>NW_003852408.1:3846297-3848984 GCF_000181295.1 Otolemur garnettii | reverse complement strand
ATGATGGTGATGACAATGAATACGATGATGATAGTGATAGTGGTGGTGATAGTGATGATTATGATAATAGCAATGATGATGATTGTGATGGTGATAATGATGGTGATGGCAATGATGATGAATATGATAATGATAAATATGATAACAATGGTGGTGGTGATGGTGATGATTGATAACAGCAATGATGATGATGATAGTGACGATGATGAATATGATAATGATAAATATGATGATAGCAGTGGTGATGGTGATGAATATGATAGTGATAGTGGTGGTGATGGTGATGATTATGATAACAGCAATGATGATGATGATAGTGATGATGAATATGACGATGATGAATATGATAATGATAAATATGATGATCATAGCAATAGTGATGTTGATGAGGGTGATGTTGATGAATATAATGATAGTTATGGTGATGGTGATGATTATGATGATAACAGCAATGACAATAAATATGATGATGATGAACATGGTGGTGATGATGGTGATGATAATGATGGTGATGGATGGTAATGGACATAAAAATACACATGGGGCTCGGCATCCATAGCACAGTGGTTACGTTGCCAACCACATACACTAAGTGTAGTGGGTTCAAACCCGGCCTAAACCAGCTAAACAACTGTAACAGAAAATAGCTGGGCATTGTGGCAGGCACCTATAGTCCCAGCTACTTGGGAGGCTGAGGCAAAAGAATCGCTTAAGTCCAAGAGTTTGAAGTTGTTGTGAGCTGTGACACCACGGCACTCTACCAAGGGTAACATAGTTTGATTCTTGTCTCACAAAAAAAAATTCTGCTAAGTAACACATGTTTACTTGTATACCTCTAGGGCAATGAGGACCACAAATTCTCCTGAATTTGTAGAGAAATTTTGCCCAGGAGCCAAAGTAGGGGGTGGGGCAGAGGGGTAGGGATCCGAGCATCATGGGGGGCTGAACAGCAGAGGCAAAAGCAATATCAACAAGTGAGAGGAGGTTGCTTTTGAGAGCAAACACCTGTGATGCTCTTCTACTTGCAAGCCACTGTGCTAGGGACTGAGGAGAGATGAACAAGATACCCTAAGGGTGTTCTAATGGAACAGATGACACAGAGACCCTGTTAACAGGGTTTGAAATGTACAATGGTAACCATATTCATGATGCTTCATGCAGGAGAGGAGTATCCACCCGTGTTGTGTGTGTTTGGGATAAGAAGAGGCACAGTATCAGGAAGGGCCACCAACAGGAGGTGGTGGCTGAACCAAACCTTAAAGAATGAACATTGGTGCCATGAGGAGCTGGGGATCAAGTTATTTCTGAATTATCTGTCACCCATCATTCCACCCCATCCTCCTTACTGGCTCTTCCTTCTCTGCCCATCCTGTGAATGTCAGCATATCCTTTTCTTCTCACTGTACCTGCTCATCCTGGGCAATGTTCACTTACTCCCATCCCTTTTATTTCCACTTCTCTCTGGAAATGCCCACATTGCTAGATCCAAGCTGGACCTCCCTGCTGAGCTCCAGAGTAACACCTCCAACTAAGTTCCAAACATCTCATCTGAATGTCTGCTGGTCTCCTCAGAATTTATGCACCTAATTTGAACTCCTGTCTTCCCTTCTAAAGCTGGGAATTCTCCTAGAATCTACCACTCATTCAGGCTTCCGAATGGAGCATATTGCCTTCCTGACCCTCACCCTGCAGGGTAACCGACACTAAGTCCTGTCACTGTAGCCACCTGCTCACTTACTGCGTCTCCTAACCTGCTGCTGCTTCTCCAGTCTCTTTGCCCTTTGACCCAACTTCCACATAATGCCACAATAATTTTCTTAAAATATAAATCTACTCATGAAGTCACTCTCCTTAAACATCACCATACTTTCAACCTTATACTAATCTTGCCATCTCCTTGTCTTACAGAAAAAACCTGGCTTCCCACCCACTGATCCATGCTCTCCCCTTCCAACCCATTTCTCTACCATTTGTGAATGGCCCATCTCAACCTCCAGTCCTCAGTTTCTTGACATCAGTTTCAGCTAGGCCCATGGCCATCTTATCATCACTTTTGAAATTATGAAGCCAAATATCACACCCTCTGAACACAACTCTTTCCCTCTCATTCAGTTACTCCCACCAGCTTTGATTTTTGACACTAGTGAGATGTACAAGCCTCTTTGTCTGTCTTTCTTATCCAACCTGAACTCCCAGGCGCAGAACCTCAATGGCTCACTCTCCTACCAAAATCCTCAACTCCTTTGCCCACCATCTTTCTATCACACCTTATCAGCAAAGCCCTGATCCTTTCTCCAGCCACGCACCCAGGGTATTCGAGGATTCCAGGGCAAGGCACGCTGACCAGGTGCATGAGTCTTGCCAGCATGACCTTCCATGATTCCTTAGTCAGCACTCTATCCTAGCTTTTCCACCATGTCTACTTCATACCATTTTCATGTTCTCAAACCTCCTGGGTCACAGCTTTGTATTCATTGTCTGTTATCTCAAGAGAACAAAAGCCGTAAGATGACGATTTCCTAAATTTCCTTCCCTAGCACCTAGTGACATATTTTTTGCACCCATATCCATTTCCCCCTATTTGCCTCCTTTATAGAAGACAAGATAGAGCTCCCCGCTCTTGAGCTCTGCACCCCATTCCTGCCTATCCCTGTGGCTAATCATCTCTCTCTTCCATCTTCAACCTC
>NW_003852408.1:3830905-3846073 GCF_000181295.1 Otolemur garnettii | reverse complement strand
AAAAAAAAAAAGGGGGGTCAAATCTTCCCAGTGGAAAAAAAGAAAGGAAAACTCCCTTGACCACAATCTCTCTCCAGCTCACCTCCTCTACAGTTCCTTCTCTTCAGCTTTTTAAAAGAGCTGACTACTTGCATTTTCTAATTCCTGACCTCTAACTCTTTCCCTCAGCCATTGCACCCCAACTTCCCACACCAAGAAAAACTGTTCTCACCAAGATCAAAGATGGGTTTGTTTTCAAATCTATAAAGTCCTGAATAAAGTCCTTCCAGGTTTGACAATGTCAGTGTCCTCTCATCCCTCCCATCTGTGGCTATAACCCCTTCTGGTTGGCTTCCCACCTCCCTCTTTGGCCTTTCCTTATATTTCTTCAGAATTTTTTTCTGAAAAATCCCTTACATGTTGAAATTCATCAAGGAACTATTTTCCACTCTCTTCTCTTTTTGTTTTTTCTTGCTCTTTCTAGTAATCTTACTGTTTCTCGGTTTCAATTACTGTCTGCAAGCTGGTGACTCTTATCATAGCCTCTTGCCCAGATTCTTCCCCTGAATTAAACTCTTTTACAAAATGAAAAGCAGTAATATTAATGAAAATAATAATAGCAGCAACTACAGAATAGCAAGACATTTTGAGGTCCTAATGTGCATTTCTTCTTCTCCTCTCCACTTCCTTTTTAAGTAGAGAGGTAATGGCATTGTTTGCCATGAACTCAGAAGTTGCCTACAAAAAAAATTCAAATTTTGGACTTTTTTCCAGAGGTCTGAGCTGCTTGAGGAGATTATGGGGTAGGGTGCCTTTGAGAACTCTGAGGCTCAGTGAGTAGGGTGCCGACCCCATATATGGAAGGGTGGCAGGTTTGAACCCGGCCCCAGCCAAACTGCAACAAAAAAATAGCTGGGTGTTGTGGTGGACGCCTGTCGTCCCAGCTACTTGGGACAAGAGAATCGCCTAAACCCAGGAGTTGGAGGTTGCTGTGAGCTGTGTGATGCCAGGGCACTCTACCAAGGGTGACAAAGTGAGACTCTGTCTCTAAAAAAAGAGAGAGAGAGAGAGAGAACTCTGACAGAAATGGAAACTAGTCCTCCAAGTTAGGAAGAAGGTAGAAGTAGCAATCCCTTGAGGAGGATTTGAACCCAGCTCCCGGTGGTGTATGCAGGAAGGTAGCATTATCTAAGGGCTTGGCTGTGCAGCGGGCCTGGGAGGCTGGAGTTTTGCACTAGAGCTCCCAAGCATGGAATTTATTCCTGTACTCATATGGCAGGAGAGGAATGGAGCCACCCACTGAGAGACAGCTCAGTCCCTTTCCACTTACAAGCATCAGTGCCCCTGATGCCACCCAGAGTATATGGGGGAACCTATTATGCAAAGAGGTTTAAGACAACTCTCTACCTAGCATACCCTTTACCCTTTACAACCACACAGCCATCCTCAGCCCGTCCTCTCTCTATATATATACACATACATACATACATATGTGTGTGTGTGTGTGTGTGTGTGTATACACAATCAGCGGTTCTCAACCAGAGGCAATTTGAAATCTGCAGGTATGATTTTTAATTGTCACAATGTATATGTGTTGAAAGTGGTGAGGGGTCATTTAATGCCCAGAGAATGAGAAGCTGAACTCTAGTAGTGGATAGGACTGTTTGGGTGGACTATTACTTTGGTGGCTGTCAGTGCACCACACTCTCCATATTTAAGCCCTCCCTCCTCTGGACTTTCCACTGGAGCTCTGACCTGCCTTGACCTACAGGTCACGGGGAAATGATACTATGCCAGTCCAAGACTATGCTTTAAGGAGCCACACAGGCTTCTGCTTCTTTGCTCTGGGGGAAACTGGCTCTCATGCAAAAAGTCCAACCACACTGAGACAGCCATGCTGGGAGAATCCCAACCCAGCCACATGCAGAAGTCACATAGAAGAAAGCAAAGATCCCAACAATAGCCCCACCGATCTAGCCATGATCTGGTACCAACTTCCCTGTTACATCAGTTACCCCATCCTGAGTGGATTCTCCAGCCCAGTCAGTCACATCATCCTGGCTGATGCCATGTGCCTCTTTCAGCCCTACCCAAATCACAGGTTCATGAGCAAACAAAATAATAGTCAGCTGAAGCCACTGCATTTTCGGGTAGTTTGTTTCTCAATGGTAGACAACCAACATAGTGGTTAATGAGCCCCAGAACCCAAAAGATCCTCTACTCATGGGGGGAGAGATTGGAGGTAGCAAGGGAGGGGAGGTTCTCTGTAGATTCTCCAAAAGCACCCCTGTCCTTAAAATTAAAAATGTGACCACAATATACAAAGCTTCCAACATCTACACAGGAATGGGAAAGCAAGTATCCAATGTATTCACTAATAATGCGAAGCCAGTAGATGAACTTAATACATGTCCACACAGCAGAAAAACTCAACTTAATTCAAGTTGGGGGGAAGGAGGACCTATAACAGGGACCACACCTAACAGACACAAACATTGTAACCTAATCATACGTACCTTCACATTAGTCTAAAATTTAAAAAAGAAAGCTTCCATCGGTGGTCACTGCCCACCTCCCTGATCACATCTACTACCTTAGCAGCGTCCTCTATAAGGGAGAGGCTGCTGTTGCTCCATCCTACAGATGAGAAAAACAAGGCTGGGAGACTTTAAGAAATCTGTTCGAAATTACCCAGCAAGTGACAAGTGTGCACCCAGGGCTGTCTGCCCCCAAGACTACTGCCCCCAACCCATTTCTTTTATACCATAACCTATCATAAAAATTCCTGTCCAATCTGATCTTCACAATTATGACCTATTTATTGCCCACCGTTCACACCACAAATCATAAAGCAGCATGAGCTGTTTTCCAACTGAAACTAATTTAAAATAATTTACTTTTTTGAAGAATTATAAAGAGAATCCATAGTTACAGATAATTTAGATGAAAGCTGTTCTCTTGACCTAGTAAAAAATAAAGAGCCTGAGCATATGGTTTGGGATAAATGTGATTCACTAGAATGCAATCTAGATAATCACTGAATTATTATAATCATTCTGGGGCATGTTTTTATCTTTGTTGAATTTTTTTTTTCTCCACCAGGACTGTAGCTGTATAATAATAACACAACAAGTTTAGAGGACTCTGATCTTTGGTTGCTTAGCAACTTACAGCTTTGAAGAGAATGAAGTATAAAGGGTCTGTGGCAAAATAATGCTGTTTGCAATTCAACAATTACTTTAAAGTTTTAGAATTATTAAAACCGTTCTGCTTTAAATACAAGTATGCAAATGAATACTTCACAGGATCGGTTGTCATACTCTGAATATGAATTTAGAGTCAGTTGCTGAATACTCAACATAAATTAACTAGCTTGAATAAAAAATACGATGAGAACAACGTCTAACCTGGCCATGGAAAGGTACAGTGTCATTTTTCCTTCCATAGCAAAGCTCAGAATGTCATTAGGAAAACTGCTCCATCTCCAGGACAGAGCCCAGGCTGCGGTACCTGCCCAGCAAACATTAACTGTCATCACCACTGTCATTATTATCCTCACCAGAGAGGAATGGATAACTGGCTTGCACAGAGTAGTCGACAAATAATGTGTGTTCCACAGGGAGACTTTTTCCATTCATTTCAGGGGTTGTAAATGTGCAAATCAGTTAATGTGTTCCTTGTTCATCCATTTATTATTTATTCATTCAACCATTCAAATGGTCATTGAGCAAACAAATGCCAAGTCCCTCGGCAGGCACAGAGCGAACACCTGGGAGCACGGCAGCTGTGGTGCCCACCCTCCCAGACTGTCCCGAGTGTGGACAGACAAGGAAGCAAACGCAGAATTGTAAGTCGTGACATGAGCTGGGAAGGAAGCAGGGAGGAGGCTAAAGTCAGGCTGAGGGTCAGAGGAGGTCTCTCTCAGAGGTGTGGTCTTTGATGGGTCCCCCGGGGTGAGGGGTAGCCGGCCACCAGTAGAGCTGAGACAAGAAGGGGCACTGACACACACAAAGGGCCTGAGGCAGGAGAGAGCCCCGTGCTTGTGTTGGGAGACCCTCGCAGCAGGGGCAGAGCAGAAAGGGAGATGGACCTGTGTCCTTACAAATCACTAACTACTCCAGAAGTGCTGGGGCCTCTCAAAGTCACCCTCTATCAGGCAAATACACCCATTATTTTCACTCCCCACAAAGTGGAGGGCCTGTCTGTGGGGTGTTGGCATGGATGGCTCACCACCACCCGCACCCTGCCCCACCTCCCAGTCCACGTGGACCTCCCCATTTCAGGCTCCGAGCCAGCTCTCACCATCATCACCATGCCCACATGTGGGGGTCCTGGGACAGGGCAGCACAGTGGCCCCTGGAATGGTCCTAGAAAGACACAGCTCTGACCAGCCTAACAGAAACTATAGAAATTCAAATAAACCAACAGAGGCAAACCCCAGAGGCATGATGTGCTCACACCTTATCCTGACTTTAGCCCACCCCGGGTATTCCTTAGGACTGACCAACCACCCCCACCCAACCCAACTACTAGGGTTCCTGCCCCAGCCTTTCCTCTCCTGCCACTGCGTGGTTCAGACACCCCCACTCAGCCTGCCTCTAGCACTTAGCAAGAAAACAAACCTCTGTTAATGGAGTTGGGATTGTTGACGGCTCCAGGCCACATTCCCATCCTAACAGTCTCTATGGACCTCTGGATGGCCTTACAACCTCATCCTAAACAAGTGAGTCTTCACATCAGCATGTTAGGGAAGAAGAGTCTTTCAAAGGCTTATCACCTCCTTTCCGATCACCACATGATGTGATATGTGATAAATGAAGTCAAAATCCTTCAGTAATTTAAAGATGCAGTATCCATACCACTTTGTCCGAGGATAAAGCATATTTCCTTCCAATTTTATGTACTTTAACATAATCATGATTCTAGCACTGGTTCAACTTCATATCTTCTTTTTTTCTTTTCATTCAATCTCAGAAATACAAAATTATCTTTAAAAACATCCTTGTAATGCTTATTTAAAATCCTATCACAGGGCTATGTCATTATTTAAACATTCTCCTATTAACCTGACATTTAGACATATTCTCATTTTGGACAATTGTAAATGTCATGATGTTATCTTTGTTTATAAAATTGTGTTGGCTCAGCACCTATAACTCAGGGGCTAAGGTGCCAGGCACATACACTGGAGCTGGTGGGTTTGAATCCAGCCTGGACCTGCCAAGCAACAATGACAACTGCGACCCAAAAATAGCCAGGCATTGTGATGGCTGCCTATAGTCCCAGTTACTCAGGAGGCTGAGGCAAGAGAATCACTTGAGCCAAAGAGTTGGAGGTTGCTATGAGCTGTGATGCCATAGCATTCTACTAAGAGTGACATAGTGAGACCCTGTCTCAAAAAAAAAATTTTTTTTATTTTTGTTCAAATTTCCGACTACTTTCCTAAGGGGGGTAGAAACCTCTTTAGGAAAGAAAAACCCTTTTTTCTTTCCTAAAGGGGTGTTACAAAGTCAAAAGATTTTATGGTTCTTGATCTGTGTTGTCTAATTGCTTTCCAGAAAAATGAACCATTTTTCACATCTGCCATTGATATAGGTATCCATTTCACTTTGAGGAGTATACCTTTAAAGCAATTTGAAATTACTTTAATCTGTCATAATATGTTAAAAATCAGTAGCTGCCAAATTTAATCGTAAGGCTAATGGAGTAATTTCACCCAATATTTATGTATCTGGCACTGCTTTGGGCTTTAATGACTTCCAGATGGATTCTTAGTCAACTTTTCCTAACTGTCATCATTTCATTCCTTCCTTTCTGTCCTCTTAATCTGGCTGACAATTAAAATTGGCCAGCAAGTATCTGGCAAGTTCTACTTGTGACGCAGAATCTATGCCAGTCCTCTGCCACAGCAAACCTACATCAGCAAACACATGGGCTGGAAATTTTTCATCTCATCAAAACAGCTTAAATAGTAGTTTCCTCTAACATACTCCACCAGAATAGTATGATCTGGGTGTTGAGAGCATCTCTCAAGACAGGATATATAAACAGAACTTTCTGGAAAGGACTGGTGCTGCCCACAGGTACATGGTTGCTGCTTGTAACCCAAACTTCTCTCCAGTAATTCCTGGATATCTACACTGGCACTCAATCCCACCCACCCCAGACTTCTGTGAAGCAATCAAGAGATGGGCCAGTGGTTTTTGTGCTTCTTTGAATTTTTGTAGCCTCAGCAACATTAAGCAGGCCACTCTCCTCCCATTTAATCTTGGAAATGTATAGAAAGGTAGAAGAGTTTCCCCCACAGTCGACCTTAGGCTGAGGTGCAGTTAAATGTGGGTGGCTACACCAGCCAGACACATCCCCTAAGAACCACCTCTGGGTTCCTAGGATCCCATGTTCGTAGTTTGTGGAAGATGCCACTAGATGGTAGGCTTGATTCTTCCCAAGACCTTGGCCTTAGCAGGGTAAAGCCTTCATAAAATACCATGTTTCTAACACTGTGACCTTTACAAGACTGGCTCCTGGGAAACATAAGAAAACATACCTCACCTGAGAACCTATGTAAGATGAACCCAAGAATCTAAGTTTAACACCTGACACTTTCAGCCTGTGGTACCTGCAGTCCTGCTCGCCACCTGATGCCCCCAGCCCTGGGCGAAAGATGCCTTTTTCCTTATAGGGACTTCATTGTTTTCTACCAAAGCTGTTGAGCAGGTGGCTTTGGTAGAGCCATGGCTCCCTAATGATGCAGAAGTTTAGACATATTTCTCCTGTTAAAACTCACTTAAACATATGCAAAGTTTAAAACCATTTAAAAATGTGTTTCTCCACACAATTTATTTTAGCCAAGAGAGGAAAAAAAATGCAAGATGAGAGCATCCACATCGGCATACTAGAAAGCACTGGAGATGTAACCTGGCAGGACATCAAGTCAGAAAAAAAATGTGTTGAACTCAGATTGAATGAAGAGGAAATACCACCACCTACCAGTGTGAAAATCCTTTGGCGCTTCCTGCATTCTAAAAGCTTATACACACACATGCATATTCCCTCTAATGGGGGCGGGCTGGGGGCAGACACCACCCCACCAATGGCTCCAAGGAAAGCATGTCAGAGCGCAAGCAATTCTCCCACAATGATCATAACCTTCAAAGCAACCTCGGAGAATCTGAAAGCCAGTCTTCCATCATAGAGTTGACATAACTAAGTTCCAGAAAGGTTAGGTGGTTTGTCCCAGGTTCTGTTGTGTACTATGACTGAGTCTGGCCTCTGGGTGCCCCATCTAGAACTCTCTATAGCACACCGCACTGGCACCCATAACTAATACTACTTACTTAAAAGTTTGTCCTTCCATTCAGATGCATGATTCCTAAATGCAACAACCTGTGGCAAATGAAATGTGAGTAATTATATTTGAAGACTACAGTTTATTTCCCTTCAGTGGGTCGCTGTAATCTCAGATTATTTACAAGTAAATCTTCCAAATGATCGCCCCCAAGTGTTCAAGTTTTCTTCTCCATTCTCAGATATCAACCAAGGAGTCAAATGTGCAATAGACTCAACTCCAGTAATTTCCCCAAAGAAACATATTCAAGGCAAGAATATTTCATGTTTATTAGGCATTTGTCAAGTTCTATAGAAAATAATGCAGAGACAATCACCAGGCAGAACCCAACTGATCTGATCTTGGCAACATCAGAAATATCTCACCACACTTCGCTAATTATAGTCTGCACTCCTCTAGCCTAGATAACAGAGCAAGTCTTCATCTCTAGAAAAGAAAAGATATCAGATGTTCTGCAAATATCTGGGTGTTCCTCTGTTATGTTTGTGTCCAGAAAGGTTAGGTGGTTTATCCCAGGTTCTATTGTGTACTATGACTGAGAAAAAGATATCAGATGTTCTGATATGTTGAACAAATTCATATGTTGAAATTCTAAATCCCAATGTGATGGCATTAGGCAGTAGGGTCTTTGGGAGGTGATTAGGCTATAAGGGTGAAACCCTCATGAATGAGATAAATGCCCTTATAACAGACAGAAATTGTAGACCCCAGAGAGCTCTCTTGTTCTGTTTCCACTATGTGAGGTTACAGGAGGAATCAGCAGTTCACACCTGAGAGAGGGCCCTCACCAGATCCTGACCATGCCAGAGCCCTGATCTCAGACTTCCAGCTTTCAGAACTGTGAGAAATAAATTTCTATTGTGCTTAAGACACCCATTGTATGGTTCTTTGTTAGAGAAGCCTGAATTAAAACAACCTCCTAGACATTAGAGTAAAATATGCATGGAATTTGGGGGAAGGAGGGGAAATTTTAACAATGAATTCATTATTCATTCTTAATGTTGTGGTGGTAAAGTTATGTGACATTTTCTTTTACCATCAATTTAGGTCTTTTGTTTTCTGTAAAATTGGACCTGTTTATTCAGACCAAGGGTCCCACTGGACAGAAAGAAGATGGCAAGAGGTCAAAGCCTTCCACGTGCCTTCCCTAATTCATCACCTTCGCAGCAACTAGAAGAGAAGTACTTTATTAGGCCCAATTAAGAAAGGCAAAAAATGAGGTTCAGAGTTGTTAAGAAACTTGCTCAAGGACACAGAGCCAGGATTCAAATCTTTGGATCCAGGGAATTAAAGGGAGATCTCCCTGAGACAGGATAAAAATGAAAACAGAAGAGAAGTGCTAATTTGTATTCATTCATTGCTTATAATAACTATGCCATACTTTTCAGATTCAGTTTTTCTTAAATAAGACCAATATTAGTGGAAGAAACCAAACCAAGCTCTCAACCAAGAAAGCAAAAGAAAGGTAGAATTTCAGAATGGAAAGGGATCTTATTTTTCAAGGAAGGGAAAGGAATAACAGAAAAACATTCTGTGACACACAGAACAAAGAAACCTTGGCTACACAAAGAACCTTGGCTAGTGGTCTTCAGCCACAGCTGCCTATTAGAATCACATAAGAGTCTCCTTTGTTAATATTCTGCTCAGATACCATCTCCCAAATATTCTTATATAATAATACATCTGGGTAGGGCCCAGGAATTTGCATTTTTAAAGCTCACCTAGATGGTCTAGTATGTTGCCAGTATTGAGAACCACTAGCAGAAGGAAGGCACACTGTTTTTTCTATTCTTGCCTATAAAGCTAAATATGTCTTGCAGATGTCCACTTCAGAGTCTCAAGGAATGACAAGATCTTTGCTCTTCAATGATCTGGGTAGCTCAGAATGAAGGTAACCTCCTTCATTCTGTTTTCCCACATACCTAGTAACAGCAGTGTTCAGAGAAAACATCAATTCATCTTGCTATGTTCAATACTAGAGTCTGCATGGAACAACCATCTGATAAAATGTTTTAGTGAACTTTTTTTTTGGCTGAAATAACAGAAATTTATTTTCTCTTAGTTTTAGTGGCTAGAAGTCCCAGATCAAGGTGCCAGCCAGGCTGGTTTCTGGTGAGGCCTCTCTCACTGGCTTGCAGACAGCCACCTTCTCAGAGAGCAAGAGAACTCTGGTTACCGCCTGCTCTTCTCATAAAGACACTAGTCTTATCAGAACAGGCATCCAGCTTCACGGCTCATTTAACCTTAAGACCCTACCTCCAAATTTAGTCACACTAAAGGCTTAGGGTTTCACTATATAAATGTGGGTGGGGGGCATAATTCATCCATATAGCATGTCTTTGATAGATATTTGTTAAATTAATAAATATCACTTATTTTCTTACACACTCATTTCTTTTTGTTCTTCTTCTTTTTTTTAATGTTTATTATTGAACTGAGTGAAGTTGTTACAGTGAGTACACGCAATCTCCCTTCCAGCTCTGTCCCTCTGGGGGACTACTCATTCATTCACTCAGTACTAATATTAAGTTACCAACAATGTTCAGGTGTCATCTCAAGGGCTTGTATTATATCTGTGGAAAAACAAAGATCTCTGCCCTCATGGAGCTTAAGTTCCAGGAGGAGAAAGATAGACTATAAATAATGGAACCAATTAAATAGCAAATAATAAAGTTTTTGAAGATGATAAATGTTACAGAAACACAGAGCAGAGTAAGGGGGTTATGTTCTTCCCACATACATGTGTTCATGTGTGCGCACATTTGTGAATCTTAGAACCATTATTTTATTTCTGCCAGCAATTTTTTGCTTATCACAATGCAATATTAACTGTTATAATATGATCAAGTTTATTCTTAGCAATGTTCATTTATTAAGAATTAATCCATTATTCTTTTTTTTTTTTTTTTTGAGACAGAGTGTCACTATATCACCCTTGGTAGAGTGTGACACCAATCAGCAGAAGCCAAACCCCTAGTCACAATGATTGATTCACAGATACACATGTAACCCAAATCAGTCCAAACAGAACTAATCTCAGGACTTTCCAGAGCAGCTGAAAATATACATGCTCTCTGTTCTCCTTGGGCTGCTGGCAATAAGGATAGTGTGAGCCTGGAGCTGTCAGGAGTCACTATCTACAATCTGAAAATGAAGCAAATACAAAGGAAAGCAGTGCTGAGAAATGGAGAAACTAATGGCCCCGGTGATGTGAGCTGAGTCCCCAGACAATGCTGTGCCTACACTTTTTAGTCACATGAACCTGCTTAACTATTTGATTTGGCTTCTGTTGCTCATAACCCAGAGCATTCATAGTGGCAGAACCCTGATATGGCCTGGTCTTCAAACCTCTCTGGTCTTCAGTTTTCTCATCTGTAGGATGAGATGTCACCTGATGTCACTTGATCACTAAAGTCCTTACAGGAGTGCTTAATGCATTCACATCTAGGATATGATATGTCTACTTAATAAAAACTCATTATTGTATTTCTGTTCTATTCATATTTATCCAAACATACAGATGCCACACTCATGTCAAAACGGTACATCTATTGGCTTGTAACTGTGGTTAACCAAATCACAAATCTTACGTCACAAGTGGTTATGCAAGTTAATTACCATTTTTAAAAATTCATTTTATCTTTAGAGACATCTTTATAAGTTAAACTATAAAATCACACTCTTAACTAAGTTATTTCTGAAGATACTGGACAAAACCACTGATGCTTCTGATCTAAATAAAGATGGTTTTATGAGTCCATTGTTTTAATGGCCTGTCCATCTAAAATGTCTTAGTTGACAAAAATTAAATTATGCAATGATTACAGTTAATATTCCACCATTTCAATTCATTCCTTACAGTCTTCCACTGAATAGAATATATTTGAGAACTGTGACCAGCGTCTTGTATAAGACATTTTTCTTATATGTTATAGGCATGAACAGACAGCTCTGATAATATAATAAATAAATAAATATTATATATAATATTATGTATAATATGTACATAATGATATATTTTTAAAAATATATGTAAGAAAGCCCTGCATTAGTAGACAGTGGATTCCATTGTTAGCCTACCTGCCATATGACCTTGGAAAAATCACTAAGAACCTCTAACCATTCCAGTCTCATCATCTGTTAAGGAAATGGCCTCCTCCAAAGAAACATAAGGATTAAAACATAGGAAAAGAACCTAGTACACAGCCATGCATATAAGTAACCTTGCATTTAACTTGAATGTGAATGCCCATAAAAATTTATGTAAATCTCCACCCATGCCCACCCCTACAGGACTATCTTCACTGTTTGGAATGTCTGGGTTCAAATGTTTTCATATTTAAAGTCCTGGAAGGAGAGTCAGCAAATTCTGATCCTGTCTCTGACATTCATCTCTTCGGCCTTTATTTTCTTCTGCAAAATTAGTGAACTGGCCAATGTAATTTCCAGGATCTCTTCTTGCTCTAAATATCTATGATACACATTGCCATTGTAATCAATACTCAAAAATTGCCAGTGGAAGGATGAGTTCCCTAGATTATTAACCTTGCATTAGAAAACAAAGCACTATCTCCTCCCCCTCTCAATATTCCACAAAACCAAACATTTTAGTATCAGACTGTGAGTAAGATGGGCCTGGAAGACTCCTAGTCATGGGAATAAAGGGATGGGTAATAAGCAGAGGTCTATGCTGAGAGACACTGACCTGAGAATAAAATTGTTTTATTAGCTTTTCTGGGCCTGAAACTGTCCAGATTGCCAGAACTTCTCCTTGATGGTGGTTTGTTTATTTGGTTGGCTAGCGGTCGAGGCAAGGAGATCTGGACATTAGGAGCCAAACTGAGCCTACAGAATACCCAGTTCACACTCCTTTCTAAACCTCACTGCCCAAATTCCAATCCCTGGGGACATGAACAAGGTTCAGGTTATAGGAACTAAGTAGTCTGGCAGTGGTTGCTAAGCAACAAGTGATATCCAGTCCTTTACCCTGCTTTAGCTCATCAGTGAGTCCAGGGGCTCCCACCCCCACAGCCCCCTTGGGTTTCTCATTTATACTGAACTCATTAAAAACCAGCAACGTGAGTGCTCAACATCAACCCACACAAGCTAGCTCCTCAGAACTGCAATTCTGTACATGGCATACTGAATGTGTCTGATGTGTGCCAGGGCCTAGGAGAAAGGTATCTGAGGGTCACCCAACCAGATACTAAAGACCCTTGTCAAGCCCTCTGCAGCACTTAGGATCTAGATGGCCTTGCATGATTTTTTTCAACTTCCTGGCCTCAGTTTCCTCTTCAGTGAAATGAGATATTAAGACCAAAGTCATCTAGGGTCACTTCTTCATGGCAGTGCACATGCCCCTTGCAAGCCTTCGTTTTATCCCAGAGAGGCTCAGCAGACTGCAGGAATTAACTTGAGGCATGACTCACTGCACTGTAGAGGCACTGCTCTGGGTCTCAGATGAGTCAGACAACAGAGTTCTTCAATGCACAGGCTTTCCCGGGGGGAGCCATAGGAGGCTGGGCCCTTACATGTTGTCACAGGGGGCTAGAGCCACAGACCAGGGTAGGAATGGAGCTTCTGGGATTCTGTGTGCCTAGGCAAGGACAGTAGCAAGAACATCTCAGTCTGTCATGTGAGCAGAGGCTGCAAGTAACCATCCAGGGAGGATTCTGGGGCTCAGGTTGTCTAAGAAGATAACACAGATGGAAAACCATCTGGCAGTTCCTCAAAAAGTTAAATATAGAATTACCATATGACCCAACCATTTCACTCTTAAATTTATACTCAAAAGAATTCAGAATAGGGATTCAAAAGAATACCTGTATAGGCATGTTCACAGCAACACTATTCACAACAGCCAGAATGGAAACAACTCACATGTCCATTGGTGGATGAGTGCATGAACAACATGCAGTGTGTACACACAATGGAACAGTATTCAGTTGTAAGAACAGAGTGTGGTACTGACACACGCTACAATGTGGATGAATCTCAAAAACTATATGTTACATGAAAGAAACCAGACACCAAAGTTCATTAAGTTGGGGGAGGTGAAGCAAGATGGAAGATTAGAAGGATCCTTCAGCTGAGCTCTCCTAAATCAACTGGGGAAAAAAAGAGAACCCAGTCATACCTGGCACAGGGACCTTACCCAGAGTCATAGCTCAGGGAGCACAGTGAGGAGGTGGTGAGCTAGATACAGCGTATGATCTAAAGGGGAGGAAATCTGATGAATTAGGCAAGTGATTGCAACCCCCTGAAATTGGCTGGCCTCCACAGTGGTCTAGGACAGGAGGAAGCCTTTCTGGAGTTTTCAGTTGTTGGGGAAAGATGTGCAATAAGTGGAAAGCTTGGAAGAGTGGGTGGACTTTAACTGTATACAGCAACCAGATTTGAATACTGGTTAGAGTGGATTTGCCATACATTTGGTGGCTGGGAGGCAGCCATACTGAGGTCTCAGTGGCCAGAGGGTTGCCATTGTGGGAAGGTCATGAGACAGTCTTAGCAGGAGCCTAAAGCACAACTGTCTTAATACCACCTGCCAGGATCAGAACTCCACTCTTGGGATAGGCTGAGGGACTCCCATACCCCATAAGAAGTAGAGTCATGGTGCACTGTGAGACCTGCCCCTGAAGGAGTCTTCTGAGCTTTGAGATCTCAACCCAACAGGGTCTGAATGCTGAGGAAACAATCAGGTGATCACAAAAGGCAACTAAGGTTGGAGTAAGGACCATAAAGGTTGCTGGCTGCACAGCATCACCTGGTGTCCCAGTGACATATTGCAACATATTGTCATCAAGAGAAAGGACTCCTATTTTTTGGCCACTAGGAAGAGTCTGGCTTTGCTTAGGCTGAGGCCACTTCAAGACCAAAGCTCTGAGACAAGATAATTTGAAAGGAGGAAGTGAGAAGGAAAAAGGAGGACAAGGTGAACAAGAAGAAAGAACATATGAGGAGGAACCAACAGAAAAATTGGGGCAACATGAAAAACCAAAACAAAGCAACTCCCCCAAGGGACCATGAGGCAGGTACTGCAGAAGATTCCACATACTAATAATTAATGGACTTGACAGAAAGGAAATTTAAAACATGGATGATAAAGACAATGAAAAGAATGAATGAGAAAATGGAAGGACACAACCAAAAGTCAGACAAGAGATGCAGAATACATAAAGGACATCGTAGAGCTTAAGGAAATGAAGGAGACAATCAGGGAATATAAAGATGCAGTAGAAAGTATCAAAAATAGGTTAGATCATGGAGAAGAAAGAACCTCAGAGCTAGAGGATAAAGTTTTTGAGTTAACCCAAGTAGTTAAAGAGGCAGAAAAGAAAAGAGAGAAAGCAAAACAGGCACTTAGAGAACTATGAGACTCCATGAAGCATTCATACATACAAATAAGAGATTGCTAAATGGGACGAAGATTGTCCCAAAAGAATGGAAGCCCTACTGGAGACTATGATAAATGAAAACTTCCCGAGTTTTACTAAAGACTCTGGCATGCTCCTTTCAGACAAATATCAAACCCCAAGTCATCTCAACTCAGAGCTTCAAGACATATTGTAATGAACTTGTCCAAAGTCAAGGTGAAAGAAAAAAGTCTTCAAGTTGCCAGGAGTATGTGCCAACTGACCTACAGATGCAGAGCCATTAGGACAGCGTTTCTCAACCTTGGGGTCAAACAACCCTTTCACAGGGGTCGCCTAAGATCATCAGAAAACACATTACAATTCATAACAGTAGAAAATTACAGTTATGAAGTAGCAACAAAAATAATTTTATGGTTGGGGGTCACCACAACATGAGGAACTGTATTAAAGGGTTGTGGCATTAGGAAG
>NW_003852408.1:3823651-3830369 GCF_000181295.1 Otolemur garnettii | reverse complement strand
ACCCAGGGGGACAGCTTGAGGCTCTGTCTCAAAAAAAAAAAAAAAAGAAAAGAAAGAAAGAAAAGAAAACTTAGCTTCGCAAAGGATAAAACTACACAATAGACTTCCACAAAATAAGGTAATAGAACTCTACCACACTTATCAATTCTCTCAATAAATGTCAATGGACTGAGTTCACCACTGAAGAGGCACAGGCTGGTCAATTGGATAAAATAGCACAAGCCATCCATATGCTGTCTCCAGGAGACATACCTAGCCTTGAAGGATAAATCAAGATGTAGGGTTCAGGGATGGAAAACAGTATTTCAAACAAATGGAAATCAGAAGAAAGGAGGGTTGCAATCTTATTTTCAGATACAAGCAGATTTAAAGCAACTACAGTTAAGAAAGACAAAGATGGAGCAGCTGCTGCCCAGTTGAATCCTGGAAGCTACGTTCAGAAAAGCAGGCCTATTTCTGAGAGGTCAGAGTTTCAACTGGTTCTCTTAGCATTTCATCTCAGTCCTGCAGTGTTTTCTTTGTTTTCAGTTAGTTATACCTAGAACTGTCAGGAGCTATTTATTGGCAAGAGTGACAGACTGGGGGACAGCAACAAGACCACAGTGAAGAAAGTGCTCTCCTATCTGGAGGGCTTTCTATGTGCCAGACACTGTGCTGGGGAGGTCATTGATTCCATGTGATGACATGTTTTGCAGCCCTCTTGTAAGACAGATGATAGTATAGACATGGGCATGAAGAATTAGGAAACATTCCCAGTATTAATACCTATGCTGCGAGGTAGAATACACTCCCCAGGATGGATGACCCTGAAGCCTTTCTTCTCTCCCTGATCACAGACTCTGATAAGTTGGTCAAAGGAACAATACAACAAGAAGACATTTCAATTTTAAATATTTATGCATCCAACTTAAATGTTCCCAGATTTATGAAACAGACCTTGATGGGTCTGAGCAATATGATATCCCATAACACCATAACAGTCAGGGACTTTAACACCCTACCCCTTCACCCTGACAGAACTGGACAGAGCCTCTAAACAGAAACTAAACAAAGATACAAAGGACTTGAATATGACCCTAGAAAAAATGGGATTAAGAGACATATACAGAACACTCCATCCCAAAGGTTCTCATCATAACATGGTATATATTCCAAAATCAACCACATCCTAGGATACAAATCAAACCTGAGCAAAATTAAAAGAATAGAAATTATACCTTGTATCTTCTCAGACCACAAGGCAATAATGGTGGATGGACCTCAACTCCAACAAAAACATTCATCCTCATACAAAGACTTGGAAATTGAATGATAGTTGGGTTCGGGAAGAGATAAAAGAGGAAATTGTTAAATTCCTCAAACATAACAACAATGAAGACACAAGCCACCAAAACCTGTGGGCTATAGTAAAAGCAGTCTTACAAGGGAAATGTATTGCATTAGATGCCTACATTCAAAAAACAGAAAGAGAACACATGAACAAACTCATGAACCATCTTATAGAATTGGAAAAAGAAGAACACTCTAATCCCAAACCCGGTAGAAGAAAAGAAATAACCAAAATTAAATCAGAGATTAATGAAATTGAAAACAAAAGAATCAGAAAATTAACGAAACGAAAAGTTGGTTTTTCAAGAAAAATAAGTAAAATTGATAAACCTTTGGTCAGATTAACTAGAAACAGAGTAAAATCTCTAATAGCCTACATCAAAAATGATAAAGGGATAACTACCAAAGCAAATAGACAACCATCAAAATGAGAAAAGATATTTGCATATTATGAATCAGACAAAAGCTTGATAACTAGGATCTATAGAGAACTCAAATTAATCAACATGAAAAAAGTCAACAATCCCTTATATCAATGGGCAAAAGAGATGAATAGAACTTTTCTAAAGAAGATAGACAAATGGCTAACAGACATATGAAAAAAACACTCATCATCCCTAGTTATCAGAGAAATGCAAATCAAAACCACCCTAAGATGTTACCTAACCCCAGTGAGAATGGCCCACATCACAAAATCTCAAAGCTGCAGATGCTGTTGTGGGTGAGGAGAGGAGAACACTTTTACACTGCTGGGGGGACTGCAAATTAATACAACCTTTTTGGAAGAAAGTATGAAGAGTCCTCAAAGAACTCAAACTAGACCTACATTTGATCCTGCAATCCTATTACTGGGCATCTACCCAGAAGAAAAAAATATCCTTTTATCATAAGAACATTTGCACTAGACCAGTGGTTCTCAACCTTCCTAATGCCGCAATGTACTTTCATTGTTAAAATGGGGTTGTGACCCATAGGTTGAGAATCGCTGCACTAGACTGTTTTTCATGGCTCAAATTCACAATTGCCAAATTGTGGAAACAGTCTAAATGCCCACCAACCCAGGAAGGGATTAATAAGCTGTGGGAGGTTCAGCGCCCTTAGCTTAGTGGTTAGGGTGCCAGCCACTTGCACTGGGGCTAGTGGTTTCGAACCTGGCCTGGGCCTACTAAACTAAAACAAAAACAAAAAAATAGCCAGGCATTGTGGCAGGTGCCTGTAGTCCCAGCTACTCAGGAGGCTGAGGCAAGAGAATCACTTGAGCCCAAGAGTTTGAAGTTGCTGTGAGCTGTGACACCACAGCACTCTATGGAGGGTGACAAGGTGAGACTCTGTCTCAAAAAAAAAGAGGAACCTATCTTACAAACACAATCAGTGTAACCTAAAAAAGAAAAGGTAAACTGTCGAGTAGCAGCTGAGAATCTGATTTGGAAAATTAAAACTGTAGAACCTATTTCAAATTTAAAAGTACTCAATCATCACAACTTCAATATACAGAAGGCAATCTGAATCCAAAAATATATGATCTTGATGTTTTGAGTTGTACCATACAAAAAGGATTATCAAATTTGTATTGATATGGCAAAGCTTTATCATTTCATATTAAATTTTTTGTTTGCATATTACATTTTTACAAATATAAAATATTGAAACCAAAAAAGTTCATAAATTGTATTATGCATTTATATGAAATCTCAACCATAATTAAATCCACAGAGACAGAATGCAGATTTGATGGTTTCCAGCGACTAGAAGGAAGAAGAAATCGGGATTAACTGTTTAAAGGGTACAGCATTTCCTTTTGGGGTCACAAAAATGCTTTGGAACTAGGTTGTGAACATACTAAATACCATTGATTTCTTCACTTTAAGATGGTTACTTTTATATTATGTGGATTTTACGTCAATAAATTTTTTTTTTTTTTTTGAGACGGAGACTCAAGCTATCCCCCTGGGTAGAGTGCCATGGCATCACGCTCACAACAACCTCCAACTTCGAGGCTCAAGCGAGTCTCCTGCCTCAGCCTCCCAAGCAGCTGGGACTACGGGCGCCCGCCACAACGCCTGGCCATTTTTTGGTTGCAGCCACCATTGTTGTTGTTTGGCGGGCCCGGGCTGGGGATTTGAACCTGCCACCTTAGATGTATGTGGCTGGCGCCTTAGCCGCTTGAGCCACAGGCGCCAAGCCAATAAATTTTTTTAAGATAACACAGATTCCATAGCTATACCCTGGGTGGTTTATGATACAGACAACAGGCTATATGGGATTATAAGAAACCCCAAGATATTTGAGAACTCTTTGCTGTCCACCTACTTCAATGCTAACCACATCCATTGATGGTCCTTTCTATGCATTCAGCTTCTTTCTACTGCACTGTGGTCAGAGCCCTAGGACTAGAATACTAGAACTCTCCAGAAAAACATGCTTCTATCCAGGATTCCAGATAGGTGTTGACCCCTATCAGGGGCAAGCAGTGCTTCAATGGAGGACACACAAAAGAAGCAGGGCTACTGGTTATTCCTAACAACAGGGAAGACTCCCTTTTTGGAAAGAAGACCTGTCTCTGAGGGGGCTTTTAAGGGATGCACCTAGAAGTAATGCAAGGAGGTCAAATGAGCAGTCCCTGTCATCAGCACCCTTGTCCCCTGCTGTTCTCCATCTCCTAGACAACATTCTTTCTCATTTTCTCTTTTTTTTTTTTTTTTTTTCAGTTTTGGCCAAGGCTGAGTTCGAACCCACCACCCCCAGTATATGGGGCTGGCGCCCTACTCCTTGAGCCACAGGTACCACCCACATTCTTTTTTTTTGAGACAGAGTCTCAAGCTGTCACCCTGGGTAGAGTACCATAGTGTCACAGTTCACAGCAATTTCAAACACTTGGCCTTAAACAATTCACTTGCCTCAGCCTCCCAAGTAGCTGGGCCTACAGGTGCCTGCCACAATGCCCGGCTATTTTTTTGTTGCAGTTGTCATTGTTGTTTAGCAGGCCCCGGCTGGGTTCAAACCCACCAGCCTCGGTATATGTGGCTACGCCATACCCACTAAGCTATGGGCACTGCCCTGGACAACATTCTCAAGTCAAACATTTTTCCAAATATATTGGGAGAAAGAATCAAGGAATCATAAGCACACTCACATACTACCAGGAAAAATCTAAGTTATGAGAAAAGCCCCTGACTCCCCCCTAAATCACCATAGCCTATGCTTGCCTAAAAAAATAAAAATACATTTTTTAAAAACCCTTTTGTAAGCATCCAAAATGTCTGAGGCGTCCATTGCAAGCAAGGCAAGCAAGGAGCACCTCGAATAAAACCATCCTGTGATTTTCAAAAAGGTGTCAGCATTAGTTTTTTGGCATTACACTATTAAGGTTGCACAAATAATAATAACTTTTTTTTCTCCTCAAGAAACAAAAAGAAGGGTGACTTCCCTTTTGATCTGTTTAACTGCCCCCTTGTATCCTTCCCTTATAAAAGGAAAAAATAATATTAAATTTACTTCTCTCCAGCTGAGAGTTTATTTTGGGCCTCATAGATATGCTAATATTAGTTCCCATTTATCTGTCTCTCCTATTATCTCTCTCATTATAAGGCTTTTCTACAGAAATAAAAGAATTCCCTTTTGCACAACCAAAAAAAACCAATGGCCAATTTTAAAGAGTGAAAATGAAGACAGAGGAGCATAAAAATCCCTGATCAGGAGAAATGAGATTGTTCTCAAGGGGAAAGGAGCTAAAAATACAAAATGGAGATTAAAGCATAAGGGCAATTTGCATTTTGCTGAATATTAGGCCACGCGTTTTTCTACCCAAGCCTGAATAAAGAACACTTTTTGAAATAAGACCATTTCACCATCATGGACTTTCAAGAAACACTCTAGTATCCAATAATGCCATTAAAATTAACTTGGTTAATTTTAACTTGATTTCATCAAAATACTAAGCAACCCATGCCAATTATTAAAGGAAAAATGTCCTGAGTACATCTTTAAAAAAAAAAAAAAAAGAAGAAGAAGAAGAAATGAAGAATCTTGGTAAAATGGTTGCAGTGTTCCAGCCTCAATAAAAAGTTAATATAAATAAAAAATATTTAAATATGATTTAGAAAATCTATGCCAACCCTTCTTAAAGGAGGCATAAACTGAGGCTACATTCAATTGTATGTTTTAAAGAAATAATAGGACCAGCCCTATCAATATGAATCTCAGCCAAAACAAAATTTTTCAAAAGCAAATTCTTGGCTCAAATTTAATAATTCTCAACACATCGTACAGTATGGTGACGCTATCAAATACAGGAGCTCTAATTAAAATTTGTCAACCACCCATTGATGAGTTTGGCTAAATAACAACCAAAAATTATAAGCTGCTAAAAAAAAAAAAAAAGTAAAGCAATGAGCATAAGCAAACCCAAAGGAAAAGTTGTTTATAGCACAAAGGACAAAGGGCTAATTTCCTTTATTAACAAAGAGCTGTTACAAATCAATGAGGAAAACAGTGAAACCCAAAAGAAAATTAGGCAAAAATAAGATCAGACAATTTATAAGAGCTATTCCCCTTCGTCCATAATTTTTTTTTTTTGAGATGAAGTCTCACTTTGTCGCCCTCAGTAGAGTATCGTGGCATCATAGCTCACAGCAACCTCAAACTCTTGGGCTTGAGCAATCCTCTGGCCTCAACTTCCCAAATAGCTGGGACTACAAGAGTCCACCACAATGCCCAGCTAGTTTTTTTGTTGTTGTTGTTGTTGTTTTTAGAGATGGGATCTCACTCTTGCTCAGGCTGGTCTTGAATTCCTGAGCTCAGGCAATCCACCTGCCTCATTCATAATTTTTAAAAAGCAAAAAGAGCGAATGAGATACCATGTTTTAGCTATTAGTTAATACAGACAGAAATTCACAGTACCAATATTGACAAAACATGAGTGAGTGGGCATTTTCATATGCCATTAGGAAATATTCAAATTTGTCCACCCTTTTTGGATCACAAGTTGGCACTATTTATTAGAATTTTTAATATATGTGCATGGATATGCTGTTGTACACACACACACCCAGGTGTGTCTTTCAACAAGGACTGAACTCATAACTATTCACCCAGTGGTATACTATTCAACCATCAAAAAGAATGGGTTTGCTCTCTGTGTTAAGACATGGAAAGATGTTCAAAATCGATTAAGGGAAAAGTTGCAGAACATAACGTATTTACATGAGTATTTACATAGGCTTCATATATGTTTGTATGTACAGAGAGGAAAATGTAAACACACCAATTATAAACAGTGACCAGGGCAGAGTGATGAATTAGCAGGAGAGAGGTGGACGGACACAGATAAGGTTACCAGCTTGCCTTTTTCACCATATTTCCACAGGTTTTTTTTTTTTTTTTTTTTTTT
>NW_003852408.1:3818149-3823631 GCF_000181295.1 Otolemur garnettii | reverse complement strand
AGCGAGTCTCCTGCCTCCGCCTCCCAAGTAGCTGGGACCACAGGCGCCCGCCACAACGCCCGGCTATTTTTTGGTTGCAGCCATCACTGTTGTTTGGCAGGTCCGGGCTGGGGATTCGAACCCACCACCTTAGGTGTACGTGGCTGGTGCCTTAGCCGGTTGAGTAATAGGTGCCGAGCCGAACATAATGTATTTACATGAGTATTTACATAGGCTTCATATATGTTTGTATGTACAGAGAGGAAAATGTAAACACACCAATTGTAAACAGCGACCAGGGCAGAGTGATGAATTAGCAGGAGAGAGGTGGACGGACACAGATAAGGTTACCAGCTTGCCTTTTTCACCATATTTCCACAGGTTTTTAATGCCTCAGCTGTTCGACAGTTACTCTTAAAAGGACCCACGTAGATATAAAACCATGAGCTGATTTCATATTGTAAATATAAGTTAGTGGAATTTGCCTTATGCAATTGTTTGGCAAGGATTTAAAGTGCCATTGAAGAACCCTTCTGAAAAAGTCTGGGAATCAGAGCAGAGATTAGTCAGGCCTTTGGGGTAAGGTTGCCAGATTTAGCAAACTAAAAATACAGGACTCCCAGTTAAATTCGAATTTCAGATAAACGATGTGCAATATTTGGGACATACTTACACAAAAAGAATACGCACTGTTCATCTGAAATTCAAGTTTAACTGAGCATCCTGCATTCCTATTTTGGGGCCACTTCATGGTCCTAGGCTGGCTCCTGGTACATGCCTTAGTCCACACCCAGAAGATCTGGTGTATTCTACCACCTTCTTCTTTCTCCATCCCATTGGCTCTTTTACAGGTGGGAGACTTCTTAAAGAATCTCATGAACTTGTAAGCCATTCCCCACGAGAACATAACATATCAAATTTGGCATCTCGTGAGTACGTGAACATGCGTATACTCTTAGAACCATCCACAGAGCCCAGGTTAAGAACTGTAGTTCTACCTCAGTGTGAAACTAGGATTCTGTTTTTCGGAATTCTTGACAATTCAATATGTGCTTGAGAGAACTGCGTGTCTCCACCACCCCACCGCCCCCACCCAAGCTATTTTTAAAAAGCAACTTTCAAAGAATCTAGAATAGTCAAAATAATTTGGTGGGGGCAGGGAGAACAAATGGACAAATGTGGAGGACACACAACCTTATTTCAAGATTTACTATAATTACAGTAATGTCAAGACTGTCAAATTGGTAAAATGATAGTCACAAAAATTCAATAAAAGGGAATAGTGTCCAGAAACAGACACACATGTATGGCCAAATGATTTTCAACAAAAATACAAAAATGATAGTGAAGATAGTCTTTTCAACAAATGTCTCTGAAATAATTAGATACCCATATGCATAAAAATGAACAAAAAATTGGTGGGACCACACCTACAGTGCATCTTACAAGGGTACGTGTGAAACTTACTAAATGTAGAATATAAATGATTTAACACAATAACTAAGAAAATGCCATGAAGGCTATGTAAACCAGTTTGATGAAAATATTTCAAATTGTATATAAAACCAGCACATTGTACCCCATGACTGTATTAATGTACATAGTTATGATTTAATAAATGAACAAAAACTTCTTAATGGTTGCACCATGTACAAGTACTAACTATGTCAAAATAGGTCATATAGAGCTAGGTGTGGTGTTTCATGCCTGTAATTCCAGTACTTTGGGAGGTCAAGGCAGGAGGATTGCTTGAGGTCAGGACTTTGAGACTATCCTATGCAATAGAGAGCCCTTGTCACCACAAAAAAGTTAAAATTTAGCCAGGCATGATGGCCCATGCCTGTAATCCCAGTTGTTCAGGAGGCTGAGGTGGGAGGATTGCTTGAGCCCACAAGTTCAAGGTTACAGTGAGCTATAGTCATTCCACTGTAGTCCAGTTTGGGCAACAGAATCATATCTATTTCTAAAAAAGAAAAAGAGAAGGGCGGCATCAACCTTAATGTCAAACAGTCCATGAGCGAACACAAATTTTTGTGGGCTTGGTTAGGAAAGATTTCTTAGGATGCCAAAAAAAGCACAAACCATACAAGAAAAAGAAGTGACAAATAAAACTTCATCAATGTTTTTAAAGCCTGCCCTTTGAAAGACACCGTTAAGAAAATGAAAAGATGCAGAGTGGGAAAAAAATAATTCATAAATCACATTCGTGTATCTAGTAGAGGATTTGTATCCAAAATATGGAAAAAGCTCTCACGACTCATTTGAATAGACACTCCATCAAAACGGAGGGATGGATGACAAATAGCACATGAAAAGATGTTCCACATCATTAATCTTTACAAAAATGCAAATTAGAACCACAATGTCATACCATGACACACTTATCAAAATAGCTAAAAGTCTAAATCAGAGATAGACCCCAGACTGAGGGATGCAAGCAACTGGAACTCTTATTTATTGCTGACGGGAATACAACAGGTCAGTTCTTCTGGAAAACAGTTTGGCAGCTTCTTACAAAGTTTAATATGCATATACCACCTCCCCCAGCAATCCCGGTAAGCCCTAGTTACAAGATAAATGAAACATATGTCCAGTCAAAGACCCATACATGAACATTTATGGCGGCTTTATTCATAATCTCCAAGAAATGGAAACAAATAAAATGTCCTCAATTAGTGAAAGGATAATAAATTGTGGTATATCCATACAATGGGATATTCCTCAGTAAGAACAAGAAACAAACTACCGATGCATGCAACTACAGGGCTCCATCTCACAAACATTATGCTAAGTGAAAACAAAGCACATGTGTGGGGGTTTTATATATGACATTCTGGGAAAAGCAAAACTACAGTGACAAGACATCAGACCAGCAGTTGCCAGGAGTGAGGGCTATAGAAGCTAGAGCTTCCTACAAAGGGACACAAAGGGAATGCACAGGGGGGATCGCCTTGGGAATGATGCCACTGTGCATCTACACTCAGGGAACTGAATGCCAAGAAGAGTGAATTTCACGGTATGTAAATTATACCTTAATAAAAAATAGTAATAATGGAAAAAGAGCCTTGTGACTCCTTTGTGTAAGGAGCAATGGAGCAAGTAACTTTAAGTTACAGATTTGGGGTTTCTCTTCATTCTTCCTACATTAAATCCTTCCCTTCTCTAGTAATAAACCTGGGATGTAGCTATCATTTTTCCTGTTCTTATACATTCCATTCTGCTTGAAAATTACACACAAGATTTTGCTCCAAATGACATATTGCAGAAATCTCACCTGAAGGCAGTGAGATGCTCAGAGCCATAATTCCATGTCCTACACTCTGACACTCCAGTATCAGCCCATTGCTACAGACTATGGTTCAGATTCCCCACGGTAAAGAGGGGCTAGGTATTTTTTCTTCTCTTGTGATTACTTCCACCACAGAATGTCTTCTATAAAGGAGTTTGGATCTGCCTTTGAAAACCCAAAAGCAATTACAAATACTGCTTTTACATTAACTATAAGGAGCTGATAAGAACCAGTGCTGAAATTCTAAAAGGTGTGCTTCCTTCAGGGATTTTGAGCAAAAGACAGCACACCTGTTTCTCTTTCCAAGAGCCTTTCCTTTAAGTACACTGATTTCAAGTCTTTTTCAACAGCCCAATTCCTTTTCTTTCTCTTTAAGAAAGGAAAACCTTTACATTGCTCAAACCCAAAGCCTCCATACAGAAACTAAGACTGCAACAGTGACCAGTTTTTCCTCTGGCGCTCACTTTAAAAGTCATAAACCATGAAGCAGTCAGAGGCCAGTATAATAATAATATAATAATAATAATGACCCTATCCTTGAAGCCACAGCACCTGTGCTCATAGCCTCAACCCTCAAGGTGCTACCTGACCCCATACGTCTCCTTAGCTATAAAATGGGGAATCACATCCATTTCTATAAAAATAGCAATTTGCAATTATAAAGGGTCAGCTTCATGCCATGGACTTTACAAGCTACTCTTTCCATCCTCCAACCATGCTTACAATGAATGAGGAAATGGGGTTTAGGAAAGCTAATAAGAACCCCACTGCACATGCCTCCCTGGAGATAGACAATAACCCTGGTGTCCATACATACTGACAAGGGGGAACGTGAAATGGAAAGTTAAAGTCTGTCCTGGAAGACTCTAGAGACTTAAGCAATTTGAAGACAAAAACTCTGTTCCTCCTTCTGTTTGTCAGCCCCAGGGCTTACCCTCGACTGTCCGCCACAGATACTCATCAAGAACGGACAGACACCATCAGTGTGGGGATTACAGTTGCTTTTTTTTTTTAAGACAGCGTCTCATTCAGTTGCCCTGGGTAGAGTGCTATGGTGTCACAGCTCACAGCAACCTCAAACTCTTGGGCTCAAGTGATCCTCTTACCTCAGGCTCTCCAGTAGCTGGGACTGCAGGCACCCACCACAACGTCCAGCTGGTTTTTCTATTTTAAGTAGAGACATATCTTGCTCTTGCTCAGGCTGGTCTCCAACTCCTGAGCTCAGTTAATCCACCTGCCTCAGCTTAATAGAGTGTTAGAATTACAGGCGTGAGCCACCTCACCTGGCTGGGGGTTTTATTGTTTGTTTGTTTGTTTTAATTAAGAAGAAAAGAAAATACGGCTGGAGGAAAAGGCAGAAGGGGAAAGAGGCTTCAGCTGAGTCAAATAAAGAAAAAGTGAAAAATTAACTCCAGAAATATCTGCAGAAATATTTAAGAGCAGCTCAGCAAACCTCATTTATCAAGAGCTCGATCCTGAATGTTTCGCCTTAGTAATCCCTCCTGTCTGTCGAACTGCTCATCTCTGCACAAGCAGCCACGGATAAGACTTAAAAGAATGTATGTGGCCATGCACTCAACACAACCTTACTGTGACGCTTACATCTGAGTTTTATATAATTTTATGTCATTCTCATACATCACAAGATATTTTTCTTATTTTGATTTTCTTCAAACACTTTGAAATGTCAAAATCATTTTTAGCTAAGGGGAAGGAGGGAGATGTGGACTGCCCTTTACTGACCCCTGATTTACTTCATCAAAAAAGGATTTTTAAAAGAAAGTCGTAGGCCGGGCACAGTGGCTCATGCCTGTAATCCTAGCACTCTGGGAGGCCGAGGTGAGTGGACTGCTTGAGCTCCTAAGTTCAAGACTGGCCTGAGCAAAATTGAGACCATGTCTCTACTAAAGATAGAAAAACTGAGACAGGGCAGTGCCTGTGGCTCAGTGAGTAGGGCACCGGCCCCATATACCCAGGGTGGCGGGTTCAAACCCAGCCCCAGCCAAACTGCAACAACAACAAAAACACACACACACACACACAGAAAGAAAGAAAGATAAAGAAAAACTGAGGCAAAAAGATCATTTGAGCCTAAAAATTGTAGGTTGCTATAAGCTATGACACCACAGCACTCTACCCAGGGTGACAGCTTGAGACGCTGGCAAAAAAAGAAAAAAGGAAAGGAAAGGGAAGAAACCGTGTGTCAAAAAAAAA
>NW_003852408.1:3816399-3817913 GCF_000181295.1 Otolemur garnettii | reverse complement strand
TATGGAGCACCTACTGTACGCAGCCCCCACACTGGGTGTGTCCCCACCCTCACTCATCCTGATGAAGAGTTGCTTGAGCTGGGGGCACGGGGAGGGAGTCTGAGAAGGCCCTCCCCATGAAGACGACTGCTCTAAGACACACATCATGGCTATTGACTGAAGACAGAAATGGTTAGTGATTCTGCAACTGGATAGACCACCAGTGCAGGCTCTGGCCCCGCTGTTCTCTTATTGTTCTTTGTGCCCACCCGGTGAGGGAGAACAGAGGAGGAACTGACGGACATGAGCGTCTCTTATCAGGTGTCTCCTATAGGCCAGCCACTGAGCCAGACACATTTCTGAGCCACAACAGCCTTCAAAGTCGGCTCAGGAAATCTAGCCTCAGAGAAAGGAGTCACCTCTCCAAAGGTGCCCAGAGCCAGGTTCCAACCCTGGTCGGAGTGACTCTTGCCACTCAGTCCACTTTGAGATGCAAAACCTATGCTATTTGTGGAGGCCATGGGCCAGGACTCCAGGGCTGCGAACGTGGATGCCTTTAGGCTAGTTGTAGGGGGAGAGGACCAAGGTCTAGCTGGGGTTTCTCAACCCTCGTCATAAAGTAGAATCACCTGGAGAGCCTTCAAAAGTTACCAGTGCCCAGGCCACACCAGGAACCAAATAAGTAACAGTCTGGGAACAGGGGACAATAGGACCTAGACGTTCATTTTTGTTCAAGCTCCCAGGAGATTCTAATAAATGCCCAGGATTGAGCACCAATGTAGGGGAAGCAGAGCAAGGAGTCAATACAGAGAAGTTCTGCCTGCAAAGCTTTTCCATGTTGTTGAATTTTCTGTTGTGGGGGGCACGATTCTGCCATCGCTGCCTCTGGGGTAAGCGACCAGAACTCTGACCAGAGCTGCCGACTGAATGGATAAGGGTATCTAAAAATACAACTCCAGCATTCAGCTTTCTGACTCAAATACCCTTCGACTTCACATGAGGTTTTCTTTCTTGTTTGATGCTTGTGAAATGAGGGCATAAACAAAACCATTCTGGATGGTAAAGTGTCACATGAGAAGCTTAAGCAAAGAAGCTAAAGACAGTGATGTGTTTTTGTCAAGTGGCCAAGCTGACATGAATGATGTTTCCCAAGAATGCACCACGAATGCAATGCACAAAATGAGGACGTCGCTTTATTTTAATAACACCAAGAAAATCAACTGTTTCCTTTTCAATTGTTATGAGAATTTTGACAAATTTTTCTTTCATCTCAAAGGAAAACTTTAGGTCACTAACAATTTTCTAAGAGACTATTTATTGCAAAATATGAAGAACTACACATTTATAAAAATGTTTAATACAATTAAATGTTCACTTTTAAAACTGATGTCATCCTAGTGGAAAGAAAGAGCTGAGGCTGTTCACTGAAGCAAAACCACCATAGACACTGAAAGAATTGGTGTATTATTTTACATGGAAAGAATGTAATCCTTTTGTTAGTGTACTTCGTAGGTGGACAACACTTTCCTTTTTTA
>NW_003852408.1:3814204-3816379 GCF_000181295.1 Otolemur garnettii | reverse complement strand
CAACACTTTCCTTTTTTAAAAAATGTCTTAAAATTCATTCTCACGTATTCATACTTACAGAAAAAACTTTACTATGTCCTCATTTACGAGTTGTCTCATTTCTATGAAGAAAAGAAGACAAGTGTTATTAGTCCATTTTAGAGATAAGAACATTGATATTCAGAGAGGTTCAGTGATTCTCCCAAGGTCACAAAAAGTTAACAGAGAAGCTGGAGAAAGAAGAAATCTCAGCTGATATTTGACATTTTGCACATTCCACACTGAGTGCACGTATGTGTGTATAAAATGTCCAGTAGAAAAGATTGATGCTGTTCAGAGGACTAGAATTCTTTGTTGTTGTGTTGTTGTTGTTAGCAAATCTCAACAAGAAATGAGTTCATCTGAAGCAGAGCCACTGTTTTAGGTTAGCATGTTTAATCAGAAAAGAAAATTAGAGAATCAGCTAAATGAGTAACAGTAACTTACATAAAAAGCAACTATTGTCGCAAGCCTCTTTTGTCTTTCAAGTATGAAAAGAGGCAGAGTATTGCTCTATTGCCCAGGCTAGAATGCAATGGCATCATCATAACTCAGAGCAACCTCAAACTCCTGGGCCCAAGTGATCCTCCCCCATCAGACTTCCAAGTAGTCGAGATCACAGGTGTATGCCACCATACCTGGCTAATTTTTAAAATTGTTTTTAGAGACAGGTCTAGTTATGTAGCCAAAGCTGGCCTTAAACTCCTAGCCTCAAGCAATCCTCCCACCATAGCCTTCAAAGTGCTGGGATTACAGGCATGAACCACCACACCCGGACTGGAACTATTTAGAATTCTTATATTTAACATCCATTCGCTTATTATCATGGTAAAAATAACTACAGATACATCCCATAATTCTAACTGTAACGTGAATGGTCCTGCTTGACACGAGGCACAAGGATAATTTGTGTGTTTCTGTCACCTCTGTACCTTTTTACATTAGCTGTGCACAATCATATAAGCTCAATGTTTAAGAGCAATACTGGACTCAGAAATCATGTCGCCCCTTTTAATGATAAAAATGAAAGAGTTTATATGTTTTGTTCAAGGCCACACAAGTAAATGTGACAGAATCAAGGCTGCACTCCACAGCCTGCATTGAGCCATCCTACCCAGTTCAAATTCTACCTCCAACACACACTAGCAGTGTGGCATAGGGGCAGTCACTTAACTTTTCTGCAACTTTACCTATAAAATTGGACTGCTACAGCACATTATATCAACAAAGTCCCTGCAACAGTGGAAAGTGATTAAGAAGAGGGTTAGGTACCATCATGATCACCATTATTACACTTCTACTAATTAGATTTACACATGTATTTTTAGAATCAGCTGAATTTCTCATGACTTAAAATGTTTAAGTGTGTTAGAAAGGACTTATTTTAAGCGCTACGTGATTCTTAGAACAGTATCAAAATGTGACCTTGGATTAGTCACTCAATCAAAATGAGCTTCAGTTTCTTCCTTTGACAAAAGGAGCTGATGATACTTGCGCCATCTACCTCACGTGGTTAAAGTAATGAATAAGGTAATGAGTGTGAATACATAAAATGCATTCAGAAAGTTAAAAACGAAAGGGAGGAAAGAGAGATGACCTCTCCTGGTGGCGTTTTGTTGCATTTTTTTTTCTTTTCTGTTCCTATAGAAAATAAGAGCCTTAAGTCTTACTACAAAATCATGAAAGATCACAGATGCTCAGTGTTTTTCAACACTTCATTAATTTAATCTTCCTAAAAACCTTATTGTTGGGGGGATGGACACACACCCAAAATTTGGCTTGGATATCAAGACAGAAAATCATGTGTACACACACACACACACACACACACAAAAGAAAGTACAAAAAGATTTACTGCTGACATCCGGAAGCTTTCTGGGTAGAGCAGGGAGCTCCCAAGTGGGTTCAAATGGCTGGAGAGAGCAGAGAAAGGACACTGGCTGGGGAGGGGGAGCTGTTGGGGAGGGGTCAGTGCAGCACAATAGGGGTTTGCATGGTTTGAACCCCTCACAGGGAGAGCCTGGGCCTTTTCTTAAGTTTGCCTAGATATAGAGGAAAAGGGGAAAAGGGAGACATGAAGGTTAAAAGCTTTCAGCAGTCAAACATCAAAAACTGGAGTCAGTCTCTTCATGGCAAACCCTGTGAGGTAGAGCCCAT
>NW_003852408.1:3812943-3813181 GCF_000181295.1 Otolemur garnettii | reverse complement strand
GCAATATTTATGTTTCTCCCTGAGTCATTTTAGGAACCCCTAAATAGCTCCCTCTCTTTTTGGAAGCTTTTTTACACCTATTTTTTTGAGTCACCAAAAAACCCAAAATCGTACGTTTGTATTAAATTCCTAATGTCCAGTCCTCTTTCCCATTTAAACTGATGCACTCTAACCTACCTTCTCCTGACCATTCCGACGACAGCCTGGGTCTAAATCAATTATTTCCTTCAAGGATAAA
>NW_003852408.1:3804333-3812923 GCF_000181295.1 Otolemur garnettii | reverse complement strand
TTATAGTTCTTTTCATTTTTGCAAAAGCAAGATTTTGTTCTTTTGATTAGAATCGTTCCAACTGGCACTTCCCAAGGAGCTGGGATGCCCCAAACCTTCTCCTGATGCTGGCATCACACACATTCATCAGCAGCACCATCGTCCTCGTGGAGGAAATTAAAGCTTATTGAAACCAGTTAACAAAGAAAAGCACAACACTGAAAGGACAGATTCAGGTCAATAATTTACATTTAAAGAAAAAATGATTCTAGGAAAACAGCAAAAAATCTGGCTGTCAAGGTCAACCTTCTCATTTATTTCTGTTTTTAAAAAATCCTATCATATCAAAAGAGTAGCCTTTTCTCTCCGCTGAAGGAACCTATTTGCGCATTCTCGAAGTAACTCTTCAATACCGTATCAAATTTATATGAGACAAAGTCCCCCACCTAAACCTAAGAAAGCAAGCATGGGATCCCAAATATGGTCCACATTCACGAGGTTGAATTTAATCATTTCAGAGAAATTCGTTACTCGTCCCCAGCCTGCAACAGAAACCGGTATTTTATACCCGTACACACAGTGCTACCAAACCGCCTACTGAAAATGTTTGTTATAGGTTTCTACCAGCGTTAATACTTATTATACCAGGTATAATACTTGTAAAAGCTCCATGTATTATTTTCTGCCAAATTCTTTTGGAAACCCCACATTCACCAGCGGCTGTCGGCCATGTCCCGTCCCTAGCACAGACCCACGTTTCCTGGAGCAGTCTCTATGCCCCGGTCACGCCCTAGCCTCCAGTCCCAAGCGTGCGCCCCGAGAAGCGTCCGGCAGGAAGGCGACACTGCAAGCCCTACTCGCAGAACCCCCTTGAATGCCTCCGAGTGTTCCAACACTCCCTGCTAAGCTAAGAAAGAGCTGGTCACGGGCGGAGGGGAGGCAGCTGCTGTCTCGGCCTCTGGCTGCCAGCGCCTTCAAAGGTCGAGAAAGGGAAGGAAAGAGCCCACCTTCTGACCCGAGGCCCACCATCACTTGCCTCCCACATCGCACACCCTCAACACCCACAGGGGCCAGTGGAATAGGGAGCAGGGCCACCAGGATATTTCTTAGACACCTCGTCAAGGACGCTTGGGGCGGGCTCCTCTGCACTGCCAAGGCGGGCACCGAGATCGCGCTCCAGCGGAGCCTGCTCGGCTCGGCCCCGGCCGGAAGGGGCGCGCCACTAGGTGGCCAACCGTAACGCTCAGAGTGCCAAGCCCTGGAGCGACACGCCCCGAAATCCCCGGCTGGCACCGGCGAGGAACCAGGGTAGGCAGAGGAGTAGCGCCCGCCCCGAGGTCCGCGTCCACACGGGCTGAGACGCTGGATCCATTCTCTTCCCGAAGTAGGAGAAGAGAGTCTCAGGCGTGCTGGCCCGGTGACCAGCAGCAGCAGTAGCACAAGTGGGCGGGAAGAAGCTCCCGGTCCTCCGACAGCGCCCTGTACCGCGCCCGCGGCTTCCACTCACCTGGCAATTGGCACCGGAGACTCCGGCGGGGCAGGTGCAGCTGTAGCCCGGCTCTCCGGCGTGGACCGGGTGCTGCGGGCCGGGTGCAGCGCGCGGGGTGCACACGCCCCCGTTCCGGCAAGGCTGCGAAGCGCACGGCCCCGGCGCGGACAAGGGCTCAGCGGGCACCGGGCTCGCCAAGCAGCAGCCACGGGACCCCGCACCGAGCAGCAGCAGCAGCAGTAGGGCCAGCAACGGCAGGAGCTGCGCACCGGGTGCCTGGGCGCGGCGGGTCGGCATGGCCGGCGGGGAGGTCGCGGGAGCCGGGCCGGTAGGAGGTGGCGCCGGTGGTGGCGACCACGGCGGTGCCAGTGGCGGCGGCAGTGGTGGCGGTAGCGGCGGCGGTGGCGGCAAAGGCTGCTCCGCGGGGCGGGGAGCCTCCTGCAGCTGCGGGATCCGCGGTTCCCCCGGCAACCGCAGGCGGGGTCTGCGGGGCGGGGCCGAGGGGCGGGGCCAGGGGAGGCGGGGCTCCAGGCGGGCGGAGACTGGGAAGAAAGGGGGGTGGGAGCCCTTCCCCTGTAGGGAGTTGGGCAGGAGTTGCAGGAAGGCGGCCCGGGGCCCCCAACCCGACTGGTGGGGTCCGGGTGGCGGCTTTGTCCTAAAAACGCGCCAAGGGGCAGCCGTGGGGGCGCGGGCCTGGGCAAGAGCTGAGCACACTGGGGCAGGAAGGCGGGTGCAGCGGCTCAGAGACAGCCGGCACACCCGCTGTCCCGGCTAGGGGCGGAGGCTGCGCAGGGCGGCCCGGGCTCGCAGCAACACCCGCCGGCTCTTGGCGCAGAATCTAGGAGACAGCGGCGGGGACCAGCTTTACCTCATCCCCGGGGCTGCCCCGCCCTCTCCCGCGCCGCCGCGACCCCAGCGCCGCGAGGCTGGCTGAGCCGCCCGGCTTGCGAGGCGGTGACCTTGTGTCTGCGCGGCCAGCCCGGGAGTCCTTGTCCTTGGTGCTGACTGAGTCTCCCTGCTCGCCAATCCTTCCCTGAGCTCGGAGCGGGCCGCACCACCCAAATGTCTGACACTAGCATGTGAGAGTCGGAAGGGGCCTCGGGATCAGGGTGTCCAACCCTGACGTTGAACCGAAGAGGAAACTGAGGCTCAGATAAGCTGGACTGAAACCCAGTGGGTCAATTGACTCCCATCCCAGACCGCTGAACTCCTGAAAGAACAGTTCAGAAGTGCAAGTGCGCAGAGGCCCCTGCAGCGGAAGGATTTACTACAGGACTCGGAATAAAAGGGGCCTTCGCTCTGACCTACTTGGGGGGGGTTCTTCTGAACGTCCGGGTCAAGCCCTGCATAATAAAACTCGCTCTCTTTCGCCTGCCCTTTCACAACCTCTGCTGTGCACGGCCTCACAGGTAGACGTTACCTTCTCATGAAGGTGACCAGACCAAATGAAAAAAGAAAATGTAGTCCCGTGGATTGACAGTCTGGGTAAATTTTTCTGGCAACACAAAAATAGTTTAGTAAAAAAAGCTGGGCATTTTGTACAAAGTAGAGACTCCACATGACCCCGTGCTCATAGGTGCCAGAAGCTGCTAAAAGTCCTCCAGTAGAAACCAGAGGCAGACTGCATGGCCTCTCCCTGTCCAATTTAGACACAGAAGCAAATGTCACGCGTTTGTGCTTTAGGAGATGCCTAAAATTTATGTGACTGTTGCAGAAAATCACGGAACCCCAGACGCCTGTGCTTGCACCAGGGCGAATTTCTACCTCCAAGTGGTTTGAAACAGTTACTACATTTTCCTGCACACCTGCTGTCTTTTGTCCAAGACCTCCTCTTGTTAAAAAATTTTAATTTTGTGCCACGCCAGCACCCTCTGCTGGTACTAATCTCATCACTCGTGTGCTTCTTCCACTTTCGGTGCCCCTGGAATATGCATTCCTTCCTAAAACTAACTTCCTTGTATCCTGGACTATGGACGGTGCTGCCCGCTCCCTTCCATCAACCATCAAAACATGTACACAAATGAAGGAAAATGAGCTTGGAAAAAAAAGATTGTGAGATAAAATCTCATTTCAGTTTATTTTTGTGTAAGCAACCCTCACGTCACTTTGAAATATGAGCGAATTAATAGTAGTTTTATTTTCTGGATGCTGACTATTGGATTTTTGAGATAATGTTTTTGTTTTGTTTTGGTTTTGCCTCAGCCTCCCCAGTAGCTGGGACCATAGGCGCCCGCCATAACACCCGGCATTTGTAGTTATTGTTGTTGTTGTTGCAGTTGTCATTGCTGTTTTAGCTGGCTGGGGCTCGGTTCGAATTCACCACCCTCGGTACATGGGGCCAGCACCCTACCCACTGAGCCACACGTGCCCCCCCAAGATAATGTTCTTTTTTTTAAAGCATTCTCTCTGTCTTTATCATCATCATTATTATTATTACTATTACTATTTTAAAGACAGAGTCTCACTCTATTTGCCCAGGCTAGAGTGCAGTGGGGTCAGCCTAGCTCACAGCAACTTCAAACTCCTGGGCGGGAGAGAGCCTCCTTTCTTGCCCTTTCCCCTCTCCCCCAGTAGCTGGGACTATAGACACCCACCATGCCACCTTTATTTTTAGTAAAGACAGGGTCTTGCTCCTGCTCAGGCTGGTCTGGAGCTCCTGAGCTCAAGCAAGCCTCCCACCTCAGCCTCCCTGAGTGCTAGGATTACAGGCATGAGCCATGGCACTTGGTCTTGTCTTTAATTTTTAAAAGACCTTATGGCACAGACAATACAAAACCCTTTCATTTTTCTCCCAGACTAAAAAGAAAGATTAAATCTTTCAGCACCCTTGCTTATAGGCGGAGCGACATGATTAGCCCTGGACAGTAGAACATGGACTTTTATGTCTGGCCCCAGAACATCCACACACTAAGCACCACACAAGTGTGAACTGCTAGTACTATTACCTAATAATACTGGTTGTATGGTTAACTGAAAGCTAAAAATTCCATTATCCAGTCCTTTGGTTCATATTATTCCAAACTTGCAGAACATCAAATCTTCATCCTGACCTATTTCACTTCCTTTTTTGATAGAACCCCTATACTGATAAGTCAAAGGCAAAATATATGAATAAGGTGTCGTAGAGTCTCTAAGTCTGACAGCTAATAGAATTCATACCAGAATCAAGATGTAAATGTATCTCTGCCAGCAATAATGCCAAGCTAAAATAAATGAAATGGAATATGAGGTGAAGGATAGTGCATTTGGCCTTACTGCTATTTGCCAATATTTCTATTATTCCTCCTTCCAGAAACTTCTTTGTAGGAACGTACTTTCCTGTTCCCCCTTGACATTCGGTGCATTCATATGCCTTGCCTTGGCCATAGAAATCTGGGAGGAGGGGACAGTGTGCCCCAGCCCCAGGTGGACACCTTTAAAATCCATTGCGGGACTCCCTGTGTTCTTTGCCCCTTACCATGATTACCAGCAAAATTCCAAGGGGTGCAATGAAGCTTTCTCCAGCCTCTGTCTCTGAGGGAGGACCATTCAGTGAAGCAATGAGAATCTGTAATGGCCATGTGATATGAGTAAGAACAAAAACAAGTTGTTTTAACCCACTGAGTCCCAACAATGTAAAATAACTCAAGGTCACACGTTAGTAAGTGGCAGGACAGGACTGATTGATCTCAGTGAGCCACACATCATGGCTAGCTATCTCTGATCTGCTACTCTGCCAGATAGAAGGCTGGATTCCATCAAGTTTCTAGATTTGATGGGATAGGAAAATATCAAAAGTTGGAGGAACACATTTCTTTTTTCATAAATCTACTTCAGAGTTACAACTCAACTATATTACAACCATAGAATATCATAAACATTTTACAAACCAATGCAAATATAACTTACCTCTTTTTTTTTTTTTTCACAAATGGAGGGAAATAAAACACTTCCCAGGCCAGCACAGGTTCATAGACAGTCATCTGGGAACCACTGGATTCTATGAGAGCAACACTTCTCTTGCAGTGAGGGTTTCACACTCTGTGACCACCGCAACATCCTGAGAAAATGCCATGCTGGAGGCACAGCATCCTAATTCACAGACTTAAAAATGTGTATTTACAAGAAACTGCAAAGGTTACCTAGTATGCTTTCCCAGGATTTGAACTAAGATCCAATATGGAACGCTTACATGGAATGACAAATCACCTTCAGCTTACCTGAAATGCCACAGATGTTACTGCATGCATCTATCAATGATTTAGCGCCCACGTTCTCCCCCCAAAGCATCGGAGTGTTCTGTGGCCTTTGGCAAGATGGTCTCTACCCCTCTCTTACCTACATGTTGCCTTTAAACAATGACATCATTCCTGTTGCCTCTTAACACATTCAGTTAACCTTTAAGGATACAAGGAAATGCCCCTGTCCCCACAGAGATTTAGGATTTTAGGATGACAGACTGAAGCTAGAGTCAATATGAAATAAAAAGTCAGCCACACACAAAGAGAACAGACACACTGGCTGGTGACATTTCTGCCATAGAGCACAGCACCAAACAGCCTACTCTGGCCAGGGGAGTTCTGTACAACCAGTGGTGGTACTGGGCAAATTACTCTGTCTCTTTGACCTTCAGATGCCGTGTACCATGGAGATAGAAACGCCTACTTTGCAGAACTCTTAGGAGAATTGAATAAGTTGCTAGTGAGAACGCAGAGAGTATTTTCAGTGTGCCAGGCACGAATATGAGTATATTTTTACATATTGATATGTGTATATTTTTACATATTATCACATTTAATCCTAACACCAGCACCATAAGGAAGAAGCTAGGACTTGTGCCCACTTAAGACAGAAATTTGAGGTGAAATAAGGTGAGGTAAAATATCTAAAGTAACCCAGTTTGAAAGTGGTGTGACCAAGACTCATACGTAAGGGCAAGCCTGGCTGAGGAGCTGTCCTTTGAATCTCTGCTTTATCTGCTCTATGACTCTCCTATAGTTCAGAGTCTGGCCCTTAGCAGCTATTGCACATGAGCTACATAGAGATAGAATAGATACATATATATATACCATATGTATAAGTATGGTGTGTGTATCATACGTACAATGTGTATCCTGTATGCATATGTATGATGCGTCATATAGATGTATCTATGAATATGTGGTGCAAGTGCCCACCGCCTGCTGGGGTTTGGTTTCTTGGGGAGGCGGGGTGCTTGAGGATTTTAGTTTGTTTGCTCACTTGCTCTCTTTGTAAGATAACTAGTACTCCTAACTGGCAGATTCATAGGATACGTAAATGGGATGCCACTCTCTAAAGATCTTTACTGAGAGGAAAATGAGGCACTGAGGAAACTGAGAACTACCCCAGGCTGGGCAGCAGTAGAACCAGAATGAGACCTCAAACTTTGCAATTACCCGTTTATGCTCTCTCCACTTTCCCATAGTACCTTTCCTCTGCTTCCAATATTCCTACCTAACAGTCAGCCAACCTAAAATGTAGTGTAAAACTATAAATAGCAGGGCCAGGTGCAGTGGCTCACACCTGTAATCCTAACACTCTGGGAGGCCAAGGCAGGCAGATCCTTTGATCTCAAGAGTTTGAGACCAGCCCGAGCAAGAGCAAGACCCTCTCTCTACTAAGAATAGAAAAAATTAGCCAGGCATTGTGGCAGGTGACTATTTTCAGCTACTTGGAAGGCTGAGGAGGAGAATCACTTGAGCCCAGGTATCTGAGATTGCTGTGAGCTAGGCTGATGCCAGGGCACTCTAGCCTGGGTAACAGTAAGACTCTGTCAGAAAAGAAAAGAAACAAAAGAATGCCAAATGCATGGGAATTTGAAAGGTCTTTGAAAAAATCATCAGAAAGAATTAATATGATTTGTATATATTATGGCCACAAGTACCAGAAGGATTATCCTTTCCTTTAATTAGTAGTATCCTTATAATAATGATTCATTTAATTGTTAGCATACATATTCAGGTTAATGCATTCTGAATTATCATTGAACATTTCCTAAATGCTGTTTGAGATAGGTCCACATTTACTTCCTACCCTCTAGACTTGCTCTGATTTGAATTAATCTACAGTCCTAGCAGCCATTTAAAACAGTTTTAATTTCTTTTACATCACCACTCTAATATTGATTTGATCTAGGGTAGGTTTAAATATGAAATCTTGAATTAAAAGACAGCAAGGATGCCTATCTTCCCAATGTAAGTATTTCATAAAGCATTTAAACTACTGCCAAATAGAGATGAGATCTTTTTATATAGATTCCTGAGAACATGAAAATTATTTTAAACTCAATAACTTTTTTTAATTCCAACATTTTGTTTTTGGGAGAAATTATGGCACTAGAACACAGGAGTCTTTTCCAGGAGGAATCCACATAACTGACCCACAAATAAGGAGATTCAATTTCAGGCATTTCCTTTGCACCTGAATTTACTCTAGGACCTTGAAATATAGCACTATGAAATATCTCTAGCCTCTGAATTTTCCAGTAATGGTATTTCATGATTTTATTTCCATAGGAAGGTGTTTCTGTTAATGGCTTAAACAAATTAGGGATTTATCCTCCCACATAGAATAAGTCTGGAAGTTGCTGGTCTAGGCTGATAAGAGTTTTCATAAACCATGCAATTAGCAGCAAAGAAGTTTCCTGCCTGTACTACAAATAAAATATGAAACATCCAAGCTAGATTATCACCAACTCTGCTAATGGGGGGACCTCTGTGATTTTCTCTACCAAGTACTAGATCCCAGGTTTGCTTTAGGGGAACCAACCCTATCCAACTCTCAGCCCCTGCGCCTCACATGAAACTGACAGTGCTGCCAGACCCAGGAGTGTCCATGTGACCCTCCTGGTGCATTTCCCTGGTGGCAGAGATTGCCTCAGAGGTTGATGTGTGGACCCAGTTATGTTCATGTTGTATGTTAGTTATAAAATACACACAACCATCAACACTAAAACTCAACAAAGCTGACAGACACATACAAAAAAAAATCTATGCAAAGATCCTGTAAAAACTACCAAAATATTACAGCAGATTATTTTAAAATTTATATATGATGACCAAGTAGGATCTATTCTCAGAATAAAAGTATGAGTAAGTATCAGAAAATCAATTTAAAAAAAAA
>NW_003852408.1:3798892-3804096 GCF_000181295.1 Otolemur garnettii | reverse complement strand
GCCTTGTTTTTTTTGGTTTTTTTTTTTTTTTTTTTTGAGACAAAGTCTCACTCTGTTCCCCAAATCAGAGTGCTGTGGTATCACCTAAGCTCAAACCAACTTCAGGTAGTGATCCTCCTCCCTCAGCCTCCCAAATAGCTGAAACTACAGGCACCAACTCAATGCCCAGCTAATTTTTCTACTTTAAAGCACCCACTCTTGCTCAGTCTGGTCTCAAACTCCTGAGCTCAAAGGATGCTCCTGCCTCGATCTCCCAGGGTGCTAGGATTGCAGGCATGAGCCACCATGCCCAGCCAACTTTTCCTCTGGTCTTCTTTATAAATGCTTAAGAGGCATTTGGTAAAATTCAACATACATTCTTGATTAATATCTAACAAAATAAAAAATGATAGATGTTTTCCTTTTTTTGAGACAGAGACTCACTTAGTCACCCCAGGGTTGAGTGCTATGGCATCATGGCTCTCAGCTCTTGGACTCAAGTGATTCTCTTGAGCCTCAGCCTCCTGAGTAGCTGGGACAGGTGTCCACCACGTTGCCTGGCTATTTTTATGGATGGAGTTTCACTCTTGCTTAGGCTGGTCTTGAACTCCTGAGCTCAAGCAATCTGCCCACCTCAGCCTCCCAGAGTGCTGGGATTACAGGGGGGAACCACTGGTAATTTTCTTATTATAATACACAATAGTCTATCTCCACTCAAAGTCAGCATCGTGCTTAATGAAAGAATTTGAGAAAGAATCTCAGTAGAGCTGAAAATAAAATGATACTCGTCATCATCATGATTGAGATATTTACCAAAACAGGTATTCAAAGGAAATTATAGATGTTTATTTAAGTGGAGAGGAAGTAAAGTTATACAAATATGCAAATAATATATATTTCATGTCTGGAGGAGTCAACTAAAATTATATTATGAACAATAAAATAATCCCGTAAGACATCACAATAAATATACAGAATCAAATACCTTCATATATACAAACAATAATAGCTAATATTTATATGGCAAAAATCCCATTTGTGGGTGGGACCCATGGCTCAAACAAGTAGAGTGCCAACCCCATATTCCAGAGGTGGTGGGTTCAAACCAGGCCCCAGCCAAAAACTGCAAAAATATACATATATATACCATTTGCATTAAGAACATAAAGAAAAAACTAATAAACATAGCAATAATATGAAATACCTATTGAAGAAAACTCTTAAATATTATTAAAACGAAGAAAATAAACTTGAACATATGTGAAGGAATGTCATGTGAACTTGGATAGGAAGACTTATCATAAAACATAAATGCCTTTAAGCAAATCTATACATTCAACACAATGAATAAAATCACCGATGGGATTTGGTGGGAGAAGTATAGAATTAGACAAGCAAATTCTAAAATTCACATGAAAAATAAGTAACCAAGGAGAGCCAGAAAATTCATGAACAAGAAGTCAATAAGGTGGGACTAATCGATATTAAAACATCATATAAAAGTACAGTAATTAAAACACTGTATTACGTTAAATAGACAAACTTATAGGACAAACTAGGGAATGCAGAGATAGAACCACCACAGCTGACCCCCTCCCCACACTGACCATCTCCTTAAATTGACCTAATTTTCATACACCGGACATTGACCACGTGCATGTAACCTAGTGAATCTAGTTCCTTATGTTGACCACCTTTGTGTGTTGACCAGTTTGTTACAATCCCTTGGGTGGATTCTACTGTATTTGTCAGAATATGCTAAAAGTGGGATGAATTTCTCAATAAGTTGTACTGAGATCAGTGATCACCACATGTAAAAATAGCACTGCATCTATATACCTCACAAGGACACCTCAGCAAACTCCAAAGGGACCAAAGATGGAAATGTAACTCCACAAATGAAGCCATAGAAATTTAAGAAGCCAAGGCAAAGTATTTTTATAATCTTGGAATATAAGACATATCCAAAAGTCATTTTTTAAAGGATCAAAACATGTAACATAAAATTACAAAATTTCACATGACAAAAACCACTATATACAACGTGCTAGGAAGAACATTTACAACTTTTATCAAAATCAAAGGGTTAATTTCCCTCCTGTAGAGAGAACTTCTATAAATCAAACATCAAAAATCTCTGTCCCTTAACATCATCTCTCAAAATAGGTTCTATAAGAGACTAGTCCCTTTGGACACTGGCAAACTATTAATAGTTGGATACTTACAATAATCATTTTTATTCTGCACAGCAGGTAGGTACATTTATAATTTTAATAGTTATTATCTGCTTGCCTTCCCTGAAGAATCTACCAATTCACATTCCCACCAGTAATGTGTGGCATACCCTGTTTTTCTCTCCACCAAAATGTTCCATCAAAATTCTTCATCTTAGAAAATATATTAGGTAAAAAAGAAATTTTAGTGTAGTTTTCAAATACATTTCTTACAGTAAGTCAAAGTGAGCATCTTTTCATATACTTCACAGACATGTGAATTTTCTTTTCTGTGGACTGAATGTTCTGAGAATAAAAGCCATCTACCTTCACACACAGCTTGTACTTGGCATAGAAACTACTGCCCATGAGCACACACAAACTGCCTACATTGTAGGCACTACATCAGTGATTTTCAACAGGTATGCCGTGGCACACCGGTGTGCGGTGAAAGGATCTTAGGTGTGCTGCCAAAATTTTTAAAGATCATGAATTAAATTATTTTGTAAGAAGTTCAAAGCATAGTAAGTATATTCTTTTTTTTACTCTCTTTTTTTTTTCTTTTGATCAACATAATTTAAATGTGCCACTGAAGTTTAACTATAGGTTCAAGTGTGCTGTGAGATAGAAAAGGTTGAAAAACACTGCTCTACATGAACATGACTTCACCAGGCCTTTGCCTTCCCTAACATCACTTTACTACTCCAGGTCACTCTGGTTTTTTTTGTTTGTTTGTTTGTTTGTTTTTTTGTTTTTTTTTGGAGACAGGGTCTCACTCACTTACCCTGTCCACTGAGATTAAGTAGAGTACAATGGGGTCAGCCTAGCTCACTACAAGGTCAAACTCGTGGGCTTAAGCAATCCTCCTGCCTTAGCCTCCCAAGTAGCTGGGACTATCGGCGCCCACCACAATGCCTAGCTAATTTCTCTACTCTTTGTAAAGTCAGTGTCTTGCTCTTGCTCAGTCTGGTATCAAACTCCTGACCTCAAGCAATCCTCCTGCCTCAGCCTCCCTGAGTGTCAGTATTACACAGCTGTGAGCCACCTCGCCAAGCCTTCAGGGAACTCTTGCCCCAGCAAATAACTAGACTGTTAATTACTGAAACTTCTGGAAAGATCTATCACCTCTTTAATAAAAACTACCAAGAGTTTAAGCCCTAAAGGCCTTTGTCTCAAACTATTCACTTTGCTGTTCCCACCAATCCAAATCCTGTTTGTATCATGATTTTTACCCAATCTTCATTGAGCCCCTTCATTGAAAGATCTGCCTTAAACCAAATTTCAAATTCCTGGGAGAATCCAATTTTGCTTCCCTACCCCAAGACACCGTCACAGTTTCATAGAGGAATAAATTCAGTCTCTAGCTGTTACCAGCCACTATCTACCTGAATGGCCATTTCAGTAGACAAGGTCAATGGCTGACATTTCATGTTCACCAGCAGTGAATGGCCATTTCACTGCTGGTCAGGCCAGGACAAAGTCAGATGACTTTACTTGCTGACATCAGGAGATTGTTTATTCACTTCCAAGGCTACTGTTGGGAACCTGGACTCCATGATACCAGAATTTCGTCTTCAGTAGGTTCTTGGTCTCGTAATTTAAAGAATGAATCCACGGACCACACATCAGGGGGTAAGACAGGGTTTATTTACAGAAAAGAATACAAAAACACCAAAGCTCCTGGCTGAGAGAACCCAGGTTGGGTGGGGGAAACTGTCTTACTCCCTCATTCTGTCTCTCTCCTGGCTCTTTGTCCAGGGGTTATACAGTCGCATGGAGTCTTCTGAAGTTACATTTAGCCCCAACTCAGTAGCAAATGAATGGCTACAATCCCTTTCATTCTCAGGCCTAGGAACCTTACAGGAAATTGAGCAGGCCTAGGAAATGGGGGTTCCCTTTCAGCCACAAGTACAAGGGGAGGCAGACTTAGAGTGTTGGGGTCTCCCCAGCAGTTGTCCATCCCTTCGGGCTACTGGAGCCTCTTACGCTCCCCCAAACCCCCACCGTCCAGCACACTGGTTCCTCCGCCAGCGGTGGCCGACCCAACACTGCCCGGGCCCCGGCGGCAGGGGCGACACCTGTCCTGTATCAGACCCAAGGCACTTTGGCACCCAGTCAACTGTTGACTAACTATACATTTAGTTTAGAATAAAAATGATTGGGAAGTGATTGTGTAACACTGTAACCTGTGGGGGCAGTCTGATTGACCTATACTATGATGAATAATAACACTGCTGATGTTTACTTTTACAGTGAGAATAAAATGTAACAGAGAGAAAGGGGACAGAACAGTTCTTTGAGGAGATATCCTCACTGGTCTCTGGAATTGCTGGCTTTTCTGTAAATAAATGTAAAACTGTTGATCTTTCATCTGCTTCTTGGTTGACTGGCTTGAGTGACAGGCCAACGGACTCCTTGGTCCGTCCACATAGTCACTGCGGGTTTTTTTTATTGTGTTACTGGTTCCTTTCTAGTTGATTTGTGAGAGCTAGTTTATGAAACCAAAATAAAACTGACCCAGCTGATGAAAGAGGAGTGAGAAGGAGGCTAGAAAGGAAATGGGCTTTGATGGTGTAGTGTCACCGACCACCTTACAGAGCTTAAATTGGTCGTTGGGGGGTTTCCTCCCCTCTCCCCTCCCCCTCTTCCAATGGGAAGGTAGGGAAGGAGGTGATCAAACTGAGACTAAAAACAAATCACTGTGGCTCAATGCGGATGAGGGAAGACATGATGGGAAGCCTCCAGGCAGAGAGGAGGAATCAAATTTGGGAACCAAAAGGCCACTCGGAAGTGCTGCTCCAGCTGTGGGGTGTGACTGAGAGATAGAAATCAAAGAAAACACCTGAGTTTGGGTCCTGAAAAAAGGTAGAGTGGCCCCCAACATAGAAGGTGAGGAATGCGGGAGGGGCAGTGGGTTGGGGGAATGGGGACAGTGAGGGAGGAGCAGTGGGAGAGAGGCAGTGAGTTAGGGGGGATGGGGGCAGTGAGGGAGGAGCAGTGGGAGAGAGGCAG
>NW_003852408.1:3788235-3797819 GCF_000181295.1 Otolemur garnettii | reverse complement strand
AGGGGGGATGGGGGTGGTGAGGGAGGAGCAGTGAGGGAGGAGCAGTGGGTCTGGGGAGGGGGAGGGTCAGTCAGGGGTCCTGAGGGGGGAGTGGGCGAGGGGCGGGGCAGCAGTTTTCATGGTGACTGGGATGGGGGCTTTCACAGGCTGAGTGAGTGACAGGCCACAGGCTGAGCACAGAGGTGCGGGCCTCTCTAGACAGAAGTGGTGATAAGAGGAACTGTTTCTCCCTACCTGCTCTATATGAAGTCGTTTGTTAGTTACTTCTAATTCTTTTACCAGGAAAACCACTCACATTGCTTTCTTAAAGCAACAAAATCATTTCGCTTTATTTGGTACATGTGGTACCTTCCTACCATATATTTCCCCCAAATAGTGCCACCATTTGGACTCCCGTCCTTGCACGGCCAACCTTGTGCTCCTACTGAAAGGACAGCCTGTGCCTTCACATGTTTGTTACAAATCTTTCCAAAGGCAGTAATGAAATAAGAGCATACTGGGGTTCTGTTTTTGTTTTTTAATCTAGAAAATTTTAGGTTTGAAGCCTCTGTAAGTAAAAGCAGGACTCTGAAGACAGCTTGCACACGCTCTGCTGACAGTGCGAGGAGAAAGCAGCTTCGTTTTGTGGAATCTCGTTAAGTGACTACAAGGAAAGCGAAGATTGTTCCCTGCAAGCACTGAGGGCTCCAGCCTTCCTGGGCTGCACTGTGGCTTCTCCTGCTGACTAACTGAAACGTGGGCCCCACGTCACCATCAAATGTGATCACAGCCTCATGTGACCATTTGTGCGTCAGGGGGTAATGTGTCATCTGAGCAGCCCTCAAAGAGCAGGCTGGGAATAGTAAAGGACATTCATTTAACTGTGAGCAACACCAACTGCGGCCATTTATCTCAAGATTAAGTCAGTTTGTTTAGATGCGGACGTTGCAGGCTGATTAACAACTCATTGGGAGCCCAGATTCCATTTGCTGCAGAGATGAGGATTAATAGACACAAGCCAGACGTGACACCTCAGGGAGCCCAGTCACTCTTCCGAATGCACAAATCAGCCCCAGGTGAACCTGACTCCTCTTCTACCTCAAACCACTTAAATGAATGCTCATTATTTCACCTCTTTTTACTATGCAGTATTATTAAACTACCGGGATCTCATATCATTGTCCTAGTTGTCAACTAGGATGAATTTTAGAAATCAAATATTTAGGCATGTTCACAATATAATTCAGGGACAGCAGAATATTTTTGGAATCCAGACACAGTGATAGATTTTTTTGATACTGAATCATGCTTACATTCTGGCAATAAACCCCCCAAACCATGGGTGGAAACAAATGCTTTGGAACTGTCAGGTCTGGGCTGCGCATAGGGGGGAGTCAATGTTGAGGACATAACCAACTTGCAAATTGTAGGACCAAGAAATAAAAGTGAGACAGCACATGGCATCCAGGGACAGTTCCACCAAGAGTCAGCTGGAAGGTGCTGGGTCTGGGGCAAAATGCAGGCCAGGGAACAGACGGGAGTCAGTCAGATCAGATGAGAGGGGACAGAGAGCCTCAGGGCTGACGGCTGATTGCTCAGCTCTCTCACACTACTGAATGCTGTAAAGTCCTCACAGTGTTCTGTTTCTTCGTAGCAGAGTAGTGGATAGGAAAGGCAAATGGTAGCACTGGCTCAGACTCGGGCCTTTGCTGGGCAGGAGAATGTTCTACTCTTTAAATTTTATACATATATTTTAACTTTTTTAGAGACAGGGTCTCACTATGTTGCCCAGGCTGGTCTTGGATTCCTGGTCTCAGGCAATCCTCCTGCCTCAGCCTTTTGAGTAGCTGAGATTACAAGTGTCAGCCGCTGCACTGGGCTCAAATATTGGTCATTAAATATGAAATGTCCAGTTTTGAAATAGAAGTTTAGTTTATTATATCTCAAGCCAGGAACAGTACAAGTCTAAACTACCAACACAATTTTTCTGTCTTAACGGTAGCGTATGTATGCCAGCAGTGAAGAAGCCTGGAGAGCAAGTGGCCATGGAATTGCGAAAGACTTTTCCACAGCTGGTTGAGAATTGAGTATTTTTCCGTGCAAGAGGTGGTCCAAGGCCTGGAAAAAATGGTAGTCAGCTGATGCAAGGTCTGGTGAATACATTGGATGACAGAGTTTCCCAGTCCAGTTTCTGTGGTTTAAGTAGCATTGTTTGTGTACCATGTGGTGGAGCATTCTCTTGCAAGAGGATTGGCCTGTTTCTGTTGTCCAATCTCAGCTGCTTAATCACAAACATCCTCATCATTTCATTCTGTTGGTTGCATTAGACATCTGCTGTGATCTACTGACCAGGTTTCCTGAAGCTGGAGTGGATAATACCAGCGCTGGACCACTAAACAGACACCATGGAGCTTTTTTTGATAACAATTCAGTTTGGGACTGTGGTTCAGCACCGCATCTTTACCTAACCATTGTGCAAACACCTGTGATTTTCTTTCTTTATTTTTTTGAAGACAGAGCCTCAAGCTGTCACTTTGGGTAGAGTGCTATAGCATAACGGCACACAGCAACCTCCAACTCCTGGGCTCAAGTGATTCTCCTGCCTCCGCTTCCCAAGTAGCTGGGACTACAGGCACCCGCCACAACTCCCAGCTATTTTTTGGTTGTAGACGTCATTGTTGTTTGGTGGGCTTGAGCTGGATTCGAACCCACCAGTTCAGGTGTATGTGGCTAGCACCCTAGCCACTTGAGCCAAAGGTGCCAAGCCGTGATTTTCTTTTCTTTTTTTTTTTTTTTTAAGACAGAGTCTCACTATGTCACCGTCAATAGAGTGTTGTGGCTTCACAGCTCACAGCAACTTGAAACTCTTGGGCTTAAGTGATTCTCTTGCCTTAGTGTCCCAAGTAGCTAGGACTACAGGTGTCTGCCACAACGCCCAGCTATTTTTAAGAGGCAGAGTCTCATTCTTGTTCAGGCTGGTCTCAAACCCACAACGCCCAGCTATTTTTTGTTGAGATTGTCATCATTGTTGTTTAGCTGGCCTGGGCTGGGTTCAAACCCACCGGCATCAGTGTATGTGGCTGGCGCCATAAACACTGTGCTACAGGCGCCAAGCCAACACCTATGATTTTCAAAAGAATCCATTCTTCATCACATGTAACAATACAGTGTAAATGGTTCCCCCTCATGTTGTGACAGAGAAGAAAGGAAAGCTTCAAGATGATTTTTCTTCTGACATTTGTTTAATTCACGTGGAACCCATCTGTTCAGCTTCTTAACCCTCCAATTTGCTTCAAATAGTCCAATGTTGTTGGAATAATAGCGTCAAACCTTGCTGCTAATTCATGCCTAGGTCAAGATAGATTTGTTTCCTCCACAGCTTTCAGCTTATTACTATCCACCTTGGTCTTAGATCTCCCATCTAAGGGAGATCTTTGATGGAACTTCTCAAAACATCAACGTACCATGTGTTCATTAGCCACATGCTTCCCAAACACGTCGGTAACATTTCAAGCTGTCTGTGCTGCATTGGGTCTACACAGAACTGATATTCAAAACTAACATGAATTTTTGACTTATCTCTGGTTTCAGGAAAAATATTTGAAAGATAATCACAAGCCAGAACGTATGTTTGAAAGAATGAGGATGTACGGCTCGGCGCCCATAGCACAGTTATGGTGTAATTTGTTATTCTTACACATAAGAATATGATGCACTGATAACAATGAACAAATCACAACTACTACACAGCTGAATATCACAAAATATCAGCTGTCTTTCAGAGAATGGAAAAGCAGGCAATGGGAGGAGGTGATATGTACCAGCATGCTGGGGTGTTTTAGTGGTGGTGCAGTATTTACATGGATTGCTATTTTCTGGATATGTGAGAATTCATGGAGCTGTGCACTTCTCTGTATTTATTTTACTTTAATAACTTTTTTAAATAAAAAACAAAAAAGGAGGGCTCAGCACCTGTGGCTCAAGCAGCTAAGGCGCCAGTTGAGCTGGAGGGTTCGAATCCAGCCAAGGCCCGCCAAACAATGACAGCTGCAACCAAAAAATAGCCAGGCGTTGTGGTGGGTGCCTGTAGTCCCAGCAACTTGGGAGGTGGAGGCAGGAGAATCGCTTGAGCCCAGGATTTGGAGGTTGCTGTGAACTGTAATGCCATGGCACTCTACGCAGGGCAACAGCTTGAGGCTCTGTCTCAAAAAAATAAAAAAAAAAAAGAAGAACCCATCAAGGGGTTTTATTTCTGAGAGCCTGTAAAAAAGCCCCAACAACCCCCAAATTCTTCCCTATTTGTTGAGTCTTCAGAATAATCATTAGATTCCTTCCTTTACCCTGTTTTTATAGGCAACATCTATTAATTCAATAAATGTTTATGGAGGGCCTATTATGAGCAAGGCACTGGGCCAAAATACAAAGATAAATAAAACAGGTTTGTAAATTCTCAGGGAATTTACAGCCTGGAAGCAGAACTGCTTTCTAATTCCATACTCTGATGAACACTCTTATATTCATCTTCTCATTTAATTATCTTGGTAACTCAGTTCATAAATTAGTGACAGGGCTTCTAATCAAGCCTAATTCTTTTGAACTGTGCAGCAGCTATCTTTCCTACACACTAGGCATGATAATGTATCATCCATACCATGGTAACTCCTCGCTCACCCACAGCAGACATCACTAATCAATCAGGGACCCCTTCTCTCCCTGGCTTTGACACAACTTCATAATCCTCCCCCCAAAGTCCCCAGGATAATCACTAGAGAACAATGTGGATCAGCCCATGGGGTTCCACTAATCTACTATTCTTGAATTACAGCATCAGCTACCTTTTGATGCCTTTGGCCCTCTTTGTTTGACTATATCCTTGGGAAAAGCTATAAATGGTTATAAGTGGAGAGTAGAGAAAATTTGTAGGCAAAAGAAGTGTGCAATCAGTATGGGTCTGGAGTTTTAAGGGGGCCTTGGAATGGCTAAGGCCCTACAGGAAAATTGCTTATATTACTATAAAAGCAACTTGCCTGGAATATCAACTAACCATAGTAATAAAAGGTAAGCTGATAAATCTATCTTAATTAAAATAAGGAGCAATCAAAATAGATCCTGAGATCATTGGTGTGAATTTTAGCTCACATTACTTGCAACTATCTGTAGTGCCAAAAATGCAACTACTGGTTTAGCAGAAGTCCAATTAGTTCTCAGGTAAGGATTTATCAGCTTGCTTCATTTGTGCCCCACACAACTGTCCATCTTCTGTTATTGATGCTGGTGACAGTGATCCAAACCTATCCATAGGAAAGCCGAACTTGACTGAGAGCCTGCTTCCTTCCTCTAAGAAGCCACAGCCTACCTACTCTGTTACCAGAAAGAAAGGCTTTGTTAGAAAGGAGTCCCTGGACTTCCTAGTCCTCGACCCAACCATGGCTAAAGAACAACCGCAGGTCGAATTGTTTGTGAAGGCTGGCAGTGATGTGGCCAAGATTGGGAACTGCCCCTTTTTTTTTTTTTTTTTTTTGAGACGGAGCCTCAAGCTGTCCCCCTGGGTAGAGTGCTTTGGCATCACAGCTCACAGCAACCTCCAACTCCTGGGCTCAAGCGATTCTCCTGCCTCAGCCTCCCAAGTAGCTGGGACTACAGGCGCCTGCCACAACGCCTGGCCATTTTTTGGTTGCAGCCATCATTGTTGTTTGGCGGGCTGGGCTGGGGATTCGAACCCGCCACCTTGGGTGTATGTGGCTGACGCCTTAGCTGCTTGAGCCACAGGCACCGAGCCGGAACTGCCCCTTCTTCCAGAGACTGTTCATGGTGCTCTGGCTCAAGGAGTCACCTTCAACATCACCACCGTTGACACCAAGAAGAAGACCGAGACAGTGCAGAAGCTATGCCCGGGAGAGCAGCTCCCATTCCTGCTGTATGGCACTGAAGTACACACAGACACCAACAAGATTGAGGAATTTCTGGAGGCAGTGCTATGCCCTCCCAGGTACCCCAAGTTGGCAGCTCTGAACCCTGAGTCCAACACAGCAGGACTGGACATATTTGCCAAATTTTCTGCCTACATCAAGAATTCAAACCCAGCACGCAATGATAATCTGGAAAAGGGGCTCCTCAAAGCCCTGAAGGTTTTAGATAATTACTTGACATCTCCCCTCCCAGAAGAAGTAGATGAAATCAGTGCTGAAGACAAAGGCATCTCTCAGAGGACGTTTCTGGATGGCAATGAGCTTACCCTGGCTGGCTGCAACTTGTTGCCAAAACTTAGCAGACCTAGTACAGGTGGTGTATAAGAAGTACTGGGGATTCACCATCCCTGAGGCATTCCATGGAGTGCATCGGTACTTGAGCAATGCCTATACTCGGGAAGAATTTGCTTCCACGTGTCCAGATGATGAGGAAATCAAGCTAGCCTATGAGCAAGTGGCCAAGGCCCTCAAATAAGCCCCTCCTGGAGCTCTCTCAGCCACCTCTGTTTTCTCCACAAAGGCTCTGAATAGTTTCCACACTGGTATCCAATGGACACACTCCAAAATGGCCAGTAGGAATCACTAGGAGCACTTGTGCAGGGCCAGATTAGGAGGGAAGAGGGATGACAGAAAGGAATGGGGGAACTGAGTGAGATTTTTATTGTGGAGTGGGCAATGGGACAATGGGACAATGTATTCCATTAGTAAAATACAGAATAAAAATCTAGTGTTTTTATATACACAAAGAAAGGAGTCCCTGGATCAGGGCATTTGTTCAAATACCAGAGGTAAAAAGTAGGATTCAGTAATTCCTTTGTTTTATTATGTATGATCAAATTTCTTCATTACATTTATTGATAAACTTGGCAAGAGTGGAAGTGAAATTGGGAATATGCTAGTCCAAGTTTATGGGGATAAAATCATGAAGGAAAGGGCAGTGTACAAATGGATTAAACATTTTTCTGAGGGGAGAGAAGTCATCACTGATGAAGAGAGGTCAGGGTGGTCATTAATGAGCAGAAATGTTGAAAATATTGCAAAGATTCATCAAAGATTCAAACTGTGCATTGAAATTGTCAGCTGAGTATGAGAAGCTTAGCAGACCAAGTAAACACCAGTAGAAAAACAATTAGGAAAATCATAACTGAAAATCTTGGTATGAGAAAAGTGTGTGCAAAAAAAGGTCCTGAAAGAGCTCACTAATGAACAAAGGCAAACAAGTGGCGAAGTTTGCCTTGACCTTTTGGAGAGACGAGACAGTTTTGGGCCACGTTATCACTGGTGATGAAACATGGGTGTACCACTACAACCCTGAAACAGAGCGTCAAAGTGCACAGTGGAAGTCAGTGAATTCTCCATGACCAAAAAGTTTCATCAATCCAAATCAAGAGTCAAAACCATTTCACTAACTTTTCTGGATATTAGAGGAATTATTCATTATAATGTACCAACTGGAGAAACGGTAACCAAGTATACTATTTGGATGTGCTGAAAAGGCTGTGGGAAAAAGTTACTTATAGATGAAAACCATCTGAACATTTTGCCAGCAACTCATGGCTCTTGCATCACAACAATGCACCAGCTCACACAGCACTGTCTGTGAGAAGATTTTTAGCCAGTAAACAAATAACTATATTGGAACACCCTACCTACTTTATCTGGCCCCCAGTGACTTCTTTTTAACCCAAAGATAAAGGAAATATCAAAAGGAAGACATTTTGATGACACTAGGACACTAAGGGTAATAATGATGACAGTTTTAATGGCCATTTCAGTAAAAGACTTCCAAAATTGCTTTGAAGGGTGGACTAGACACTGGCGTCATTGCATAGATTCCCAAGGGGAGTACTTTGAAGGTGACCATAGTGATATTCAGCAATGAGGTATATAACACTCCTAGGATGAATTTTTAAACTTAAGTTTTCTTGTATAAAGGAAAAATACTTTTCAAAACTGATAATAAACTCAGAAACATCTCAAGCTCTTACTACTTCTCTTTAATTTGGGGTGCTGTATCTTGCAGGCTTCTAACTCATATGACTATAGAATTTCTAGCTAGAGGTACCTTAGACTAGCTCATCAACAGAAAAAGGAAGCCATCCAAAGAGACACACCACTTAGGACCAGTTCCTGCCTTTCAAAAGTTTTCTTCTGTATCCCTTTGTCCCTGCTGTGATTTTCCAGTCATATTAACACACATGTGCCCACAAACATGCACACATGTGCACACACACCCTCCACTCCAACCCCAAATTTTCTGAAACTTGGAAAATAGAAAATCTCCTTCTTTAGTGCCTCCACCTTCCTTTGCCCAATCCTCACTTCTCTTCCAACCCCCACCTATACTCTCATGCAGGGTGCTTCCTTCTAACTAAAGAAAAGAAAGCTTTTGATCAGCTCCACCTATTTGGCTCATGGTTATGTACAGTTTTTAAAGAATTAAAGCACAGTTATTTACGTAAACACCCACTCCATCCCCATCAGGACAGCTCTGTAATGGAGGAATGTTAAATATAAGCGGGGAAGTTATTACTTTTATAGTGAAGTGGAAGGAACTTTCTACACACTGTACCTACCATGATAGTTTTGTTCTACAAGTAAAATTACCCTCACACCCAATCTTGTGACACCTCCCAGTCTCTCTCTTCCTCTCTCTCTGTCGCATACACACACCTCTACCAAATAATTGCTAGGAAGCACTTCTGAAATGGTGGACTAAAGACCTTTAAAAATTCCACTCTTGGACAAGTATGGTGGCTCATGCCTATACTCCTAGCACTTTGGGAGGCTGAGGTGGGAGTATCACTTGAGGCCAGATGCTCAAGATCAGCCTGAGCAAGACCCTAGCTCTAGAAAAAATTGAAAAAAATTAGCTGGGCATGATAGTCCCAAGTGCTTGGGAGGCTGAGGTGGGAGGATCACCTGAGTCCAGGATTTCAATGCTACAGGGAGCTGTAATAATGACCCTAAAGTTTATTCTGGGCAGTGGAGTGAGGCCCTGTCAAGGGAAGAAGGGAAGGAAGGAAGGAAGGAAGGGAGGGAGGGAAGGAGGGATGGAGGGAGGGAGGGAGGGAGGAGAGGGAAGGGAGAGGGAGAGAGGGAGAGTACAATAACTGAATTTAAAAATTTCACTAGAGGGGCTCAACAGTAGATTTAACTAGGCAGAAGAATTAATAAACAAAGTGAGTCAACTGAGAGTATTCAGTCTGAGAAATAGAAATAAGGATGAAGAAAAATGAACAGAACCTCAGAGACCTGTGAGATACCATCAAGAATACCAACAAATGCATAATGAGAGTTCCAGAGGACAGGAGAAAGAGAAGAGGAAAGACAGAATATTTAAGAAATATTTGGCTCGGCGCCCATAGCTCAGCGGTTAGGACACCAGCCACATGCACTGGGGCTGGTGGGTTCAAACCCAGCCTGGGCCAGCTAAAACAACAATGACATGTACAACAAAAGATAGCTGGGCATTGTGGCAGGCGCCTGTAGTCCCAGCTACTTGGAAGGCTGAGACAAGAAAATTGCTTAAGCCAGGGCGGCACCTGTGGCTCAAAGGAGTAGGTCGCTGGCCCCATATGCCAGAGGTGGTGGGTTCAAACCCAGCCCCGGCCAAAAACTGCAAAAAAAAAAAAA
>NW_003852408.1:3756395-3787357 GCF_000181295.1 Otolemur garnettii | reverse complement strand
AAAAAAAGAAAGAAATTTAAGAGGATTGATATAAGGGTACATGTGAATCTCTCTAAATGTAGAATATAAATGTCTTAACACAATAACTAAGAAAAAGACATGAAGGCTATGTTAACAAGTTGGATGAAAGTATTTCAAATTGTATAGAGAAACAGTGCACTGTACCCCCATGGTAGTATTAATGTACACTGTTATGATTTAATAATAAAAAAGAAAAGGATTGAACTCTAGCAAAGTATGTAGTATGTACTCTGACCACAATGAAATTAAAAACCAACATCAGAAAGAAATTTGTAAAATTTACAAATATATTATCATTGAACCACACACCCCCAAGTAACCAGTGGGCCAAAAGTGAACTCAAAGAGAGATTTGAAAATTTTCTGCGATCCATATAAACAAAAACACATCATAGCAAGACCTGTGGAATCTACTGAAAGAAGTGCTTGGAGGAAAGAAGAAGAATGTCTCAAATCAGTAACCTACCTTTCCACTTTAAGAAACTAGGGGAAAAAACTAAACTCAAAACAAGCAGAAGGAATAGTTAAAATATGTATAGATAGAGAGAGGAGAGTGGAAATAATAGTTGTCATGTGTTATCTCTAAGAAAGTGAGCCGTGACAGGAGACAACCATCTTCAGAGGCAATGCATCAGGGTGTTGATAGCCGACTTCTGAGCCAAGAGTTTGGGGTGTTATGTTTCCACGGAGTATCAGTGTTACAGAGGGAGTTGGGCAAGTGATGGGACAAACAGGTAATAGGAGATAAAGGCCTGTGCTGTGCATTTCCTGTTCCTAGAGGCATGGACCAGACCCCATGGCTTGACAGCTCTAAGTGGTTCATTCACACCAGTCAGATTGCCGGGCCCATGTTCTCCTATGCCCACTCCTGGCCACTTGCACTTCTGGCCAAGAGATCCTTTCCCATCCCAGAGGTCCTCAGACTTTTTAAACAAAGGGCCAGTTCACTGTCCCTCAGATCGTTGGGGGGCCGGACTGTGGGCCCCAGGATGAATCGGCTGCTAAGCACAAAAGGCAGCAGCAGCAAAAACACCCGGTGGACCAGATAAATGTTCTTGGCGGGCACATGTGGCCCACGGTCCGTAGTTTGAGGACGCCTGCACCATCAACCAAATGGCTGGATCAGAGCCATACAAGGACCTAGGAGCCCCTCTTGACCTGCAGAAGCAACAGAGAAAGTTAGGAAGGCGCCAAGGTACACACATTGCAATCAAGAATGAAAGGAAGAGGAGTCTGGCTTAGTAAGGGAGAGGCGCGTGTCTAGAAGTGTCCCCAGCTGTCTATATAAAATGAGGAACCCCAAGCCTAGGTGTCTTAGGTGCAAACTGTCCATTCTCTACACTCCCAAATCTCTCCGAACCAAGGGTAGATAAATATTTCTATAATTTCCTGTGATGCTGAGGACCACCCCAGGCATTGGCCACCAAAGCAGACTCTAGAACATCCTCTCTATAGCAAGGGTGACCACCCTTTATTACCATTCTCTTTTTCACTCATCAAAACAAACATTAATGCCCCCCATTGCCCTTAAACCCTTACTCATTCTCTCAAGTCCTCTCTTCCATTAGGTTTCTTCATTTCGGTCATAGGAAAAGAACTACAGCAATTATGTTTTCTAGATTTCTTCTTTATAAAGGCAACGTATTAAGTGTTTGATAATATGTGATATGGGTAATGAACAAAAACAGACAAAACTAATGTGTGAGTGGTCACTCTTGAGGAGGGTAGTAGCTGGCGTGAGGCACAAGGGAGACTTCTGATGTTCTGATAATATCCCATTTCTCAATCTAGGGGCCCCCTACCTAAGTGTGTTCAGTTTATAAAAATTCATCAATTCATACACCAATGCTATGTGTACTCTCCTGCATGCATAATTTTTATTTTATTTTTTAAATTAACACATAGTAATACTGACTTTTGGGTGCACAGATGTGTGAGTTTTAACATACATATAAATTCATGTAACCACCATAAACAGAAAACAAAACAGTGGCATCACCCCCCGAATCTCCTGCATGCTATCCTTGTATAATCACACCCTCTTCCCACCCCAAACTCAGGTCAACCACCAGTCTGCTCTCTGATCCTATAATTTTGTCTTCCTGAGAATGTCATAGGAAAAGAATCGTGCAACATGTCACCTCTTGAGCCTGACAACTTTCACTCAGCATACTGCCTTTGAGATTCATCCAAGTTGTTGCATATTTCAATAGCTTATTCTTTTTTATTTTTTCCTTTTTTTCTCTTTTAACTACCTGATGGAGAATGACTTTCTTTTTTTTATTGATACATAGTGTTCCATTATATAAATGTATCACAGAGGTATTCTTTTCTTTCAAAGTATGTAATTCAGTGACATTTAATATATTTACAAAGTTGTGCAATCATCACCCCTATCTATTCTAGAACATTTTTTTAAATTTACTGTTGGAGATTCATTGAGGGTACAAGAAACCAGGTTTCACTGATTGCATTTGTTAGGTAAAGTCCCTCTTACAATCGTGCCACAAGGGGTGGCACACACCAAGACCCCACCTCCCTTCCTCCTTCCCGCTCTCACAAAGGTTTTTTTTGTAATGTATTCATCCATGGAAAAAGCAAGATTGTTTTTAGGTTTTGAAAATTATGAAAAGAGGGCTCAGAGCCTATAGCTCAGTGGCGATGCTAATTCTAGGCTGATTTCTCAGACTTCATAAAAGAAGGCAATAGTCTCTGGACGCCAGCATAGGTCTATCATGAACAAATCTTGCCTGCTTGACCTCATTTCTTTTTTGATAGGGCTCCTGACAGGAGAGAAAAAAATCTCTGTGGAAAGTTTGCTAGGACTTGTAGGGGAAACTGAGCCCTGACCACTAGCATAAGACTCGCTTCCTACTTGAGAGACCTAGGGAACCATGAAAATGGCATGTCAGTGGTGTGTGTGCAGGAGATCAGAAAACTGGCCTCCAGGAGAAAAGGGATACGTGAGGTGTGGTATTACCCAGCCTAACGGTTATGGTCAAGATTCTCTACATTCCAAAGGTCTCTTGATGCTGGAGGCAGAGGTTGTGCTCAAGGTCTTTGGTTTTGCAAAAACAAAGGTGGAGACATTCTATCTGACCTTGGCCATGTGCTCCCTATCAGTGCTAATGTTGGGCAAGCAGCTTTTGTCTACTTCTTCCTGTTTTATAATAATAAATAGGGACCCCAGGTTTACTGGGGAAGGCTCCTCCCAGAGTTCCTCAGTCCTCCGACACAGATCGTGTCAAGCCTCTTCACCTGGTGCCAAGACCCCCTCATCTGGAGTCCCCAAATCCCTTCAAGGCCTCTTTTGAGCTCTTTGTGGATGAAGTGGAGAAATAAAGGCTGACATGGTGCACTTGGTTGGATTCATAATTGGTTAAATATCCTAATCCCGAGAGGGATGGTGTTGAGGCTGGGCATGATGGCTCATGCCTATAATCCTAGCACTCAGGGAGGCCAAGGCTGGTGGATTGCCTGAGCTCAGGAGTTCAAGAGCAGCCTGAGCAAGACCCAGTCTCTAAAAATAGTTGGGCATTGTGATGGGCGCCTGTACTCCCAGCTACAAACAAACAAATAAACAAACAAAACCCCCAAGAGGTGTGGTGTTGGTGGAAAGTAGACCGTCTTTAAGTGTGCTCTGTTTTTTTTTTCTTTTGAGACAGTGTCACTCTGTTGGCCCAGGCTAGACTGCCATGGTGTCAAAGCTCAGAGAAACCTCAAATTTCTGGACTCAAGTGATCTCTTACTTCAGCCTCTCAAGTAGCTAGGACTACAGGTATGTACCACCATGCTGAATTTTTTATTTTTTAAAGTAGAGACTGAGTCTTATTATTGCTCAGGCTGATCTTGAACTCCTGAGCTCAGGCAATCCACCAGCCTTGGCCTCCCAGAGTGCTAGGATTACAGGCATGAGCCACAGTGCCTGGCTTTTAACTGTGCTCTTGACCCTGTGGCAACTCTTATTACAACTTGCATTGCTGTTACATTGATACAATGTGAGGGAGATATAAAATTAAGACAGATAATAAATATGGGACCCAACCAAGTCAGGATCTCAAAAGATCTTGTTACGCTTAAACAGTGTGTCATATTCAACAAGATTTATTTATTTCAGGTAATGTTAAGTCATGTATCTGAGTTGGGAGATCCAACACAACTTGGAGAAAGAACAGTATGAACGAATTATCTGGGTGTAGCAGCCTATAGTCCCAACTACATGGGAGGCTGAGGCAGGAGGATCACTTGAGCCTAGGAGTCTGAGGTTGCAGTGAGTTGTGATGATACCCCTGCACTCTAGCCCAGTTGACAGAGTCAGAATCTGTCTCAAAAAAAGAAAAGTGAACTAAAACTAAAATCCTAAGCCGCTCACTGACTGAACTAACCCCTCTTGACCAAGCGGGCCCCAGAGAATCCTTAAAACTGAGTTCCCAGCCATGAGGATGGGAGGTGAGACACTCATTATTTAACCCCTCCCTTGGTGATGGCCATTACGCTTTATTTCCTAAGGGCCAGAACAGGATGCTTTCCTACTAGAAGAATACGAGCCATGAAGTGGTTCTTCCAGTCTACAGAGCATGTGCAGAGAGAGTTTTCATGCCCTTGTTTCACCTTTTTGACAGAGAAGGCACCATTTTTAAACATGGACACCATGAAAGGACAGACAGCCCCATTGCATAGGCCTTTAGTTCTCTTTTCATGAATATTCGCCACTCCCTTTGTAGTTTATTAAATACGTATGTTTAACGCCCCCTTCCTCAGTACAAAATCCTTTTCCCTTTGTCCTTCCCTTGAAACATGTGTCCCTAGCTGGGGGCCAGAATCCCTGTTTCCCAGCCTGCCAGGCCACTGTGAGCTGTAAACACTTAGAAAGTTCTCCTTTTCTAAATTATAAACCTCATTTTTTTTCCAGTTACCAATAGAACAAAAACATGGGAGACTTTGTTGTTTTTTTTTTTTAAGAGACAGAGTCTCATTTTGTTGCCCTTGGTAGAGTGCTGTGGCATCACAGCTCACAGCAATCTCCAGCTCTTGGGCTTAGGCGATTCTCTTGCCTCAGCATCCCAAGCAGATGGGACTACGGGCGCCCACCACAAGGCCTGGCTATTTTTTGTTGTTGTTGCAGTTTGGCTGGGGCTGGGTTTGAACTCACCACCCTCAGTATACGGGGCCGGCGCCCTACTCACTGAGCCGCAGGCACTGCCCACATGGCAGAGTTTTAACACTGATATTCCATGGGATGGTGGGAGTAGGCAGAATTACGGCAGGGAGGTTGTAAAGGAAGTGAAAGGACAGAGGAAGAGGAAGTAACAAACTCGGAAGATAGCTTCAGTCTGATAATTATTAATAAAATAAGAAGTGCTAGTGTTTACTGAGTGCCTACAATAAGCACTGTTCTAACCACTGGTAGTGTATAGATGGATTCATACTCTCCCAATATCAAGAGTTAGAGTTGGTAAGAACAGTATTTCTCCATTTTTATCTATAAAAGTATCTTAAGAGGCCTTATAAAATGTTATTGCAGAAATGTGTATTTTGTCTACTTTTGGTTTCTACCTAAATCAGTTGCTCAGCGTTATCTCTAGTTATGAGGTGTGCGTGATCACTAGCCTCACCCTTCAGGTGAGGAAAGGTGAGGTTGAGTCACTTTACCCAGGCGATGCAGCTGCCCCTGGAGCTCAAGCCTCCTGCACAGGACAAGTTTCCATCTGTACTTACAGATAACACTGTCATAGCTTTACATATTATTCTAAATATATAAACTGGCTGGGTCCAACAGTTTTTGCCTATAATCCTAGCACTTTGGGAGGTTCAAAACTAGCCTGAGCAACATCACAAGACCTCATCACTGCAAGAACAATCTTTTTTTTGTTTTTTTGAGATAGAGCCTCAAGCTGTCACCCTGGGTAGAGTACTGTGATATCACAGCTCACAGCAACCTCCAACTCCTGGGCTCAAGTGACTCTCCTGCCTCCACCTCCCAAGTAGCTGGGACTATAGGCACCCGCCACAACACCCAGCTATTGTTTGGTTGCAGCCTTCAGTGTTGTTTGGCAGGCCTGGGCTGGATTCGAACCCACCAGCTCAGGTGCATGTGGCTGGTGCCACAGGCACCAAACCATACTAGAATAATACAAGAATATTCTTTAAAATGAGCCATGAGTAGTGACTGGCATTTTATCAAAGGGATATGGCCATAAGGCAGCTGGTGACTTAGGAAAACGTGTGACGTACAGCTTAAGAAGAAAGATGTTGGGATGAGAAAGGCAGGAGAAATGGTTGTAAACTCTAAATGTTAAGGGCTTCATCTTAGATAGAGGATTAGATGTTTTATATAATGGTTACAAAAGACTGACCTGGAATAAAAATCACCAGGAGAAAGGAGGCAGACTGCAACTCAATATAAAGAGGAGATTTTCTACCTAGAAATAGCCTCCTCCTGGGGGTATAATTTAGTCTCAATATTAATTAAAGGACATTTATATAAGAAACCAATTTTTGCTATTTCCTAAACATTTCTGTGAAATAGCTAATAATAAACTCAGGAAAAATGAGAGGGTGAATAGTGAGAAATACTGCCCAGGAATAGTCATTTTCTATAAACCATCCATTTCTCCAATGACAAACATAAAAAATAATAAAAGAGCAAAGACTTCTGCTAAATATTTCTGTCACTGGATTCAAGTCAAATATGTAAAACAAGCATGTTGTTCCAATGAAAATTGGAAGAACTTTTTAATAATTAGAACTTTGAAAGAATTGGTTGAAGAACAGGAAGGGTGAAAAATTGAAGAGCAGATGTCTGGCTGAGGATCCTGGGTGGAACGGGAAGATTGACTCTAACCTCCTATCTCAAGCGTCACTGGTGCCCAGGTGCAGCAGAGAGAGATGGGGCTCTGAGGCTTAGGTTGTACCCATGGTCCACCACTTGTGAACCATATAAGCAAGTGCCTGTACCTTTCTTGACCTCTTCATCTGTAAGTTGAGAACGATGGTCAGATGAATGCTGAGATCTTTGCTAGCTCTCTAAATGACAGGATTCAGAGAGAGTTACCAAATAGAGGCCTGCTCCCTATCCATTTAACAATTAATGTAGAGACAAATGCCATTCTATCCACCGTAGAAATATTCAAAAAGAGCAGGTAAGCTGGACTCAGGCAAAATTCTGTCTGAAAATTCATAGGTATTCAAAGTTGATGTGACCCAAAAAGAGAATAAGACCCAGTCGGCCAGCTCATGACACCAACCTGAAACTCCAGGCGTTAACCCTTTACCTGAATAACTTATTTATTTTTTAGGCTATAAGTGATTCACAGAACATTTTGCCACCTGCACAGGGAGAAAGAAAAATGCCTATGAATATTTAAACATGCTTTTAAAATATTAAACACCTCCCACAGGCCGTGGAAATAATGTATTTATCCTGTGTCATTATCTGCCTGGGCATTGCCCGCTTCTGCTCACAATCCAAAAACACAGCCAAGTTCAATATAGTTTTAACAGAGGAAGGATCACATATCACAGCTTCCTCTCACTTGCTTCTGCTGTTGGCTGGATCCAGTGGGCACTAGGCAGTGAACTGTTAGTAGCGTCTGTTTTGGATTCCATCACACTTCAACCCATGCAGGGGGATGATAAAAAGGTGTTCGAGAACACAGCTTGGTTTTTTGACGCCCAGTCCTTCTTGAAAGGACAGAAAATAATAATTTTTATTGCTTGTTTTGCCTTACTGATCAAAGGGTTTGCTAGGGGAAAAAAAGAAAAGAAAGAAAAAGCAAAAAGAAGAAAAATTTGAATTCCATAAATACAGCACCTAAAATAGCCCTAATTGGAATGGAAAAGTAAAAAATGAAATAGAACAGACTAGGGGACGTCAGAGTACATTGCTGGGAGTATGGGTATTAATTACTTTGTGAAACTTTTATTTCAGTTATAGATAGATGGGTATGTATTATTAGCTACAGTGTGGAATGTATTTCTGACTATGGGTTTGGTAAAAGCCTCCTTTTGATACCTGAGTTTATTCTAATGAGATAATTTAGGGTGGGCCTGGTCACCAGAAAGACTGATTAGAAGGCTGGAATTTACAGCCCCACTCGCCAATCTCCTGGTAGAGGGGTGGGGATGTGGGGCTGGAGATTAAAACTATTGAACAACGAGATTTGATGAACTTCTAGGTTGGCAAGTGCATCAAAATACTGGAAGGATGGAAGCCCAGAGAGGGAATGGAATGTTCACCGCCTCCCTGCCTCCATGCTGTGTTCTCTGCTTCTCTTCTATCTGGCTGTTCCTGACTTGTAAACCTACGTGTTTCCCTGAGTTCTGTGAGTCATTCCAGTAAATCACCAAACCTGTTGTCCAAGGTCTTGGCTAGTCAGTGGGATGTACAGTCATCTTTCTGAGTGTAAGAAATAATGACAAACATATTTTGACCTTCTTGCATTTTAACTATGGAAAGATATTATGACTAAGCATTTTGTTCTGCTTTGAACATAATTGCTTGTTATTTTTGTTCAACAAAACAAAACCTTTAAGAAGTGGGGCCTTTGGGAGGTGACTGGGAACACTGCAGTGTACTGTGTATTGGAAGAGCTATGGGAACATCCCCATCTATTACAGCACTCAACTGTCTGTGAAGGAAAGGATACTTATTTTGCTGGTCTATAATAATAGAGACCAACTTACTTGACTTCATTCTAGAAAGCTGAAAAACCTGGGTTGAATATTTACTTACCATCCTTATTAGAACTATTAAACTTTTACCAGCCTGAGCAAGATCAAGACCCCTGTCTTTCCTAAAAACAAAAAAACTAGCCAGGTGTTATGGAGGGTACCTATAGTCCCAGCTACCCTGGAGACTGAGGCAAGAGGATCACTCAAAACCAGGAGTTTGAGGTTGCTGTGAGCTATGACACCACGAAACTCTACCAAGGCCAAGAGAGTGAATCTTAAAAAAAAAAAAAAAAAAACCCCAAAAACTGTTAAACTTTTCTCAATGAATTTAGTTGTACCTGTTTTTAAAATTGAAAAAACAGGACTGATGTAATGACAGTTTCTGAATATTAAGTCCTCTTAAAATTAGTTACATTTTACACAAGTGGAAATTCTCACTTAAGTTGGAGGCTGGAGTGGTAAGCTGATGTCCCAAACAGAGGGAACGGGGGAAGAAAAGGCTACTGTATGTACGAGAAATAGGAAGGACAGAACTGTGGTGTTTTCTGAATAAAAAAGTAACTTTGACATTCTTCATCCCTCTCCGGTGCCTACTCAGAAATCCTGCAAAGTTTTTGTCACTAACTACAATTACTAGCTGAATATAAAATCTGAACGCTTTCCCAAAACTGCAACACACGATCACTGTTATCACCTGTTATCACCAGGAAATAACAACACCCTGATGTCTGGGATATTTGGCAGCATGGGAGTGTGCATTTTGAGTTGTCATGACTGGAAGGTGCTATTGACATTTCAAAGCAGGAACCAGGGAAGCTAAGGGCTACTCCAACCCTCTATCAGGAGGAATTATCCACCAACTACCTATGTCTTAAGAAACACTGGAAAATGTTTTAAAGACTCATATGCCAAGACTCCAAGAATATTAACATTAAAACATAAACCTACAGATCATTGAACTGGCATGACAAACATGGAGATTAGGGTCTAGAGAAGAGAGTGGAGCTAAGCCTACATCAGGACATCTGACTGTCCAGTGCTCCTGCTCCACCAATGGTATTTTCACAAAGCCCTTTGCACGGGTCTGCATGAGGGATCATGATGCCAGAGACTCTGCCTGGATTGAAGGAGCTGTATGTTGTTTTTGTTTTTTTTTTTGAGACAGTCTCACACTGTCCCCCTGGGTAGAGTGCTCTGGCATCACAGCTCACAGCAACCTCCAACTCCTGGGCTCAAGCGAGTCTCCTGCTTCAGCCTCCCAAGTAGCTGGGGCTACAGGCACTCGCCACAATGCCCGGCTATTTTTTGGTTGCAGCCCTCATTGTTGTTTGGTGGGTTCAGGTTGGATTTGAACCCGCCACCTTAGGTGTCTGTGGCTGGCACCTTAGCCACTTGAGCCACAGGCACCGAGCCTGTATGTCTTGTTCTAAGTGACTTCGGGAATCCTTGGGGAATAGAACTGGCTTGCTAAGCCCGTCTTAACAAAGGCCTACATTCCCTCATTTAAAAAACTGCAAAGTGAGCCCACTAGGCTTTCTTTGTATTACTGGTAACTTTACAGAAGATCATTTCAACTGACAGCAACTCTCCCTGTATCATTAGCCATGTATCATCATTTAGTTTTACTAAATTCTTTAGCAAAACTTTGATTTTTAATACAGCATCCCTAATTAATATTTCAATGCATCTTAGCCACATAGAGGATATTAAAATTTAATCCTGACACCTGAATTCCTAGAGAGTGTGAGGATCCAACATGTGTGCCCAGGGCCTCAAAGCCACAATGGGGCGTTTGAGCTACAAACACCTTAGCTAAGTTATGTCAAGGTTGCCTTAAGTCCTAAGGCAAATTCTTAAAAGACCAGATATGCTTTGGGTGCAGGGATTCTGGGTCATGTTCCCACACAGTTCCTTGCATAGGAAGGACACTATTATTCCAGGCATCGGCATTGCCCTTCTTCCAGCCCTTCTCATACACATAAAGTGGGAAGAGAAGTAACATAGACGAGATAATTCTGAGGTCACTAGACTGGCTGAGAAAAGATGGAATGGCCAGGGCCTCAGGAAGAACACGCCTTATGGGAACTGTACTGTAATTGTACCCCAAATGCCTCGTGCTGTTGTGTGCATTGGCTCCAAAGAGTCTGAAAGAACAGTGTGCTTTCTATCAGAAAAGTGGCCCAATAAGCACCATTAAAAGTTCATCCATATGATCCATTAACATGGCAACATCCATTCACATTAATTACATCAAGCAAAACCATGTCCATTGGTAAGATGAACAGCATTGCACAGGGAACAACCACAAACCTCAGTGGTTGTCTTGCATATTTTTAAAAGCTTGTTGATAGCAAGCTTTTTTTGTCTTTACAGACCAAAAGATTCATGGAAGGAAAAGTCTGTCTTTTCCTTGGGAAGTTCTATCAAGACAATATATAAATAGGTGCGTATACTTCTTTGTGTATATATACACATATGCACATGTGCTGTGTATCTGTACATCACATTTCATTCACTTGTTCACTTAAAAAAAGGAAAAAACATTAAATTCGGGTATCATTCTTACAGTAAAAATTCATGTCTTCTGCTTTCCTACGTCAATTTTGCCTTTTCTGTTTCAGGTGAAATAAGACTGATCAGGACACGAGTTACAGGTAGAATTGGTAGGTAGTCATGAAAGCCAATAAAAATGACTTCACGGTGTGCCAACCAGAAGGTCCTACTGTCTCTGCATATATTCAAGTATCTTCCGATGCCAAAGGCACTATGCTCCACCACTGCATAGAAGTATCTTAGAAGAGCAAATCTGTCTCTATTAATAAGTAGCAGGACCACCTCTCTGAGGATGTTTGTTCCTATTATATTTTCCATTATCTGCCCTAAAAAAAAAAGAAAAAGAAAAAGGCTGAGATCATTTCATTACTTACCAAAATAGAAGGTTTCCAAAAGCCACCCATACAAGCACATACCACTTCTCAGAAGAACCCTCTAGTTGTGCATAAGTTAATAAAACTGACCATGTAGGATAATGCTGTTTATTAAAAATATAGTCAGGGAGAAGGAAGTCAGTGCATTTATGCAATTTTACATACACATCTGTAGTTTGAGGTTCCATTATTCCAACAGTTCATATAAATCACTGTTTCAGATAAAAGGAAAAAAATGCTTTACACAGGAGATCAGCAATTGGTTATAGGTTTGGTAATATGAGTAGGCTTGTAGTAAAAATAAAACCACCTCTTCCTTTATTAAAGAACGTCTCCTTTATGCAGAATAAGTCTCTAGAGCTAAGAACTTTTCCTTGCATAAGAACTGTTAAATTAAAGTTCTTGGAAAACAGCCAATCCTCTGTTTTCTGTATATATATATATAAACACTGTATTTTATCTGAATTTTTTTTTTGAGGTAACACATTTTCAGTGATTTGTCACTAAGTTATCCTTTTCTGTGTCTGTCAACTACTGCAATGTCAGACCTAAGACTCATACAAAAAACATTTCGCAGAGAATTGTACAGAGTATGACATTTCCAAACAACGTTCTCATTACAGCAGGAAAAACAAAATGGATCAAAGAAACAAAGCCTAAATATATGAAGGCTTGATCATCTTCAGTGATGGAGGAAAAAATGAACAGCATGCAGAAACTCCCCTAAAAGGATTTGGCTTATGAATGCACTTTGATGAAAAATTGCCATTTCTTAGTAACTTTTTTTCTTGAAGTTCAACATTTCCATTTCCTGAGCTTATACTCACTGATAGGGATTCAGAGTATAGCCTCAACACCTGATGAACCAGAGGGACGATAACAAACTTAAAATTTGTCTATGATAACCCTTACTTGCTGAAAACTAAGGATGCAATTTGTTGGCTGCATTAGTTGGTGCTTTGTGCCTTGGCCTCTGGTCCATACAGATAGGACGCCTTAGAAAGTCACTGCAGAATAGGAAGTGAATGGTCACATTCAGCTGGCCAAACCACTCTTTTCTATATTATGTACCTATTTCAAACCCAGGAAAAGAGGCCTTTAAGCATGCTACCTTCTTTATATACGGCCATGGTGAAAGTTCTTCGCCACTACAAACACCGGGAACCAGAGACAAGTGTAAGAACAGAGGAATCATTCCTTACTATGAGTGGCTGTGCAGAAGTTTTCTGCTGGGTTAAGGCATCTAAAACTCTTTCCAAGTCTTTTCCTAATTAGTCCACCTAGAATTTAAGTTCACTTTTTTTTGGCAGGGGGAGGAGAGAAGATTACACTTAACCATCTCTTCCTTCTTAATGTGGAATAGTTAAAACTAGTTATTAATAAAAATGTTTCATATACAAAGCAATCAAATCAGTAACTGTCTAAATGACAACACAAATTTGGTGTTAGTTATGACTAACATCTGACTCCATCTCAGCAAGAATTAAAGGACAAGAAAATCTTAGCTGCTACCCAACTGTCTACATGTTGTAAAGCATACTAAGAAATTAGGCTTACTGATAGGGTTACTAAATAAATAATTTTAAGGCATAGCTGGAGTAACAGCAAATGATGTATACACTTTTTCCTTATGGGGCAATAATAAGGCCTCTGCCAAAAGAGACTGCTTCAAAATGGGGAGTTTTCCTGCCCCTGATTAACCAAAGTTCTCATGTATTTAAGAAAGCCAGAGGCTAAATCTTTCACACAGGTAGCTACTGACTTTGAAACACTCAAGACTCCAGAGTTTGAGTCAAAACCATCTTATGTACTTGTTTGATGCTAAAATCAATGAGGCCAAATCTGCCAGGGCCACAACATGGATAAAAGGTCAAATATAGACATTTTAATATGTAACATCTTATTTATACATGTTGAAATTTTAACAGAATCCTTTAAAAAATGAGGAAAATGCTTTATTCACACAAAATTTGTTGTGCTTAGTTTGTAAAAGCGATCAGAACAGTTGAAACATATCGATTCAGTCTTTAACTTCACTTGAAGCTGCTTACTTCCTAGGCTGTTAGTGGCGAAACTGCAGAAATGCGACTCCCTTTTTGGATTTCAGGATAAAGCTGCTCACTTGTTAGAGCCCCTGCAAGGACAGGGAGACCCCACCACCCCACAAACTCCTCTTGACAATCCCTTCCCACTTAACGGGGGTTTACTGCCTAAGTTATCTGTTAGGAGGGGATGTTTCTATATAAAGCCATTTAAGTGTAAAATGACAAAGCAATCTAAGTTTACTTTTGGGTGGTAGGATAGGGAAAGGGCTTCCATTGTTACGACCTTGGAACAGTCAGTAAAACAAAATTGATTTCTCAAAGTTCAATAAAAATAATTAGCTCATCTCTCATTTTCAAAGAGATGAATTATGAAAAATTCTCTCAAGTTTATGCAACTGGCTTAATTTTGAACCTTAGGGAATAATCTCCCATTTTTTCTTCACATTTTATGTTCTTCAAGTTGCTGTCATAAATTGTTTGAATAGCAACATCGGCCATGACCCGAACATGGAGAAGTGATGACTGACTTGCATTGAAATACATCTACACAATTCAAAGTTATGCATACAGCACAGAACTATAAACAAAAAGGTGAAGCAAACTTTATTTATTTTCAGGTAAAAACATTAACCTGATGGATTATTGCAGATTTGAGAAATCAGCACATAAAACAACTAGACAGCATTGCTTACAGGTGCTTTTATCTGTGTCGAGACAAAGGCTGAAGTTTGTCCCAAGTCAGCACTAGACGGGAAAGAGGAGAGTGGAATAAAGAAAGACTGTGAACAAAAACTTAAGAACAAAGGAGAAAAAAATTTTTACTCCAGCAGGGAATGAAAACTGATAATTTTGTTTAAAACTTTACATCAATTTAAAATGCTTTGGCCACAGAGCCAGATCAAGCTATGGATGTTTTAACCTATATAAAAGAAATGAATGAGCTTTCCATGCCTCCATTCCAGAGGCTATTGCTGCTGGAATCGCCATGTAAACAGTTCTACTGTGTCACCTGGTAAAAAGCCAATAATACCCTACATTAAAACTAAGCTATAAGGAAAGTTTACCTAGTTACAAAGGCTGAATTATATTGACAATATATTTCAATCCAATGAATTTTAAATTAAATCGTAATTTGAGAGAACATGGGACAAAACAAGCCCATGGCTAACGAAAATGTAACAACTGTGAGTGTTGTATACAAAAAACAAAACAAAAACTTGAATTGCACAGACAACAAATCAGGGAGAGAAAATTAGAGGGAAGTGAAAAGCACACAGAGCTAGTCTACTAAACTATATTTATCAGATACACATGAGCTTTAATTTCTGTACTTATGTACAAGAGTTGTCTTTGGAGGAAACAGAACTGCAGACTTAGCTAGATGGATACACACAGCCCAGAATTAAACTGCACAGCGACATTTATTGTTCCAGCCTGGAAAAACATCCCTTTTTTAAATTTCACACAGCAAAGCAAGTTAAAAACTTCACTCATCAAATAAATGATAATTTAAACAAGAACTTGCTAAAGAAACCTCATCACAACAATGTTTTAGGGCCTGATCACTTTAAGTCCATAGGGCCATTAATGAATATCAACCAAGTGTCTTTTATAATCTGCAAGCCGTTTTTCCTACAACAAGAAGGCGTAACATGTTTCCTTGACTCAGGTGATACATTTAGAAAAGAAATCATGATTTATTTCTTTTGCTGTAACAGGCAGACACTGCATTTCTTGTTGTGATCAGGAAAGATGGAACGACTGCTGCCCTTCTCTTGCTGCTATCAACAGTTTTTCACGCATTATCTCAATGCTTGAATAGTCCGGCAACTTAAGATAGTTCACACAAGTCATTACAGAGGGTAAGAAGTCATCTGGGTTTTCTGTTGATTCAAATGTTTTCCGGACAATTGTCAAAGGTGGATTCAGACTCCGGAATCCTGATTAAGAGAAGATAAAGACCAAAAAACTTAGTAATTTTTAAAAAAATGTTACTACTTGCTTGGCAACTACATGTTCAATATATAATTTCAGTATATGAAACCAGCTTTAAAAATTTTACTTATTAAAAAAGAAAAGGCCAGGTGCAGTGGGTCATGTCTGTAACCCTAACACACTCTGGGAGGCTGAGGTGGGTGGATTGATTAAGCTCTGGAGTTAGAGACCAGCCTGACCCTGTCTCTTAAAAATAGCTGGGCATTGTACTGGGCGCCTGTAGTCTCAGCTATTCTGGATGCTGAGGCAAAGAGGATCGCTTGAGCCAAAGAGTTTGAGGCTGCTGTGAGTGAGCCACAGCATTCTACTGAGGGCAACAAAATTAAGACTCTTCTCAAAAGAAATAAATACATTTTTAAAAAATTAAAAAAAATTACTTAATATCTATGTCATTGCATAATATAAAGGAAATAGTTCTTTATGCCTTCTGAATTTTTTTTTTTTGGGGGGCCTGGGCTGGGTTTGAACCTACTACCTCTGGTGTATGGGGCTGGCACCCTACTCCTTGAACCACCAGCGCTACCCAGCCTTCTGATTTTTAAAACAGAGTAAAAATTCAACTTATATGACAGACGCATTTCTGATAAATCAGATTTTAGAATCCATTCACATCTGAAGCAACTAATAGTTTGTAACATGCAAATGTCCTAGAATTTTATGTAGCCAGCATTACAGGTACACTGGGAATCCTATTTCAATGTATTTACAATAATCCTTATGAATTTCCCTGCCCATGGTCTCTTAATGTAGTGCACAGAAATGGAAAACTTAGAAATACATCAGAATAACTAAGAAGCACTATATGTTAAATGAAGAACCTCCTGCCTTTAAGTACTTCAGTTTCTCTCTTGTAGAATAAATGCTAAGCATAGTACCCACCTCCAACAGGCAATCTTGGGCTACCAGTCACAAACTGGAGAAATAACCTCTGTTGCTCATTATCAAAACTACTGAGAATCTCAAACAAGAACTTCACAGCCCGACTACAACAGAAATAAATAAACCAAAAATTAGTTTTAATTACACATCACTGACTTGCAATCTCTCACGATTAGATTATTAATTTCAATTATATGTGAATTCCCATTATAATGCACTCTGAAATCGTTTGTTTTTGTTGTTATAGCCAAAATTAAAATAGAATGACTATTACGATAAACGAGACTTGATCTGGTATTGTACATATATTTCTGCTTTAGTGTATGTTAATAATGAATGCATAATGGGATTAAACCTGTATTCCCAACCCCCTGCTATTTTCACAGAAATACCTGAATAAGAAACTCTTAGGTCTTAAAATTGTAGTCTTGAGAGAAATAATGCCAAAATATCAGAAAGCCTCTTTTAACAGGCAGATTTTAAAACGGCTCCTTAAACTTTTGTAGATCATTTTACACACACACACTTCTAAATTCTTGACTATCAAGAATTAAAAAACTGGCAGACCCCCAGTATTTACCTGTCATGAGTATAACCGTGATCGGGCCTACAGCATTCCATCAATGTCTTTGCATCCCAAGTGTCTGCTTTACTGCCACACAGGAGCTGATCCAGCTGCCAAGTTTAAATAACAGTAAAGAATTACTAAAGAAATATCTTGCTTGAGTGGAAATAAAGGTCTTATTTACCAAATAGATGATTAGTTTCAGTACTAAAACCTTCTGCTTGAGACCTCTTTATAATCTGCTCTTCTAATATATTTAGAGATTCCATTTCTGTTTCAGTTGCATAACAACAGGTACTCTGCCCATTTGCAGGGAGTGAAATCTAGAGAAGCCATCAATCTCTGACACACATCCTTGATTTTAGTCTTCCTAACTCTTTTCATTATGTTAGAAACCCTAAGTTGATAATTTGCTTCTCATCAGGGAGATTTTATAAATCTTGACTTTCACAAACACAAAGATTAACAATAACAGAAGCCAAGAGACAGAAAAGAGAGCTGGAGAGAGAGATGGGAGAAGAAAGCTGAACTGAGCCATAACAAAAGGGTTGGTCTTTACATTTTGTAAAGAGAGGCCCATGTATGCAATATGGTTATTTGCCTGGGACCAACCTAGACATTACAGAATGAAGAGTGGAAAGCAAGAAACAGTTTGTAGAGCCAGATGTGGTAGCTCACGTCTGTACTTATAATCCTAGCACTCTGGAAGGCCAAGACAGGCCGATCGCCTGAGCTCAGGAGTTTGAGAGCAGCCTGTGCAGAGCAATACCCCATCTCTACTAAAAACAGAAAAACTAGCCAGGGATTGAGGGGCGCCTGTAATCCCAGCTACTTGGGAGGATGAGACAAGATGATTGCTTACACCCAAGAGTCTGAGGTTGCTGTGAGCAGTGACACCATGGCACTCTACCCTAGGGTAGCTGAGACTCTGTCTCAAAAAAAAAAAAGAAGAAGAAATGGTTTTATGCTCTTGTAATTTCCTCCATTTAAAAAACCATGTGTGAAAGACTATATACTTCAAGAAAATCCGGTTTAAGGCAAATGAAATTTAATTATCTACCGAATATCACTAGCCAGTACCTTAAACATGTATAATTTGCATTGCCCTGCTCAATAAGGGTTATTCTAATTATAGATGAAAAGAGTCCTATCAAATACAGTAACTTGAGTATGATCAGACAGGTAAGTGGTGAGGACCAGGATTTAATTCAAGGGGCAACATTTGCTGCTTTCAATTCCAGGTGACAATGACATATAATGTTTGCCTAAAAGTATGAGGCACACCATATACATGAGTAAGTGGCAAATTAAAATGGACATAAAAACAATGGAGATTCTAAGTCACTCAAAGATTTCCAGATTTGGTCAGTAATGAATGTGTACTCTAAAACTGGGATCGAAAAAAATAAAAAGTTTTCAAATTGAGAAAACCTAATACATTTTAGGGCCTTTCTATGATACCTCATTATCAGGGAACAATTCTTTGGGATTCTTGTTGCCCTTTTTTATTTTTTTGAGACAGAGTTTCACTCTGTCACCCTGGGTAGAGTGCTGTAGCGTCACAGATCACAGCAACCTCAAACTCCTGGAATCAAAGGATTCTCTTGCCTTAGCCTCCCAAGCAGCTGGGACTATAGGCACCCGCCTGTTGTCCCAGCTACAATGCCTGGCTATTTTTAGAGATAGGGTCTCACTCTTGCTCAGGTTGGGCTCTTGCTCAGGTTGGGCTCAAACTTGTGAGCTCAGGCAATCCACCCACCTTGGTCTGCCAGAGTGCTAAGATTATAGGTTTGAGCCACCCTGCCCACCAGCCTTCCTGTTGCTCTTCCAAGGAAAGATAGCTGGACAGAACTACGCAGTAACCCATTTTTTTCCATTCTCAGAAATATTCTATTATTTGGCAATTAGATAACATGTCGACACTTCCTTACAACTTCAAAGTCTAGTTCTGATGATGAAACAATCCCTCATTTAATCCAGGAAGTTTAGTTTTCATTGCCATACACCCATGCTCCCCTTGCAGCCACAGCAATACAGTCACGCCCAGTACTCCACACACAGCACAAGTTCCATACTGTACTAAGAATCCCACTGGGCATTAAAGGTCTCAGTTGACAAAGATGCTCTGCTTACTATAACACATGTGCCCTAAAAGGGAACACCTACTTTAACATTTTTCCCTGCGCAGATGATTTCCTGTCTTTCCAAAACATCCACCCCTTTCTCACAATCCCCATTTTTGGTTTTTAATGCAACAATGGGGTCTACGACTGGACAGCACTGAAATACTCCACTAATGTTAGGTACATACCTAGGAATAACCAAATAAATAAAAAACAACTACAAATAACTCACTTCCTCTGGGTAGAAGTACTGAAGATGACTGAGTGGGAAGACTGATTCAAATCCATCTCTGAATGAGTCAAATTGCCTAGAAACGCCTTCATTTAGTGCCCAGAATATAACCAGCTGCAAAAAGCAAAGTTTTTAAAAAACTGTGACAAAATTTCAAGTCTCTATTTTAACATGTAGCAAAGTACAGTAAAACATCCTTTTGGACCACTTTATAAAGAGCAAACAAGTTATTGGTTCTTTAAAATATCTTCCACAAAATTGCTTGAGTAAAAGGTCAGTGAGGTCAGTATCTACTTGGGGGCTTGTCTAATAAAAACATATTAAAAAAAGTGCATTTATACATATTTTAAAATTCATTTGTGTAAAACTCTTATAGCATAGAGTTGTATGACCTTACCAGAGAAGAATTTCCCAAGAAGATAATGTTATTGAGAATTCAAGATAATATTTTAAGATTTGTAATTAGCAACTGTTAAGGGTTTTTAACTTTTCATGCAAAATGTTTAGTTGTAAATCCTGAAAATTCTTAGAACTCAGCCTTTTGGCAGTGTGTGCCTCCTTCAAGAAGCAGGCAAGGCCTGGTAAGCAGTCTCATGAAACTGAAGGGTAATAGAAAGAGACTCCAATCCAACATTATCTGGTCACGAATGACTTAGGCGCGTTCTCTATTTCTGTACCACTGGGTATAGAAATACAGAATATTTTCAGATAAAAATGAAAACATTATTATTTTGTTGACAGAAAAATATAAGCATTATTATAAATTATCTTTAGAGACACTTAATCTGGACATTATTTGCTAGTAAACTGTAAGAATAGCTTTAACAAAGTCTGTAAAAGAAAACAGGATGAGAAGACAGTCCTACTAAATATTGAAAAATATTACTTATGAATCACAAAACTGTTAGTAAGAGGTGATCTGAGATGTTACAGATGTTTGTCTTCATTCTGTTTTAAGCTGATGAAGAAACTGGAGCTGAAGTTTTTCAGAGGCTCTGTCTAAGGTCCCATGGCAAGTTAGTGGAAAAGTCAAGTCTAGGTGTAGATGGATAGTCTGACTTAAATCCAATATTCTTGCCTCCCACTATCAGTAATAAACCAAAACAAACTTTTAAAACATTGGTAATGAAGATTTATATATTTACAATATAATTCACATTCAATATAAAATTATTTTTTGTAATTTAGCAATAAACAAGGACCACAAAGAAGTAATTTGAAAGCCTCCAACACTTTAGTGTGCACACATGCAAAATGGAGGCAATTCTGTCAAGAAAGCTGGCTTGAAAGGCAGAAATCAGTTTAATGAGAACACAAATGATGGTTCCTTTTCACTCATTTTTTCTTAAGCTAGGAAATGCTGTGTTATTAGAAAGCATTCAAACTTGAGGATAATTCAAGGTTATACAAGATGTCAAGACATATTTCGTGTCTTCTCCAGGGCAAACAAAGCTAAGGTCTGACAAGGGGGCTTTCAGGCAGTGGTCCGGGGGAAGAGGAAGGTCAAGTCACAACCTACACAGGCAGAAGCTAAGTGACAACTGTCTTAAGCTTCCTGATATGAGGAAAAGCTTCCCTTTCCCTCACAAGTACAAAGAGGCTGCCATCCTCATAGCTCCCCCTCCCCCCAAGACATGCAGCTACATACTCTTAGATACTCCTCTAAATTGTGGATAGTAACTGGTATATCCTTCCCTCCTTTCTTCAGTTCGATGTTGGGAAACCCCGGCAGAGTGAAATCCAGTCCCAGATCTTCAACTGAGCAGCCATTCATAGTCAGAGCTTCCAATGCATATTGTAAACTTTCTTTGGTCTTAAAAAAACAAAGGGGGGGGGGGGGGAGTCAAGTACAAGAATTTGGTTTTTTATTAGCATATCTTTTGTTTTTATAAAGTTGGTATGTTCCTTTATTCTTAGCTTTATTTTTGTAAAAGAAAAGATCTTGAATGTTACTGTATTATGAGCTGCTATAGCTCAGTGTAAGCATACTCAAATCAAACTTCACTGGAAGTGCATAGGAGAGTTCACATAATAGTTAATTTTAAGAGTGCAGACTCTTAGAACAAAATTTTCCAAATTTTCTGGGCTAATCTTGATGAATTCAATACTGTATAAATACACAGCAAATACTAAGGAATACAATTGGGGAAATTATAAATACAAAAAAATGTACTATCTAGTGATGGTAATTAACTCTTTCCCCTGTTCAAGTCTAAAGAATACCCTGAATATGCTTCAGTCAACTACTTCAGGCCTCTGAAGTATAGAAAATTTCTACTGGGGACAGGGCGTGGTGGCACATGCCTATAATCTTAGCACTTTGGGAAACCCAGCTGGATAGATCACCTGAGCTCAGGAATTTGAGACCAGCCTGAGCAAGAGCAAGAAGACCCCGTTATCTCTAAAAAAGAGCTGGGCATTTTGGCTGGCACCTGTAGTCCCAGCTACTTGGGAGGCTAAGGGGAGAGGATCTCTTGAGCTGCAAAGTTTGAGGTTGCTGTGAAGCTATGAAGCCATGGCACTCTACAGAGGCCAACAAAGTGAGACTCTGTCTTAAAAAAAAAAAAAAAACTATACAGTAAAATTGTGATTAAAAAAAAGTTCTGGCTCAGCACCTGTGCTCCCAGCTACTTGGGAGGCTGAGGCAGGAGACTCGCTTGAACCCAAGAGTTGGAGGTTGCTGTGAGCTGTGATGCAATAGCACTCTACCCAGGGGGACAGCTTGAGTCTCTGTCTCCAAAAAAAAAAAAAAAAGTTCCAAAAACTCTAAGAAAGTTATATCATGCTGTGAAGACAAAAGTTAAAAGGTAGTCTGTATTATTCACTTTTTAAAATGCTTGTTATAAAAGATCTACATAATATCTTTTTTTAATTAAATATCAAAGACCAACATAAAAAATGTAAATTCTGTCTGAAAATGAAGGCATCCAATACAGGAAAAAGATAAAGAGTTTTCCAGATTAGAAATGCCTCTGTGTATGAAATTTCTACAGGCTAAGCAGCAGTTATGGTACAGAAACCTGGTCATTTAAACTAGAAAAAGCTAGGAGTTGATTATTAATTAATTAATAATTATTAAAACTCATCAGTTTAAAAATAAGGAACAGAAAGATGTTTAGGATTCTAGATAATTCACAATACCAAGGAAGTGGCAGGTGATTGAAGATAAAGAATAGTCATTAGGGACTATGTCCATTTTTAACTTCTCTGAAAAAACCCACATTTAACTTTGGATGATGTTACCTGCCCAAATGGAAGCTATCTGAGTCAGTGTCACAAAAATACAACTTGCTTTCTCCTAATATCAGAATCACTACTGACCTCAAACCGAATAAAATTATTTTTTTATCTATTCTTACTATGTATGTACAGCTTCTCATGATCTCTATAGAAACAAGCAAACAGTTCCAAAATTAAGCCACCTTTCCTGAAAATAAATCTGTTCCTAGAATAGTTTTATTGATTCAAATGCTTGCTAAGCAATTCAGTATGACAAAGTATCTTCTCAGATACCTAAAATCCGCCTAAAATTTAATAAACAAGACCTCTTATTTATGGTTTGAGTATATTTTATTTGCTAATCAAGATGTTTATTCATCACTTGCTGTTATGTGTAGTATAGGTCATCTGACCCATCGCAAAAATCACATACTTCAATTAGTATAATAAAAACTCTTCTAAAATAAAATATTAATATAAAATAACCACTGGGTCAAATAAAAACCATTTAACAAAGCATCATTTTGGTAAAAGAAAGAACTGATCCACTCAACTGTATCTTCTAAGCTTACCTGGGATTTATCTTGTTCAAGTCTTTTCTTCTGTCTGACAATGTCTTCTAGGTGATACACTGATCTGGCTACAACTGGGTCAATATCAAACAAATCATGTGATGTCAATGAAGTTTCCTGCCGTAGCATCCACTTATAGAAGGGCAAGCCAAGAGGAAGGTCCACCTGAAAGGGAACATGCAGAATGTTCTACCTGTCACTGTAGAATTACCTCAGTTCTCTAACAGATATTTCAAGGGGTCATTTATATTTAGTAACTGTTTCTCCCACTATATGAAATGCATTATCTCTCTGTGAACAATATAGAATACTGAAGAAACCTATTTAAATTCTACTACGAAACTGAATTCTTCAGTAGAGTGGGCATATTCTTCATTAACACCTTCCACATGAGGGCATCCAAAACTACCAAGAAGTACCTAAGGATTACTCTATTTTGGGCAGTAAACCCAATTCCACAGTAGCCTATATTATTAAACATTCTGAAGAAATAAATGTTAAAAAAAGAATTTATATTTAAAATAGAAAAATAAACAGAACTTCTAAAATAATTGATAAACTCCCTACTATTTAAAGTGAAATTGTAAGCTTGTGAATTCGGCTTTAGATAGAAATATCTTAAACGTACTGACAAAGTACCTCAAAAAATGTCGAGAAGAGGAAAGAAAAAAGGTCTAGAAATACCAAAATCTCTGTGATACTGATTACTTGTGTTATTTTCACAACAGCATTCTAATGGAAATTTAATGAGGTTTAGCTACATACTTACGGTTTCCTACTGATATAAAAAGGCAATGTCAAACATTTTAGGAAATATAATTAATACCACCCTTAACACTATCTGATTCTCTGAACCCTTGCTACTCAAAGAGTGGTCCACAAACTAGCATCTGGTACCCTCTGGGAGCCAGTGTAAAAACATGGATCTTGGGCAGTAGGATAGCACCCACACACCTGTCCTATTGAATAAGAATTGGCATTTTAAACAAAATCCCCATAATGTACATAATGCATATGTACACTGAAGTTTGAGAAGCACTGCTCCAAAATGCAGCATTAAATGCAGGGAAATGAAGTACTTTCACAGGATATTACACAAAAAAATTGTAGAAAAGCAAACCATCTTACACTTACCAATCTAAAATCCATGATAGCCTTGGCCATTAACTTTCCTAAGAAACGAAACTTCATCTTAACCTTTGCGATATGAGCTGGCTTAGCTGTCCGACCAAAGGGAAGTGCAAAAAGGCCCTGGAGGTTTTGAATATACTTGGTCCCCTCTTGGCTTCCTGTAAGATAAACAATTCACTAAACTTTAGATGGTAGTTCTAAAAGCAGAACAAAATATGGTAACAAGAACATTTAAGAAATTCGATATTCTCAAAATCGTAGTACAGATCACTGAATGAAGACCTCCAGAGCTTAAAAGGCCTTCCCTTTTGATAAAAGAGAAAATAGAGATATAAAGCATGAGCCTCCATTAGAAATTAACCATATTTAATGAATTCTAAGAGTCTGTTACCTGATCTGAGTAACACATATTGCCCAACTAACTCAGATTAACATTACCTTTTGGATTGCTAAGAGTTACTTCTTCACCTCTCCAGAGACCCAAGTCAGCTCTCTGTAGTTCCTGAGATACAAGTGCATAAAACTCCAGTGTAGGCCCAAGACCTGTACCAACCTACAGAAATACACAAGCAGAACAATTACAAATGTAAGAACTGCGGTGCTCTTTCACCTGCCAACTTCTTGGCAATGTGGACAATCACAACTGTTTTCCCAAATGTTTGGATTGGGTTTATTCCTTTGGTCCTGGTGACCTAGAACAGGAACTAGCAACCCTTTATTATTTCCTACTCCCTTTGGCTTCAACATTTTAATTGTATGATTTAAGCTCATAATACTGATAAATTAATGTTGTGGCTGTACATCTTTCCATCAGGGACCAAGGTAGCACGATTTGTGTATGGATTTCTTTCTCCTTTTTTCTCTTCAGTGAACCCCAAACCAGTGTAAATGTCATCTTCCCAGGAAAAGTATCCCTATCTGCCCCAAACAGTTAATTTACTTCCTTTTTCTTAGAACTTACATTTCAGCTACGTAAGTATTTACTACATTACTTTTCCACAATTTCATTATATGTGTATATATTTCATAAAAGGCTGTTTTACATTGTAGCAACCTAAAAGAGACTTGTTGAATAAAATGTAAAGAGAAGGTCTGGATCTACACCAGAGCTTCCAGGGCTGACTATGCCTCACACAGGACTCCAGTGCCTCTCAAGCCCCACGGTGCAGTGAGATCTCCAGCAGCCTTAGCAGCATGCATAGGTGGAGGGGCCAAAGAGTCTGAGTGGGGACCATGGGGGTCTAGTTTAGAGCCTGAGCAATGGAATTATTAAACAAGCTCCAAAGGTAATTGTATAGCCTTGAACAGAATCCCTCCTTCATGAGATATATGTGAACATGCATGGAACAGCGCTCCTAGCCTAGGCATTCTTTTATGTTCTACTGAGGTAGATAATGACCAGTTCATGTTATAGTTTATAGGTTAAATCTAATGGTAATCCTGTCACAAGAAGGATACATTTCATTTACTATTTTACCATTTTAACAATTACTTTTAAAAATGACCCACAGTAGCGTTAAAGATTAGATGTAATCTACCAAATGATTAGCTCTGATTTCAAAACAGATTTGCTTAGACCTAGTGGTGCTTTCTTGATTAACCCCATCCCTCTGTTAGAAATCCCCATCAGGAAACAGAATTACTATTCACCCCAAAATGAATACTTCAACCAAAACCTTAGAAGCCATCCTCATCCCTGCTCTAACCCCCCATAATCCGATTTGAAGTGTTACCTTCAAATTATACACTTCACCCAACCACTGTCCTCTCTTAAAGACGACTACTGCTACATGCCCCGAGACAGTCTGTGCACTAGCTCCCCAACATTTTATACTCCATTATTATGGGTGGCAAGAGTGGGCCTTATAAAATCAAGTTTGTGTCATTTCTTTGTGCCCTCTGAAGGTTTCTCATCTCACTTAAAGCAAAACTTTAGTCCGTACAATGGCCTACATGATCCCTCCCCAAACCCCACTTCTGACCTTAACTGCCCTGCCCTTGGTTCACTATGCTGGAGCCACACTCACCCTCCAGCAGGCCAGGAACACTGTCTCTCTTCTGTTGCTAGAGATACCTTTCCCACAGACAGCAGCAACTTACCTCCATGCAAGTGTTCTCCATCGTGCTCTACCCTCTTTCTGTGTTTTACTTTTCTTTATTGCAAAATCTAACACATATATATGTATACACTAAGTATGTATCAGCCTCCCCAAGCCAAGAGTTAAGTTCCACAAAGGGGGGAACTTTGCATATTTTTTTCTATACTAAATCTTGGGCATTTGGAGGAGAGCAGGAAGAGGGAAGATGAGAGCTCCAAGAAAACCCTGCAGTAATCTCTGGTATCCACCAGATGGTGCTTTAAAGCCAGTTAATTCTCTCTTTGGCATAAAATCACCCCAGGCTAAATAAAAGTCAGGAATTTAATTTGTCTATTTCCTGCATCCAAACACTATTATTTCTAAAACAGGCTTAATTTGAAATATTAAAGAACACAGTGTAACTCAAAGCACTTTCCTCTGTGAGTAGGTGGCAGGTAGAAGGTCCAAGCCACGTGTACTCTGGCAATACAACCCCTACCTAGGGCTGGGAGCATTTCCCTGTAGTTCAACCTGCTCTACTCAGGGATCTATCTTCCTTCTGCTCAGCCACACTAATAAAAAGTATTATACTTTAAAAAGCATAAAAGTCTAGAAACAAAAACACAGAAAAACTAAGTCTGACAACTTACCTTAAAATGCAGTCTTTTCTATCAAAGTTAACATACACTAACAGAGTTAGCACTTATTATGCAATAGGCAATCGTCTAATAAGCACTTTACATATTTCAGCCCATTTAATCATTCTCATAATATGAAATGATGAGCTGGGTACATTATGGTCTCTGCTGAGATGAGGACAGTTGGATTGCCCAACTTCACACAGCCAAGTGGGGAAGCCAGGCTCCCCAATCTATGATTCTGACACCTTGCACCATCCCAAAGGAGACTGAGTTATTTTTTTAGCCCTAAGCCCTCAAGCTTGGGTGGTCTTCTGAGCCCAAAGATTGGTCTAATTCTTCCCCTGGCTAGCTAATCATGACAATTCAAGATGGAGCCCATCTTGATCTGACATTTTGATTGGGCTTATTCTACAGCCAGTTAGAAATTCTTCCTAAAGACCATTAGCTGAATTGTACAGTTGAATTTGATTCATCACCTGAAGTTCTATGCATCTACAAAGCCAGTGGTTGAAGTATAGGGAGTAAGAGGTGCTTCTCCCTCCCCCAGTGAAGCCAGCCTCCTGGAATGTATTCCAAAGTCAATAGGTAAGACCCATCAAGAAAGATTATAAAATTTTGACATGTCCACAATCCAATTCTGGTACTTAGAATACTGAGTGTGAACCAATCTGAGTTTGTCTAGATTTAATATAAGTGCAATTTTTTTTTTTTAAGAGACAGAGTCTTAGTTTGTTACCCTCAGTAGAGTGCTGAGGCATCACAGTTCACAACAACTTCCAGCTCTTGGGCTTAGGTGATTCTCTTGCCTCAGCCTTCCAAGTAGCTGGAACTATAGGCACCTGGCTATTTTTTTGTTGCAGTTTGGCCAGGGCCGGGTTCGAACTGCCCCTTGGTATATGGGGCCAGCACCCTACTTACTGAGCCACAGGGCTGCCCAATCAATTTTTTTTTTTTAAAGAGATAAGAGTTTTACTCAGTCACCCTGGGTAGAATGCTGTGGTGTCATAGTTTACAGCAATCTTAAACTCTTGAACGCATGTGATCCTTTTGCTTTCTTTAGCCTTCCATGTACCTGGGACTACAGGTGCCTCCCATAATGCCTGGCTAGTTTTTCTATTTTTAGGAGAAATGGGTCTTGCTTTGCTTAGGCTGGTCTTGAACTCCTGAGCTCAAGAAATCTACACACCTCAGCCCTAATGTAAGATCAATATTAACAGAACCATGAAGTTTAAGAATTACCTGGCAAGAGAAAACTATGTTTGAGTAAAAAAGTAGGTAGCATGGTTAAAGAGAGTAAGAACATCAAGATGGTTAAAGCAAAAGTCTTGCAATCTCATGAATAAAAAATCTGGATACACATGGCATCCTCTGCACAACAGGCATGACCAAGGTATATTCAAAAGAAGATCTAAGTTTCTTACCTCAGCAGGCAAGGGCCTCCACCCCATCTGGACTCCTCTTAATGTCTCCCTTCCCTCCCAATACTTCCAGAGTGGTACTCACTCCTGTCACTCACCACCAAGCCTAATGCTTGGCTCAAGCCCCATCTCCCACTGGAATAGAGTCCCTCAACCCTCCTCCTCTCTTTGGTTAAGGTCTAACTCAAGAGCTTATATCTCCACAAGGCCTTCCCTACATGCTTTGAGAAAAGTGCCATTCACTTGGTACTATACCATTCCACTTGCCAAATCCTTTCATCCTGTGTCTCCCTAACTATGCTGTAACCTTTTGAGTACAGGAACTCTGTTCTAACTTGGATCCCTAGCATGCAGTGTTATCTCTCTGCACACAACTTAAAAAATTCAATTTTGGTGATGAAACACTCTAAAGTTAATTTTCAAAATCTTAACAAAGAGGAGAAAATAAAAAAATCAAAGTCAAGATTAAAATCACTTGGATAACTGCAGATAGTATTATAGATCAAACTGCTAAATCTACATAGTACTTACCACAATCCAGGCTCTGTTCTAACTCTTCACATAGAAATCCATCACAACTTTGAGGTTGTACTACTATTACCCACGTTATACTGATAAGAAAACTGATGGACAGAGCAGTTGGCTATTATAAATAATAGATACAATGGAAAGTTTGGAATCAAGTCCGTGAGAGAGGTCAGAAGTCTAAAAACTAAGTTTTGACTTAAAAATCAGGCAAGAAAAGAAGGAAAAGTGTCCCTGAGACTCAATAAAATATATAGAAAATCATTACTTGAATCAGAAGGACCTCAGAAGGATCTAAAGATTAAGTAAAAATTAAGGGAAGTAAAACTGTCTTTACATGACAGGACCATCTAAAACACAGGCGATTAAGCTGCAGCTGGCAGGCCAAAGTACAATGCTGGCGCTCAGTTTTCTGTAAGCTGTGAATACTTTTACATTTTTAAATGCTGGAAAAACCTTGAATATTTTTGAGTGCATGAAAATTATATGAACTTCAAACTTCAGTGATTATAAAGTTTTACTATAACACAGCCATGCTGATTCATCTACGTATTGTCCAGCGCCACTTTCATGCTACAAAAGCAAAATTGAGTAGCTGTGATGGAGGCTGTTGTATTCACAAAACCTTTACCGTCTGGTCCTTTATAGAAAAGTTTCTCAAATACCTATAGACATAAATTAGTAAGCAAAATTGAGAACAATTAAGACCTAAATAAGTGTACAACTACACTTTGTTCATGGACCAGAAGATATAATACTGTAAGCACATCAATTCTCTACAAACTGATCTAAATTCAGTGAAAATTCTAATCAAAATCCTACCATGCTTTTGCAGACACTGGTAAGCTGATTCTAAAATTTACACGAAATACAAATCGAGAATAATTACAAACAACTTTGGAAAAGAAAAACAAAGCTGGAGGATTCACACTATCTGATTAAAATTTACTATAAAGAACAGAGCAGAAAAATCTCCAAAGGGACCCAAATACCACAGTCAACTGATTTCCAACAAAAGGGACAAAGCAAATTCAACAAAGGAAATAAGGTCTTTTCAACAAATGATGCTAGAAAAACTGAATGGCCTATCTTTAGTTAAAAAAACAAGCGAAGACCCTCAACCCTTAATTGATATCACATATAAAAATTAACTCAGAATTGATCATAGACTAAGAACTAAAAACTAAACAACTTACAGAATACATAGGAATAAAAATGTTTTGAGACCTATGGTTTAGGGGATGTGCAAAAAACACAAACCAGAAAAGAAAAAAGCTGTTCTATTGGATTCCATCAAATCTAAAAACTTAGCTCTTCCAAAGACATTTTATAAGGAAATAAAAAAGATAGCTACAAACTTGGAAAAAAATAGCAAAAAGAAGTGAGCATAATTCTTGGACATGTCTCCAAAAGATATATGAGTGGCCAATAAGCAACGAAAAGACAATCAGTATGTCACTGGTTGTCAAGGAAATGCAAATTAAAACCACAATAGATACCACCATAAACGCACTAGAATAACTAAAATTAAAAGGACTGACAATATGCAACTAGAACTCACATAAATTACTGGTGGTAATGTAAAATGTGATGGCCACTTTGGAAAATAATTTGGTATCTCTTACCAACAACTGCCATGGGGGTAGGAGTGGGAGTTGGGGGTATAAATGACTGCCAAGTCATTTTGTGGGAGGGAACTTTTTGTGGCAACTAACTATTCTTTATTTTGATGCCATATTGGTTACAATTGTATACGATGTACATCTACCAATTCTTAGAACTGTACATTTGTATGTAGTTTATTATTTGTAACTTTTGTCTCAGTAAATGTGGTATTTTTAAATAAAAAGGCAGTTCAAACATGTGGAGTTATTAGTTCTTTAAAATATCCTCTTTTGGCTCGGCGCCTGTGGCTCAAG
>NW_003852408.1:3753784-3755487 GCF_000181295.1 Otolemur garnettii | reverse complement strand
CTTACTCCTTTGAGCCACAGGTGCCGCCACCTACTCAAATGACATTTTATCAAGAGCACAAGTCAAGCTAAACACTCCCATCAAACTTGGAAGCTCACCTCATTTTCATACTGGATTTCTAACATGGCCCGTGAGCTGCCGAGATCTTGCATCACAGACTCAGCTTGTTTCAGCAGCTCCTCTCTGTTCACAGTACGCTACAAAGAAGTACAAATGTAAGGAAATTATGCTCTACTTAACATTACACTTTAATAAACACAAGGCATTTCATGAAATGCAAAAATTCAATTGTTACAATGTTACTTCCTTAAATGCATGGCTCAGGAAATGTAACTAGCAGCCACACTGCTACAAAAATCAACATCAACCTGGCCTATATGAAGGAAAGCTAGATGCAAGGGTAATTAATTCCTAAATTTATCTTGAGGTCATGGTAGGTTTAGAAAAGTCCAAGTTGGAGAAGAAAAGATCTCTGTAATGTTGCCAAACATCAATACAATTCAAAGCTGAAATTTCATGAAATAAATCTCCCTGAGCACATCTGTAGTTAGATGATAGAGAAAATAGGTATGGAGGTGACAAGTTAGACTGGTAAGCAAGAAAACTACTGGCTCTGACCTGCCAGCATTCTATAAGCACTTCCATGGAATCTATTAATGAGATTGATGGGGATGATAAAGGCCTTGCTAGATTTCTAAATTATGCCAACAAGATCGTTTATAGAAACCCAATGAGACAAATGAAGATAAAATAGGGATGGTTCGTTTTCAGTTTATGTTTTGTTTTGTTCCTCATAAATACAACTCTCCCCTTTTTCATGCCCTTGCTAATGGCTCTTAAATGTAGGAGATAAAGACTTTGGAAGAGAGGCTTAAATTGTCAGAATAAAAGAAGCAGATGACAGAAAAGTCCTGGGTAAGTCAGAAATGTAGGACAGGGTCTCAGATGGATTATGGCTCAGAGAACTATAATTTAGACAACACTGAGGATGACTGGTGTAGAAACTCAAAATAAATTAAGGATTTTGTTTCTGTATCTTCTAATTGGAATGATTTGTGAAAGGAATAAAATAGATCTTGACTAATTCTAACCAATGTATAAGGGATCAACTTTAAAAGGGAGGCTATAGTTTGAGTTCCTAATTTAGAAAGAAAGGGAAGTCTCCGGAAGGGAAAACAAGATTCTTTCCTGGTAGAAGTTATGGCAACTATAAGGAAAAAAAAGAATTGTAATAATTATTTCACATATTGCGGGGGGGTGGGGGGGGGGAAGAGTCTTAATAGAGGATAAAAAAGAATCACAGATAGCCTAGGTCCAAAGACTGGCAGAAAAATATGACTAACAAAGAGACTGTTTCTAAGGCTTCCAACGCTAAGAGGCCAACCAACACTTAGGTATACCACATTTCTAGTTTTCCCATCACTTTGAAGAAGCTAAGTTTATTTAAATATTTCCAGGAGAAACTTACTTTTTTTCTATCCAATCTAGGTGCAACTCTGCTATCTTGAGAATCAGACTGGTTGATTTCTGGGTTGGTATCAAGTAATCTTTGCATTGCTCGGTCCCGATCAAATGCAGTCACATAAAAAAGCATTTGCCGGGTATCAAAAGGAAAGAAAAATGGGCTGTAAAGAGATGCAATACAAATTTATTATTTGGGTAAGAATCAAAACCCACCAGCAGTAACAAAATCTCCATCAGAA
>NW_003852408.1:3729124-3753651 GCF_000181295.1 Otolemur garnettii | reverse complement strand
CTCCAACTCCTGGGCTCAAACAAGTCTACTGCCTCAGCCTCCCAAATAGGTGGGACCACAGGCGCCCACCACTGCACCCGGCTATTTTTTGGTTGCAGCTGTCATTGTTGTTTGGCAGGCTCAGGCTGGATTCGAACCCGCCACCTTGGGTGTATGTGCTGGCGCCTTAGCCACTTGAGCCACAGGCGCCAAGCCTTAAATGCTAAATTAAAAATATGACACCACTACTTTATGAGGCTGCTAACTCCCATGCCACATATACACAAAGAATGATTTTACTATTTTAGGTCCTTAACTATAAAATTTTCGATTTTGAATCAAAAGTTTATAGTATCTCAAGAAGCAGTACAATTAATCAAAGTAAGCCCCTAAACCATCCACACCGTTTTGCCATCTTAATGGTAGCCTGTTTATGTCAAGAGCGAAGCAGCAACGAAATTGCAAAATCATTTTCCACAACTTGTTGAGAATTGAGTATTTTTCCTTGCAAGAAGTAGTCCAAGCCTGGGAAAGTGGTAGTCAGTTGGTATAACAGCTGGTGAATACAGTAGATAATAGACAGTTTCCAAGTCCAGCTTTTGGAGTTTGAGCAGTATTGTTTGTGTGACATGTTGTTGAGCACTGTCCTAGAAGATGACTGGCTAGTCTTTATTGACCAATCTTGGCTGCTTACTTGACAGCATCCTCTCATCTTTTTGTCCAACTGGTTGCAACAGATATCTGTTGTAACAGACTGACCAGGTTTATAGATAGAAGAATAGATTTAAATGGATAATACCAGCACTGGACCACCAAACAGATGCCATTTGTGTCTTTTGACAAATACTCGTTTTTGGATTATGTTTTGGCACTTTATCTTTATCTAACCATTGTGCTGATGGCCTGTGATTGTCAAAAAAAATCTATTTTTCATCATATGCAATGACATGGTATGGAAATGGTTCTCCTTTATGTCATGACAGCAAAAGAAAGGCAAGTTTCAAGACGTCTCTTCAGATGCTCAATTCACGCTGAACCCATCCACCCAGCTTCTGGACCCTGACGATTTGTTTCAAATGGTCCAATATTGTTGGGATAATTAACATGAAACCTTTGCTAATTCATGCATAGGTTGAGGTGGACTCACTTCTACTGTATCTTCCAGCTCATCATTATGTATCTTGGTCTCAGATCACCCATGTGGTTTATTTTCAAGATCAAAATCACCAAAATGGAACTAAAAACCACTGACATACTAGGCATCATTAGCCTCATCCTTCCCAAACACTTTCACTGATATTTAAGCTCTCTGCACTTTATTAGTTCCACAACAGAATGCATATTTGAAAATAACAATGTTTTGACTCAGCTGTGGTTTTACAAAAACTGCTGGGGGAAAAAAAAAGCCTTCAAAGATAACCACAAGTCAAAATGTGCACTTGAAAGAATGAGGATGGACCTTCACAATTTAAAAAACAAAACAAAAGGGCAGCGCCTATGGCTCAGTAAGTGGCGGGTTCAAACGCAGTCCCAGCCAAACTGCAACAAAAAAACAGCCAGGTGTTGTGGCAGGCACCTGTAGTCCTAGGTACTCAGGAGGCTGCGGCAAGAGAATTGCCTAAGTCCAGGAGTTGGAGGTTGCTGTGAGCTGTGATGCCACAACACTCTACCGAGGGTGACAAAGTGAAACTCTTGTCTCTAAAAAACAATACAACACAACACTAAGAGGTGTCAAAGTGAAATGTTATGTCAGAGACGTCAACTGTCAAATGTAGTACTTAGGAAACAACATTTCATACTGAATAACCTAACATAGCAGAACCTCCATAGTTGATCTGTCCCCTCCCTATACTGACCACCTCCTTAACATGACCTAATTTTCATCATTGGGCAGCACCACATGTATGTATCAGCTCAGCAGGCCTAATTCCTTATTTTGATCACCATGATCTGTTGACTAGTTTGTTATATTCCCTTGGGGGTTAACTGAGAGTTTTTACTGATTTTCTCATGATTTCCTTCCTCCTTTTGGCATTTCTAAGAGACTCAAAAGTGCTGAAAGGCAGCTACTGAAAAGAATAAACCCTATAGGAAAAGATCCTATTACCTCTTGATTTTGGCAGTCCCTGAGACCAAGCTGCTATGTGCATTTACTATAGTGACCTGAACATTCTGTATCTATCTGTTCTGTCCAATGTGGCAGTCATGTAAGAATGTGGCTGAAAAAAAATTCTAATTTTATTATACTGCAAATGTAAATAGTCAGATATGGCCATTAGCAACTCTCTCCTCAAACATCCTTGAAGACCTTTGTGATTTCATGTACATAGACACGTACTATGAAGGAAATTTTGTACCCATGAACTTACCTAGTCTGTTTGAATGCTAAAGCTATTAAGCAAACAGTAATCAAATACTACCGTATTAATCAACACTTAATTAGGTCTACCTAAAAACAATGATTCTGTTACAAATTTATATAAAGACCAACCCAATAACATCCCTGAGGCCACATTACAGAGGTAAAAGTCTTACCAGGTTTTTCCTAGCTCAGTAAGCCATGTTGGGATGTTTCCTGTCATGATTACTAAAGGATCTTGAAGTTGCCTATTTGCTTTTGCCGTTAGCTTACTGTTAATAAATTCACTAGTTGGAATAATCTCCTTGCACATTGCATTCTGTAAAATGTTGGAAAAAAATTCTACATGTAGTGAAACATTAGGATTATATTCACAATCTCTTCTTTTACCCCCCAAATACATGCAAAGTGTATACCTTCTACTTGCTGCTTTCCAACATAAAATATTCAGCTTCACATTGGTATGTCTCAATTTACCATATATTTGCTAAAGCCAAACCTAACTCCTACTTGAGCCATAGACTGCTATTGCTGGCTCAATCTATGACCTGGCAGCTACTGTTTCAGACAAGGCCAAGTCCTTCACTCTTCTCTAAGTTATATATACATCAGAGGCAGCATGCCAACTTTCACCAAACCTTTTCATATAAAATCTTTAGTAAATGAACTTTTGTCAAACGTGTTTAAAGAATTTTAAGTTTAATAAATCCACATTCAGCTTTCATGTTATAGCTTAATTTAATGAATTTATAATATTTTATAATCTGCCAGGAGAATTAATCTAAGAATGTTGGCTCTGAAAAAAGTGGTAGAAAAGTTTCCAATGATGAGTACATGATGCTTCACTAGGCGAGGAGCCCTGGATTTAGCTAAATCACGCTTTCTGTTTCTAGTGCAACAGGAAATTCATCAAACAGAACTTGTGAGACAGTATGTCACAAACGACAGATCATGAAAACTTCACAAGTAGGTAACTTTACTCACATCATACAAGTAATACCAGTATCGACTGATGGCATGTAAAACTCTTAAAAGTAGGATCACATCTAATGATGGGTCTTCAAAGGTTATATTTTCAGGTGGTGTGGGAATGAGGTAAACTTCTAAAGGATTTGATACTGATGGGCACACTCCATCTAGAGGGAAAAGATCAGAGTAAGTTACCTATTCCTTCTTTTCTTGAGACAGAGTCTCACTCTGTCATCTAGGTAAGAGTACAATGGTAGTAGTGTCATAGCTCACTGCAACCTCAAACTCTCAAACTCCTGGGCTCAAATGAGTAATCCTCCTGGCCTCAGCCTCCCAAATAGCTAGGGCTACAAGAATGCAACATTATGCCTGGCTGTTTTCTAATTTCTGTAGAGATGGGGTCTCACGCTTACTCAGGCTGGTTAGAGAAACACTTGCATTTCTGTTTTACACCAGAAACAACAGTACAATAAAATGGTCAGAGCAATACAAACTATTTAAATTTAAGTTCACTATTAGAGAAATTTTCAACCATAATATTTAGACAGAAACCCCCCCAAATTACTAATTTGATAAAAGGGATTTGGTTATTTAATCCAAAGCTTAGGACTAGACAGACTGTGATAGTTTTCAAGTAGAGTCTGTGATTCCTTTGTCTTTAGATGTATTAAGTACCAGCATTTTTTTTAAAAAAAAGTCGGAAGGATTATAGCAAACGCCATGTGTTTTTACCAAGTGAAATAATAATAATAAAAATCATAACATTATCACTTTATCAAAGACCCTTTTTTAAACACCAAAAGCAAAAATATTCTCAAAATTAAGTAAAACTTAGTTTGGGGGGCGGGGGGGGAACTCTGCTACAAAGCCCTGATTTCTATGGACCAGGGAAACCAGGGATTGAAATCAGTATGAATGAGAATATTTCCCATGACCCTAAGACATTGTTATTATCATATAAAAAGAGCAGGGGGTTGAGGGAGCAATATTAGGCTTGACTTCTGTAACTGTTGAATTATACTATAATGAATGACAACAGAAATTAAGGGCCAATCTGCCAATGATACAAGCCACTGCCTTAAGCTCTTCTCTAGTGAATGTATACTAATAAAAAAATTTGTTTGAGGCTTAAAACATGAATTCTAAAAAAAAAAAAAAAAAACTGAGTTTCTTCCAATTTTAGGAACTCCATTTCAAAATAGCTCTGATCTTATGGAGTAGACACCATAAGCAAAGCTCACCTTTTCAAGTTGAGAAAATTCACGGTTAAGAAGTTATCACTGAAATTAAATGGTGACTAACATGTCTAAGGAATATGATGAGGATATGACTTGTTTTATGTTTGTGATAGATGAAATGTGTGAGGATGGCAACTAGCGGGCAACAGAACCCACTATTGGAATGGTGGTAATTTGAAGAAATAATATCCTCATTGTAGAAACCTGAAAATGAACATAAATAATAGCTGTTCGCAAAAGAAATCCAAGTCTCCTCTCCAAAGGGCATGTTTCAGTATGATATCAAAATCAGATGTCCATTTTCACAACTTCTCAATAGAAAAAATAAGGTTTTTCTGAATTTTCTTTACAAATTTAATTTTGTAGGTACTTAATTTTTTGTTTTCTAGATATTAGTCAAGGATTCAATTAAAAGCAGTCAAACTGTTGAAATTTCATTTACTTCTAAATTATTATCAAAACACAATTTTGCTACTTACTATTAATTTACTATTAATTGCTCCATGAAAACAGTTCATCTACTATCTGCTGGCAATACATTTTTCCCTGTATATATCATCTTACCATGCCATAACTCATCATGTTTTTTTGCATTCCTAGGGGAAGTTTTTGTTGGAGCAGTTTGGGCCCTTCCTCTTTTACCACCAACACAATCTTTATTACTTTCTTCATCCTCTCTTACTGGTTTGTACCTAAAATAAGACCATATGTAAACCAAATGTAGATTTTAAAACTGCAAATTATAATATAAAGCCAAACTGCAAGCCTCACATTCCACATACTTACCAGAAGAACGCTTATGTCCACCCTCCCTTCCATATATATATTTTGGATTAGAAGAATAGCCAATGAAACTATTTCCTAAAAGACCACCTTGCCCAGGAGGGGCTGCCTAAGAAACTCCAAAGGTATTTCTGAGAAGAATGGCTGTCTGTTTAAACATGAAGCAACAGACACAACCAATGCAGAACACTGCAGCCATGTGCCTCTAAGGACTCAGAAATGCTAAATTTATTACTGAAGGAAATATTATCTTACGGAAGCATTTTATTAAAGACATGACACAAATTTGGAAAAGTGGATGTAAACCATGATGACTGCCTGACCATGAATATATGCTTTCCTGAATGAGGCTACATGCACATGTAGTATGTGCACATGACCAAAATTTCAAGTAGCTTTTAATAATTAAATCTTAAGATTTTGGGCCTCCTTTCCTTATGAAAGCCAGGCATTAATTTTATATTTTAAAATACAGTTTCAGAGTTTGTGAAAAACCAAAAGAAATAATTCAGATTTACCATATTGTATGAGTCTTTGTCCAAATACCAGCTCTCCCTAGAGGATTGCTCTCATCATCCGTGGACTCTCTTTCATCTTCAGCCTGTACGCTGAACTGCCGTACTGCCTGATACACAGTCATGTTATATGGCAGCAAATGTTCTCCAATGTAAAACTGTAGCCTGTGTCTTACATTTCCTGAATTTAAGAACTGAGCAGCCTAAACAAAGCAAAGCAAAATCCACTTAGCTATAGACCTTGAACATTATACAGTATATTGTATACAACACAGTGGGAAGAGAACCTTACCAGAGACTCATCTATTTCCTCATCTGATCCATCATCATCACTATCTTCATCATCTTCTCTTACTCTTCCATATCCTAAAGAACCAACAAGGCTATTAAACTCCTGGCCATTTTAGGAGTCAAAAAAATAAAAAATGCCTTTCCATCATGACAAAGGGTCCATTAGCCGCCTTATGGCAAATGTATCTTGCTCTCTAAACCTGTACATTTGTTCTCATTCTGTAAGCTTATCTTTCTATTCTTCGATAAATGTTTGATACTTAAAAAGAAATCCAATATACACTTCTTAAACTAATAGACAAATATATACAGGTGGAGTACCAGTATTTGAAATGCTTTGGACCAGAAGTATTTCACATTTTGGAACTTTTTAGGTTTTGTAATATATGCACATACATGATGATACACCTTGAGGGGTGTGTCAAAGTCTAAACACAAAATTCATTATGCTACATATATGTAAGACCAGAAGATAGTTTTTTAGTATTTTAAATAATTCTGTGTATGAAATACAATTTCTGTGCACTGGACTATCAGAAAGCAAAGGTGTTAGGTATGGAATTTTCCACTTGTGGTATCATGTGAGCACTCAAAATTTTCAGATTTTAGAGCATTTAAGATTTCAAGTTTTTAGGTTTGAGATGCTCAACCTGTATGTATTATAATGATCTGTGAGGCAGAAAGGCCTAAGAAAACTATCAAACACAAAATGTCATTTCTACTGAATATTGTGTATGTACACTTGGGATCTAGAAAGATGTGTCAAACTATAAGCTGCTTGTGATTGTGGATGACTTTGTTCTTTGCTTCTTGTGTTTTTCAGTTTCCTATACTGCACTTAAACTATATAAAAAAAAGGTTATTGGAAACACTTGGTAAAAAAGATAAATTGTCACTCAAGTAAACAGTCAACTCCAAATAAGCTCAACGTATGTCTGTATATTAAATATAAAATAATATTCGGGGCGACCTCACCTAATGTGCATGATGCAATTCAAAACTATTGAATTACAATAGTACATTGTACTATTACAATGTACTCAATAGTACACTGAATTGGTACATTTCAAAACTATTAAGAAATGAGCATAATTGTGATGGATGTGTTACTTGGTTCAATGTAAACATTTCACATTGTATATCGAGGCAGTACTCTGAACCCCATAAATGCATCAATGTACAAAGTTTAATAAAAAATAATTATTAAAAATAAATAAATAAATATAAAATAAATAACAAAGAATGCAAGTTCCTACTATCTGGTTTTAGTAGAAATAGCATTAAACAAAAATAATGCATATCTCTCTTCAATATTAATTTCATTCCAAATACATATATAAACACACAAAATACACATATGGAAAGTACCTCTAACTACAAGGTATCTCTCAATAGCTTGTACCAAAGCCAGGGGGTCGATCTTAACAGGTCCACCCTTCCACTGCTTCACATTTGCACAGTCTGGATGTCTCTGTAACTGGCATTTTAACTGATGTGTGTTGAAAAATTTTAAAGCCTGTGATCCTCTGTTGAGAGAAAAGCTCAAGATAATTTATGAAAAAAATGTTAGTCTATTATTTTCACAGTCAATATATATTAATTTAAATAAAGGCAAGATAATACAAAACCTGCATTTTTGTAAGGACATTTAAGGATATTTTTATTGCAAAGTAAGCAGTTACCAGTTTTGCAAATAGTAAAGCCAATAATTCAAGCTTAGTAAAAGTTACAATCAGTAAGAAAATATAGGTAAGTACACATGCATATGAAAATCATTCAACCTTTGTCCCACCAATCTATGTGAGCAGAAATATTTTGCCATTAATATTTAATTACTTCTCTGAAATAAAAATTCCTCAACTATCTGAATGTATTCACATTTTGCCCTTTCCTAGTCAATCTATTTAAAAATAAAAAACTTTTTCATTTTCAAAGACTTTAGTGACAAAAGTACTTCAAAAACAAACTTTTAAAATTTACTTTACTATATATGCACTTTTTTTTTAGTTGAGACAGTCTCACTTTGGCACCCTTGGTAGAATGCCATGGCATCATAGCTCACAGCAACCTCAAACTCTTGGGCTCAAGCGATTGTCTTGCCTCAACCTACCAAGTAGCTGGGACTACAGGCACCTGCCACAATACCCGGCTATTTTTTTTGTTATTTAGCAGGCCCAGGCCAGGTTCGAACTAGCCTGCGTCTGGGTATGTGGCCGGCACCCTAACCGCTGAGGAAAGGGGGCTGAGCCTATTTCTTTTGTTTGTTTAGCAAGTACGGGCTGGGTTTGAACCCACCAGCCACATGCTCTGGAGCATGTGGCCAGTGCTCTAACCACTGAGGTATGGATGGATCTATATATACACTTATGAGTGAAGGAGTTTTAACAGCTATAGCAATCTAAGTCTGGTAATAGTGTTTAATTGCTCATTTCTGAAAATTTGTGACAAGAGTCCAGTACAGATGAAATGTGATTATCTTTAAAATTCCATTAAGCATACAAATAGTGATATGGAGAATATCCATTTGTACTAATATATGCTTATGTAAACATATAGTTTATATAAAAATTAAAAGCTTCATGATTTTCTCAAACATAGTTGGAAAGGATGACCATCAAAACTGAATGACAAACTCTGTATTAACTTTCAAAGCAGAAAACAATCCCTAGTCTACACCATGATTACTTTACCTATAACAATGCATATTATTTTAATTCAGTAATTTTTTTGAAAATGTTTTTAAGCCATCAGAATGTGGATTTTAAAAACCACTTTCTTCTCTTCTAGGCATCCAATCAAAACATTCTAAGGCTTATAGCATTCCTTAACACAATTAACTTTTATAATTAATTCTTTCTTATGAGTCTTCAAAACTATTATATTGTTCAAAGAAATAGAAACTTCCATTAAATTACTAAAAATTTAAATGCTAGTTCAACTTTAAAACAAAATTATAACCACTTAATACATGAAATTGTTAACACTGCACAAAATAGAAATATTTTATTATGTACATACATCTATAAAATTCATTGAGAAGCTTTACATGTTACAGCGTAACAACTTAAACTAAGCGTATTACAAGGTATCCACAAAATCACTGGATTATACATTTTTTAAAATGTCCTACTTAGACACATACTGTGTTTCCCCGAAAAAAAGATCTACCCCCAAAATAAGCCTTACCCCGATAATAAGACCTAGTGATGGGTGTGACTATGCATCATATATAGCCACACCATGCATTTCAGCACCGAGCTGTAAGACTGGAATACCTTTTATCTGCCACAGCTCTTTTCTCCCAGTCATTCACACTTGTGCAGGTGTGTGTGTGGTAAGTGCAAATGGCTAGGGGAAAGGCATTCACATATCACTAGCACCAGCTCCACCAACAAGGTCGGCTCCGCCTGTCAGGTTCCAGAAGAAGATGACTTAACTATTTGAATAAATTTAGATTGTTGTATTATACTTAATAAAAATAAGACATCCCCTGAAAATAAGCCCTAGTGTGTCTTCTTGAGAAAAAATAAATGTAAGACAGTGTCTTATTTTCAGGGAAACACAGTAGTATGATTTTAAAGAAAAAAAGCATTCGATTCATTCTTTAGGTACTCAATTTCTCAGTCATTACAGCTCAATGTTTTTGGGCAGACCGAAGCTTTTACCAGACCTATTGTCACTTTTTTTACCTCAGTGAAATTAAGCACCGAAGTCCAGTGACAAGGGCATACCCCAGCAATGGTCCTTACCTGCCTCCTGTCCCATTTCCACTAGGGAAATCATGTACTTTGACGGGAAACTGTTCCATCTGGCTGAGGCAGTTGTTCATTTTGTGAACTAATGCCAATAAAGGTGCATGACCCACTGGTTCTACTCTTCCAATGGGCTCTTCTCCAGGAAGCTGAAGTTATAAATAAAGCAGTAATTTAAGCAAAGCCTTTTGAAAATGGAACACTCCTCAACAACAAAACTGAATAAGCAATTTTACAAAAGAGAATCATTCATCTATCATCTTTATCATTTATGGCAAGTTTGGTTGGAACAATGTTTCCAAACAAATTATCTCAATAAAAGCACTCTTTTTGTACAGCCTATAATCTCTTATTCATAAGTCTTAAAATTCAAAAGGCTATGAAAACATAAGTCATTTGGTGGCAAAACTGAGCCCAAACAGCCATGAGGTTATTCACAATCTTCATTTACCTATTTTATTAAAAACATGCATATGTTTTGCTGTAAAAATATTTAATGTGTATGATTACAGAGTGCTGTTCACAATCTACTAGGGATATTAGTGTGCTATAGACCATGTGAAATCCCCCCAACCCCAGAGTTTAAGATAAGAAACTACAGACAGACACATAATTTTCACCATGGTGTAAGGCCATGCATCTAATGTATCTCCAATAAATATCAAGTCTTTAGGTAGTCTCACAAGTTAGAATGATTCAAGTAGTACGCAAATGCCCATGAACAATGCAGGAGCATGGTGAAATAGTAGTGTTGCTAATATAAGGACCATTATATTTAACCCTATCACACAGATAATCCAGGTAGACATTTCCCAAGGGATTCTTTCTTCTAAGCAGTTGGAAACAAGGAAGATGCTAGTAATTCCAGCGCCCAATCATTGTTACCCTATTGCTCTCACCCACTGAGGGTAAGACGAGCCACTCTGACTCCTGGCCTTGTAATCCACATTATAATGGTGCTTACGTATTCTTGAATGGAACTGTTAGGACTGTGTTGTATGTACAAAATGGAAACATGTCTCCCCTTCACTATGTCTATTTTCCCAAAAGAAGGTATTACAAACTGCTTTAAGTTGAAAAACAAATATTGTGAAGAGATACTTCCACCATAGGAACCATGACAAGGACTTCATCAAATCACCATTTTGCTGTTTTACTATTTATTTTGATACACTGTAAGTATAAGGACTCCAACTGTCCACAAATAAGCTTGAAATTTTCTCTCAATATCCTGAAAAATAACTACTGGAAATTATAATTGGGATGAAAATACATGTATTAGTAAACACTGACTCTTAAATATAAAACAAGCTTTATTAAGTAACTTACTGGAGAAGAAAAAAATACATGAAGGAATCTCTTTAATCTGATCTCTCTGCTCACAGCATCCTTTTCACTTTTAGATGTCAAATAAAGCAACAACTGCTTCACAAATCCACTATGTTGGATTTCAAATGATGAAACATCTGACTCTGAGACTATGCTACGGATTTCTACAAGGCACTCGGCTCCACCATCCACCTGAAAGAGTTGGAAATAGTATTTCTACAATGATTTAAAGGGCACTTACTACATGCCCAATTCACATCTCCCCCCCAAAACAAAACATTCTCAATGCCTCTAAAAAAGAGAGATAAGTAGTGGTATATTCTCAGCAAATCTTTGGAAAATACCTTCTTACATCAAATAACTGTGGTAAATATGTCATGACCCAAAACAATAGGTATCCACAATAACTTATGGAAACAAAATCTTCAGCTGGGTATGGTGGCTCACACCTGTAATCCTAGCACTGTGGGAGGCCAAGGCAGGCGGACTGCTTGAGTTGAGACCAGCCTGAGCAAGAGTGAGACCCCCATGTCTGAAAATAGCTGGGTGTTGTGACATGCGCTTGTAGTCCCAGCTATTTGGGAGGCTGAGGCAAAAGGATCATTTGAGCCCAATGGTTTGAGGTTGCTGTGAGTTATAGATGCCACAGCACTCTACCAAGGATGACAAAGTGAGACTTGTGTCAAAAAAAAAACACAGCTCCCCATTAAACCAATGTTGCTTGTTCAAAAGAAAATTTTTTTGTTAGCAGATTAACAGTAGATAAGGGGCTATGATACCAGATAAAATAAGATTACAAGGTAAAGCTTTAAATTGATACATTTAAAATTTCAATAAAATGAATAATTTCTCAGAAAATATTACTGCCAAGATGGCTCAAGGTACATCAAAAACCTGAGAGAGAATCCAATAAAACATAAAAGGTTTATTATTACAAAACTTTCATCATCTCCAACTACTATGAGATTCTGTGGGGAGAAGAATTAAGGAGAGGCCTATCAACTATTAATATGCCAGAAGAGACTAAAGACTAGGAAGATACACTGGACACAGTACCTGGAGGTTGAGTTGTTCAGTTGCAGCACAAAGTCTCTGAAGGACATTCAATGCAGGATTACTGCCGTCCATATTCTCAGAACTGAAATAACGCTCTACAAATTTATGCGCCTGCTCCTTAATCCAACCTTTAATTTTCTCTCTAAAAGTAAGAAAAAGGACGTATTAACATCTCAGTGTGTGTAAAATGGATATCATAACTTCTGACCAAGGCACACAGCTGTTACATTTAAAACCATTTTTGGCTTATGCTTATATATTAGTATATTCAGATTCACATTCATCAAATGTTTGGGTACTTAAAATACATTTCAGGTCTTTATGTAAATAGTAAACAAAATGTTCTACCCTACAACATAACCATTTCCTACGTATTCACCCAAATACAGTTTTACATGACTGTTTTCTACATTATATACACAATTATATTGTCCTATGACAAATCAAACTCAGCAGCTTAAATTAGAAATATTGTCAGCTTCAGAAATTCATTTGTTATTTTTACTAATTGAAATTCAGGACCACCACCAATCAAAAAAGCATGTTTACCCAATGGCATTTGAGGTTTTAAAATTTCGTATTTGTGAAGGAAGTTATCCAAGTTGGTATGATAATAATACACCCAGAGGTTTAAAAAAAAAAAAGAAAAAAACTATCCTCGGCTCAGCATCTGCAGCTCAGCAGCTAGGGCACCAGCCACATACACCAGAGCTGGTGGGTTCGAATCCAGCCCGGGCCTGCCAAACAACAATGACAATACAACCAAAAAACAGCTGGGCATTGTGGGGGGCACCTGTAGTCCCAGCTACTTGGGAGGGCTGAGGCAAGAGAATTGCTTAAGACCAAGAGTTTGAAGTTTCTGTGAGCTGTGACACTACAGCACTTTACTGAGGGTGACATAGTGAGACTCTGTCTCAAAAACAAAAACAAAAACAAAAAAACTCTCCTGTACAATCCTTATGTTCCATTGTAATGGGCAGAGAAATTTATCATGAATACACGGTGGGGGCTCAGCGCCGGTGGCTCAAGCGGCTAAGGCGCCAGCCACATACACCTGAGCTGACGGGTTCGAATCCAGCCTGGGCCCGCCAAACAATGATGGCTGCAACCAAAAAATAGCCAGGTATTGTGGCAGGTGCCTGTAGTCCCAGCTACTTGAGAGGCAGAGGCAGGAGACTTGCTTGAGCCCAGGAGTTAGAGGTTGCTGTGAGCTATGATGCTATAGCACTCTACCCAGGGGGACAGCTTGAGGCTCTATCTCAAAAAAAAAAAAAAGAATACATGGCGAGTGTAGACAGAAAATGTCAGCTTTTTCTTGTGGAGAGGAACTGAGGAATAGGTTCCATTGGGAACATAATTTGACTGGTTTGAACATATATGACTCCCAGTTAGGTATGTTGAAAGTGGTGTTAACGTGTAAGACTAGAATTTAGGACAAAGTCAGAAGCAGGGTTCATGACTCACCTCCTCATCCTTGAGATACACTACTTTTGAGAATAAACACAAGTTCTATGCCCATATGCCCTCTCCATACAATAAAGTATTGGCTACAGTAAGTTTTTATCATATGGGAACACAAGCAACACAGAATTCCCCCCTATATAATAACTTTACCTATTGTTGGATATGGTGTCCTTTGAAGCAGCCCTGGCAAGACCACTAACTCCTGCAGTTCGTGCTGGCTCAATACTGTTGCTGTTGGACTGTGCACTTAACCGCCCCCACGTTTTTGGATTCAAGCTTGCCAGGAAAGAAGATTTAGGTGACTGGGTAGTGGTGGGGCTTTTAGCTATGAAAAGAAAAAAAGAGAATTACAGTTAAATCATTTTAGCACAACTGATGAAAAATAACTGAATCTTAAGTTTCACAGTCTTAACGTATTATTTAATGAAAGTATTCTCAACACTATGTCCTTAGGAAACCCAGGCATACCTTAAGAGCTACTAGCAGTTTAAACTAAGTATATTTCTGCAACTGTGATCACTTTTCCCCTTTACCTCCCCCTAAAGTTTCATCAGAAGGATCACCTTGATTGTCTACTTTATCATCATCTCTTGGAGGTGAGTACTTTGGCCTTCTTGGTCCTCGTTTTGGTAGTCGTTTTCTCTTTAGAACATCACTTAACCGACTATAACATTGGAAAATATAGGATAAGTTTAGTAATTACCACTGATTTATACCTTTAATCATGGGAAAAGCAAGCTAACATGGCAGTAACAGTGAATTATAAAATATTGCCATTAACTGTATTTTTCTTATAATTATTTAATGCTGATTCTGTGATAGTCATTCTAGAGGTGTACAGTCACACGTAATGACTAGTTCAAAAATAGCTAGCTATCTGACTATACTGAGCTACTAAAAATAAAACCAAATAAGAGAGCTAATTCTGTGTGTTCAACCTTATTATAAAATGCAATACATAATGTGTATCAAGCAAATACACAAAGAACTATGATAAAAAGAACTGGGTATTTTACCACATAGATAAAGAATACCTTAAATCTGAGTACCATGTGCCTTTCCTAACCTATAACATTTAGTGTTCAAATTCTCAAAAGATTTTTCTAACTGCTTATAATATACTACACCAAAAGGAACTGCATGGTGTAGCAATGACAATAACATCCTAAATGAATGCATATACAAACACTTTTGTGGGCTTTTAATCTATTTATCTATCTATCTATCTATCTATCTATCTATATATATATATGTATCTACTGAGTGATAATGTGAGTGACCTATTCTGAATTAGAACCATATATGAAATTGAACACCTGTAGCTTCAGGAAAATCTCAAAAAATGTGGAAGAAGACTTGTAAAAGCCTGTATTTCTACTGAATATAATTAACGTGCTCAAATATGCCTCACGATCAGATAAAATGAACTTTGAAAGGATAAAAAATATAATTAAACAATTTTCACTTTACAAATAAAGTTACTATGAACTCTTCATTTGTAACCATACTGAAATACAGAAACACCTAAAACTCTGAAAACACTTTAAGAAAAAAGGTTCTTTATTCTGTTTGGAATCATCAGCTGTTAGAATATAAAATCAACACCAATACCTTGACTTAAAGTGGCTCAGAAATGCTGCTTTTGTCTGAGCCACATTACAGTTCTCTAAAATTCACTGACTGCTTATGATGTCTCCAGTACTATGCCTGTATTACATAGTAAAACCCTACAATAATTTATGGCTACTATACTACACCAGCGAGGGCAGTAGTTCTCAACCTTCCTAATGACACGACTCTTTAATACAGTTCCTCATGTTGTGGTGACCTCCAACCATAAAATTATTTTTGTTGCTACTTCATAACTGTAATTTTGCTACTGTTATGAATCATAATGTAAATATTTGATATGCAGGATGGTCTTACGTGACCCCTGTGAAAGGGTTGTTTGACTCCCCAAAGGGGTCACGACTCACAGGTTGAGAACGGCTAAGCTCGAGGGTAAGCCTGGGGCTGGAAAGGTTAAATGGCAGAATAATATAAGCTCCAAATCAGGAAACTGGAGAGGCCCCAGAATTCCCCAAGACCTATCTCCTCAAACTATCCGATGACACAGGTACCCTTCAATTCAGCAGCTTCCTAAAATAACAGCCACTATTCTATAAGTTGCAGTCTATCTTGAGTCTTAGAACTGCTGAAATTCCTATTTAAGCTAGGAACGGCTAACTGACACCAGGTGGTACCAAAAGCAGCTATCTTCCCTCTCCCATTGGTTACCTGCTCAAGACAATGCTACCCTCAAGTTAGTAGGATTAAACTGTTGAATAATACTTGTTAAGTATCACTATGTTTTTACCAAGGTATACTTTTCACTTTAAAAAGATCAAAAAGGAGTACTGCATTGAGTACATTCTGAATTTCAGAACAGAATTTGGATCATGTACCACTCACCCAGAAATATTAAGTTTCTACTGGCAAAGAAACAAAAACACTTTTAGAATGATTTTTTTCTAAAATCAAAATGAAAACTATTGAGGGCTTGGTAATATTGTTAGTGGCACAGCATAATACAGATTGAGAGATGATAAATTAGCGTGGCTATTTTAACAACTCCCATTTTCCTTTATTGAAAGCAAAGTATTTACTCCCATTTGCCAATTAAAGATAAACTGGGCCAGGAGGCCATGTGGGAGGAGCGCTGAAGGCCAGGAGATTTAGGATCAGCCCAGGCAACAAAGTGAAACTCCATCTCTACCGAAAAACAAAAACATTAGCTAGGCATGGTGACACACACCTGTTGTCCTAGCTACGAGGGAGACTGAGGTGAGAGGATCACTTCACCATAGGAGTTTGAAGTGACAGTGAGCTATGACTGCACTCCAGCCTCCATGGTAAAAGAGCAAGATCCTGCCCCTTTTCCTTACCATCCCCCCAAAAAGGTAAATGGAAAATCAGAGGTTTGCCTCCATATCCTAAACCTTCTAATTTGTTTTCAACATATTCAAAATTTTCTAATTTTTTCACCAAATCATTATCTAGATATCTGAAAGGTATATCAAATGTGGTATAAATACAATAATACAATAATCACAAGATTATAGAACCAGAATGAATGCTCAAGTCCTACACTTGTGATGTAGGCATATAACACTGCACAAGTCACCAGTGTTTCTCAATCTTAGGTCCCTTTTATGTCAATAAAAACAGCATACATCCTTTGTATTTCCTTTAAACACAGTGCTATACAGTAACTTTCCAATAAATGCTTTCTTCCCATTCCCATTAAACACTGAATAAAATACAGATGGAAAAATATAAAATGTATACTCTCTAATATTTCACCATGTTACTCCTTGTATGAGTCTTACCCACCAAAGTAGAGCTAAAGGCAAGGAGCATAAAAATCACAAGAAAACTCTCACTTACCCTTGAGGGCTGAGATCTAAAGAATCATCTCTACTGTGCTGCAAGCTAGGTGATCCCAAGTCAGCTGAGGCATTACTAGCAGCCGTGGCTGTTCCACTGCTGACTGACGTTGTGGACCCCAAGGATCCTGACCCATTTGTACACGCCTTTGGTGGACTGGTCAACAAAGACTCTGATTCTGCTAAGTGTTTTACTTGATGCATTACACCTTTATAGTAACAAAGATGAAAAGAAGTCCGTTTTAATCAGGAGACAGAAACCACCTCCCTGACACTACAAAATTCTCCAAATAATAACAAAGAAAGTAAAAAATAATCAGCAAATAGGAAAAAAAAATTAGTAGAGTTTTCAGCTTGTCTTAGAGAAAGAATATGAAAAGTCAAAGTTAAAAAAGAATATTTATATGGAAATGTGTTCTCCTCTTCAAAACCCAGATTCTCTGAAATTTAACAAGGTCAGAAAGTCCTACTCAAAGTTCAAAGTACTCATTATAAAAACATTACAGGCTCGGTGCCCGTAGCTCAGTAGTTAGGGTGCTATCCATGGACAGGGGCTGGCAGGTTCAAACCCAGCCTGGGACTGCTAAACAACAATGACAACTATAACATAAAAATAGCAGTGTTGTGACAGGCTCCTATAGTTCCAGCTACTTGGGAGGCTGAGGCAAGAAAATCACTTAAGCCCAAGAGTTTGCGGTTGCTGTGAGCTGTGATGCTACAGCACTCTATTGAGGGTGAGCAACGTAGTGAGACTGTCTCAAAACAAACGTACAAAAAACAATGATTACAGAAATAAAATGCATCTTGTGACATGATAGCTAGAAGGGGAGGAAAAAGCCTAGAATCATTAGTTAACTTCAAGTGCTACAAAATTATAAGATCATAGTAGCAATGCTACCAAAAATGAAAACACCAGCTATTGAAGGTTGGTGACTATCACATCCATGGAGATGTATAGGGAGAGCTAAACAGAAACCTCTGAGGAAGAGGTTCTTATCTGGGCTAGAATCACAAGAGGGTAGATATATGAAGAAGTATGTCTGTGAATTACCAACTGTACACAAAGATATGTCTTTATTGGTCTGGGTAAAATCTATGACAAACCTGTGGATGAATTTATGTGAGTGATATGAACATACTCACATTTTTCTGCAGAAGAGCCTAGGTCTCCTTTAGATTCTTTAAAATAATCGGTAATAATACAAGCAAACAACTTTAAAAAAAAGATGTCATAATGAATTTAAACTTCTGAGGTGTGTTGCACAAATACTATTTGATATAATTATATGCCAGGCTATGCTAAGAGTAAGGAAAGGGACAAGACAAATACATTCAGGGACTTACTGACTAGTAGAAAAGACATTTTATAAGAAATTACAATAAAGAATGATGTGCTTTTGAGAAAAAAATACAGCACTGCTGGAACTTATAGTGAGAGGATCTAAACAAATCTAGAAGGCAAGACTTTCAGGGAAAGTGACATTTAGCCTCAAACCTGTAAATTTGTTTACATGTTGTATATGGCTGCTTTGGGCTACAATGTAAGCAAAGACAGAGCCAGACAAAAGACAAAAGAACCAATCAAGATTTTGCCATAAACCTCACAACATATAAGGTATTAGTCTATTTAGGGGTGAGACACTTAATAAGAAGGCATAATTAAGCCTATCAAAGTTTAACATAAAAAGTCTGAATAGAGTAATTCTGATGGACTTCAAATCAGAGAGGTGGAACAACCAGGAGGAAAAAAAGAAAATATATATAACAAAGACAATATGAAATGGAAAATAAGATATTTGGATGAGTACAGAAAATGTCTATCTGTTATATACCCAATGTCTTAAATAAAAAGTTGTCTTTGGGAATTGGGGGAAATTTGCTTTCTCTTTCATGTAACTGTTAAAATAAAGAAACTTATTATTTGAGCAAAATTAATTCTAAATAGCAAAGACTTCTTTCCATTTTGTTCAATACTATTATTAGCACATTTATTGCATTTCCAAGATAAAGATCCAACATAAGAAAAGGTGATCAAAAGAGAAAATAGATCCTATACAGAAAGAACTAGGATTGTCTGTAAGAAAGAAGACAAAGCTAAACATTACTCGAGGGGAAAATACAATTATTTCCCAAATCCCCACAAGACCTCACTAGTACCCCTACAGAATAGAAGAACCATAAAGAAATTTGTTAAGAACTTCTTAATCAATTAGGTAATATCTTGATAGGTTTAGAAATGCTAAAACACCTGAATGAGCTATACAGTTTCATTTTTAAGGCCTCTGAAAAGAGACCATTGAAGTACCATGTGTCTTAGGTTGATTTTGACATTCAAATGCAATCAACTAACTATGAACTGCATTCTGAAAGATTGTTTCAAGCCTTTAAAACAGTCTATTAAGTACCCACTCTAACATTAGAACTACTCTGATCTACTAATACGACTTTTACTGAAAGAATATTTATGGGCAGCCACACACAGTCCAATATACACACATGTATATATAGATAGCACACAAAAAAATGTATACACATTTTAATTAAGAAAAAAACCCATTAAAACAGTAATATTCAATATATACTACTCCTCATGTCTGCTATCTTGTATCTCTTGAAATTGCAAAACTCAAATGCACCCTGACTATTACAATCGTGTGTTTATGTGTATGCATATGTATATATTATACACACGACTACTTGTGGCTCCCACACACTTAAATCACTGAAACTTGATAAGTATTCATCAGATAATGAATCTCACACAACCTATATTAACAGATACACAAGACACCCTCTCTGTATACCTGACAGCTATATGCATATAAATGTTATACTTTAAAAAGCTGGAAGTTTCTGTTCTCAGATTAAAACTGTATTTCTATTAAACTATTATCTAAAGGACCATTAATTTATTATCATGAATGAAATTACCTTCTCTTCTGAAGTAAACACTAAAAATATCAGGCAACTTCTGCATTAAGATTTCTGCCATCTGAAGTGCTCCAACTACTATCTTCAGGTCTTGGCTTGATAGCATGGAAGCAATGTGACTAAAAAAAGAAAGCACTTGTATATAAAATGTTGCTTCAATTCAGTAATTTTTTTTGGCCATACTACTTTAAAATTTGAAAGCAAAGTATTTTTGTTGTGAAACCACTTCATTAAAACAAAAATTTACCTTAAAGACTCAACTTTTATATTTTATAAAAAAGCGGTGCGTGAATATAAATAGACCAAAAAAGGGCTCAAGATACTCCGAACTTTTGTGCTTATTTTATTTTCCTGTATTGTTACTTTAGATATTTCTGAAATTACTTGCAGGCTTGAATTTCTAAAATGTTACAATTTTCATGAACACACCTTGAAACAGCATGATTTTTCAGAACATCCTTCAGAAGTTCGGCATCCGCAAAATAAATTATCCTAAGAATTGCTCTAAGGCACTTATGTCTGACTGCAGGTCCTGCTGAGGAACTATACACTTCATAAAGAACACCAAATAATGTCTTAATAAAAGACTTAGCCAGTTCCGGATCCTCTTTCATAAGCTGTGCTCGAGCATCATCCTTCTTTAACTCTGAATATCCACCTGTTATATATATATTAAAAAAAAAAAGTACAATCCTGAAGTGACAGACTTTAGAAACACATAAACATAAAGCATTCATGTCACTGCAATTAAAAATGCTATTAATATTTTTTGGTCATAAAACAAATTAACTTATCTAATGTGATCAACTAGGGTGTACAAAAATACGAAAGGCACCATTAAGATAAAATTCAGCCAGCTGGAAAATCACTGACTAATCTTATCAGCTAAAGGTAACAAGGTATCACCACATTGTACTTTATTTTATTAATATATATTCAATGAAATGTTGGAGAAATTTCAATACTAACCCACTAAGCAGAGTTTAAGAAACAGACAGTATTTTTGAAAGTCATGTAAATTGAATAAACAAGGTGACTCTGCCACTTTGGTTAGTGGCATCAGTTGTAGGGAAGGATAATTTTGATAAAAAGTGAGCTCCATACTAGAGGTTGTGAAAGTATGGTTCACAAGCACAATTCAGTCCACCACTTGTTTCTATAAATAACATTTTATTAGAATACAACTTATAAATTTGTTTGCATGTTGAAGACATCACACACGTAAAAAAAATGTTATAAAAGATATCTGGTAAGGCAGCACCTGTGGCTCAATGGAGTAAGGTGCCAGCCCTATATGTTGGAGGTGGCAGGTTCAAATCCAGCCCTGGCCAAAAACCAGCTCATTCATAAAAGAAGGAACAACATTTTAAAAAAAGAACAAAAAGGGAAAGAAAAGAAAGCTACCACCAAAACAATTACAAGTTATCTGACTATGTTAAGTGCTGCCTTAAGTTTAAAAGGATTATCAATGAACCAATTAACTATGCAAACAGAATATTAACTCACATTGACAATACAGTACTATTTCAACCTAGAAGGTACTTACTAGTGTTAGTATTGGCTAAGGGGTTAGGTTTTCTCTGAATGGCACGTGCTGTTCCCGTGTCCTCATTGATTTGCTGCATAGAATTAAAATCAATAGTATAAACTCGTCCCAGAGTGGACAAGCTTATCTCATCCTCACCGACCTGATGGGCTGCCTGAGAGCAAAGAGAGAGAAACCTTGAATATAAACATGGAGAAATTTATTACCTTAAGACACAGCAGGGACCTTCCATAAATGCTACCTTAAATATTTATTTCATCAGGCCTTAGATGGTGAAGTAACAAAATACGAATAATTCAATGGCACAGATATGACAAAATTCATTTAATAAGTCATTTTAATTAAGCACAAATATACACCTCAGGTGCTATCAGGCACCCTTAGAAATAAATCCAGGTAAAATCCTGAGCAAAGATCTAGTCTCATAGGCATCACTGACATAAAGAAGATACTGTTTGTACTAAGAAATCTTTTAAGATACTGCTGATAGAAAAAAAAATTTGTTAGCCATAAATCTTAGAATCATAGATTAAAAACATTTACATGATGGATTCTTAAGCAACTGCCCCCCAAAAGCCTCCTTTAAGCAAAGTAATCCTATAAAATTCTTATTAAACAAGACTTTAAGACAGAGACAAAACTAGAACTAAAGAGGTCGTTGCCAGGGTTGTATCTAAATTAAGAGAGTTTGAATAACATGGTTGGCTTGAGTTTAGACAACCCATAGAAGTGGCAGAATATTCTTATAACAGAGTCCAATTTTTGGAACTGCTAGGCTGAATGGAAGACAAGATCCTCAGTGAGAGAGTAAGCCAACAGTGAAGATGCAATATCAGGAAAATGTTAAATAGAATGCTCAGAGTTCAAAACCAGGATCATTAGTAGTCTTGGTCTGCTTATATGCTAGGCTAACAATATAAGACCAAAGCAACTTCCTCACAAAAGCTGGCTCTGAATTCAGATTTCGTCTTAGGAACTCTCAATTTTTTAATGAAAATCAATGGTTTAAAAGTTTTTCAAAAATTCATTTCTAGAAACTGGTGGAAGACATCTTTAAAGAAGAATGTCTATTCAAGGAGTGTGATGTTAAGTCAAATACCAAAGGTTGAAACTAGAAAATACATTTACACAAGTATCTCATCTATTAAAAATATTAGTAAATGACTGACAGTATCTCAAATAATGCAGTAAGCAACACTTCATAAGCTAGGGCAAATGTTATGCTGATGTAATTTTTAAAAATATTTCAAGGCTCAGCACCTGTAGCACAGATGCCAGCCACATACACTGAGGGTGGCGGGTTAAAACCTGGCCTGGGACAGCTAAACAACAATGGCAACTGCAACAAAAAATAGCCGGGAGTTGTGCCAGGCATCTGAAGTCCTGGCTACTTGGGAGGCTGAGGCAAGAAAATCACTTGAGCCCAAGAGTTTGAGGTTGCTGTAAGCTGGGACGCCACGGCACTATACTGAGGGCAATGTGAGACTTTCTCAAATAAATAAATAAATAAAATAAACTATTTCAATGTAAATGTAGTAAAAGTTTGGAAATAAAATTAAAAATCATACATAAACTGTCACACACACACACAAAAAAATCACTGTTAACATTTTGGTATATTCCTCTCCTGTGTATTGTTCATCTTTTACTTACTTTGCTGATTTCCAAAAAGCATTGACATAATTTTGTATTTTGTGTTTGTCAATAATCACGTCATATTTTAAGTTATTAAAATTTATCCCATTACTATTGGGATTATATTCAAGCCTATATATGTATCACAACTTACTTATTCATTCACCTAGAATGAGATATTTAATTTGTTTCCCTGTTTTTTACTCTTAAAATATACACAGAAGCAGACATTTTTATCTAAATCTTTGCTTGTGGAAGATTTCTTTCTATAAGAGATAGAAATGTTTTGGAAACATACAGCCTAACTCATCCAATGTTTCCTTTCAGAAATGAGGAAACTATGGAACAAAGAACTTAAATTACTTGCTCCAAGTCAATCAGGTAGTTAGCAGCAGAAGCAGGACTAGAACATCATGTTTTCTGACCTGAACAGAAATGAGGACCTTGTTCTCAGGAGACAAAATGAGAGAATCTTGAGTTAATTCAAAACTGAGCATACTGAAGTACACATATCCACCACCTCCCCATTCCATCCCTGCCCCCACTCTCCACCAAAATAGACACATTTAAACGGTACGATGAAACTACTACCTCAATGATCCGGCTGTCAATCCTGTTATAGGGATGCCAGAGTCCTCGATCATCACGCCACTGCCATATTGCACCATCTGTGTTCTGTGCGTTTCCTTTCTTCAACATGGTATCAACCGCAAAAATCCCCTCTTTTGGTAAACATGGCATAAGTTCACTGAAAACAAGAAGTACAATTATTTTAGTAAGCAGCTTCATGAATTATTAGTAATGTTAGGTGTCTGAAGAAAAATAACCTCACATGAACCACAAGTTATTATGAACCTAATCTTTACCAAATCAGAGATGTCAGTTCATACAGTTCTTGAGGACTTCGTGGAACAAGATCAATCTGTTCCTGACAGCTTCCATTGGAGGCACCACACAGAAGGAAGTGAAGCGTTTCTGCAATGTCTGTAAAACCAGTAACAAAAAACAAAAGCCTATTAAAACTAGGTATAGCATCTTATTTAACAGGCAAACATTCCCTAAGGGAAAAATAATCAGAATTACTTTCTCATAAAGCAACATAATACAGAAATTGTATTTTTTCTTTTCTTTTTGAGACAGAGCCTCAAGCTGTCCCCCTGGGTAGAGTGCTGTGGGTGCTGTGGCATCACAGCTCACAGTAAACCTCGAACTCCTGGGCTCAAGTGAGTCTCCGGCCTCCGCCTCCCAAGTAGCT
>NW_003852408.1:3714701-3728122 GCF_000181295.1 Otolemur garnettii | reverse complement strand
AGCTCCAACTCCTGGGCTCAAGCAATTCTCCTGCCTCTGCCTCCCAAGTAGCTGGGACTACAGGCGCCTGCCACAACGCCCGGCTTCGGCTGTAGCTGTCATTGTTGTTTGGCGGGCCAGGGCTGGATTTGAACCCACAAGCTCAGGTATATGTGGCTGGCGCCTTAGCTGCTTGAGCCACAGGCACAGAGCCATGTATTTATTCTTGATTCAGTCATACTAAAGCAGGAAGGATGAAAGGTAGCAATTAAAAGGATCTGATCTGACTAGATTTTGATCAGGAAAGCCAGCAGGCCACCTTTATACAAAGATTATTAAAATGCTCTCTACTACAGTTTCCATTCCTGGAAGACATCAATTTCTGGAGGATTAGGCATGACAGTTATTCAAAAGTACTGATGAGAGTGGAAGGGGCTTCTAGTCTCCATATTTTAGTCACTCTAATAGCTGAAACTAAACAGTGACTTGAGTCTTTCTTAGTTGTGATAGTATGTGTCTGTTCGAATGAATATTATACATATGTAAAATATACGTAAACATTTTGTTGACTGTTTTCACAATAACTATTAGCCAAGTGTTGTAGTGGGTGCCTGTGGTCCCAGCTACTTGGGAAGCAGAGGCGGGAGACTCGCCTAAGCCCAGGAATTGAAGGTTGCTGTGAGCTGTGATGCCATTGCACTCTACCCAGGGGGATAGCTTGAGGCTCTGTCTCCAACAAAAAAAACTATTAAGTTCTGTTATCAACGGAAATATTCACTACCTTTTTGTGCAGAAAGATGCAGATAGTTAAATCCTTGCCTCATAAAAAGTTCACAAATAATGATTTTTTTTTTAAATTATAGTTTTGCCAACTTTATCAAGAAATGCAAATACATGGGATGGGACTTTTTTATTGATTTTTTTATTAAGATTTTTTTATTTAAGAAATAAAAATCTTCTATTTTATTTTTTTATGTAAGAAATCAGAAAATGATAATGACATGGAGAAAAAAGGTCCATGTTTCCTTCGTGATATTACTGTAGATAGAAAAACTATAAACACTGCCATATGATAAATGTGTGGCCAACATTTTGCATACTTCCAGGGGTATGCAAAAGAGGTAAAAATTTCATCATATTCAAAGAAACAAACTGCAAAATGTTAAAAATCAATAAAAGGCAGCAATTTCACAAATTGGTTTTTAGGGATGTACTATATGTAACAAGATGTATAGTGACTAAAAATAATCTGTACTCTAACTGAAGGAAACATCAAACTAAGCAAAGTCCAAAGAGTTGAAAGAATTCAGTAAAGTATATTGTTACCACTCAAGAAGAAATTAAATCTTTCTCAATATTGTTTAGGCAGAGAGCATTTTGTTCATGGAACACTCAAAGCTCTTCTCTGGAATACCAAATTTGGGAAGGACTCAATGCTTTAAGAGGATTCTTTCTAATTAATCACCTTAACAACTCTGTTTAATGTGTTAATTCCCAAGAAATGCACCTAAACATACAACTGAGTTTCTCAAACAAAAAACATTATACTGCTAAACGTACTGTCAGAAACACTGGGACCAAATGTTCCTTCATCACTGACTCCTAGGTAACATCTTTTTATGTTAGAATTTTACAGGTCCTCCAAGTAGAATTGATCTACTAGAAATAATCATAACATGTGGATGTTTTCTGAAGCTCCATCACTCTCTGACATTAATATGTGAAATCTAAGGTTTAAGAAGAGGAAGGGTCAACTGTAAAGTAGTGCAATAAAATTTTATTCCTTGCACATTGCGTTAGGTTGAAAAGGTTCACAAAATACCAAAGTAACAAACATCAAAAACAATCATCAATGTAAGTAAGTGTTAACTTATTGTGAGGGAAGAAAGCATTCACAAACGTTAACACAAGCAGAAAAGACCACTCACATACTAAAGACAAGCAGTTATTGACAATATACAACTCAGAATTCTCCTAATGAAGGATCATTACATAACTAACATTATATAAAAATTATTAGAACTACTAAGGGTAAACTTATATTCATAAAAACGGTATGTTAGAAACATTAATACATTGTCCAAATAAGTATTTATTACATATTAACATTTTTCTTCTCTACTATCTTGTGCCTGTGATATTGGAAATCTCTTCTACTTGCTTGGCTTATGGTGACGTTACTTATTAAAGAACCAACAAGCCACTTTCCCTGCATTAAGTAGAATAATAAAATTAGCACTTACTTTGCTTCATGAGTTGAACAGCTAAAGTTGGACAGTTGGAACACATCAGGGAAAACATGCGAACTACCATAATAAACATCCCAGAACTTAAAATTGGTGGAGTCACTACCAACAGCTGTTGAACATTTGTAAGCAGATCTTTGGAGGCAACCTGCTGGAGTAAATTCTTCAAAAACACAAGAAAAAAGACACTGTTACATCAATTCAGTAATTACATAAAAATTTAGTAATTATATAAAAATACAACCAGATGCTTACTTACCTCCTCATGTTGAAAGTTGTCCACTAGACGTGCAAAACAAAGGCAAGTGCTTTCTACTGATTTTTTGTCCTATTTTTTAATAAAGAAAAACAAAATTTAGTAGTAGAAAACATTTCCATTGTTGTACATATTACCTTATCTTCTTCCGAATTCCAAATTTGAGTCTAGCTCAATTAGTAGATGTGAGCTTTGAAAATGGAAATGGGCCTAAGCAAAGTCAAATCAGTAATATGTGTACTACATTTTCCAAGCAAAGAGAATCATACCATAAGAACATCTCCATAAAATGGATAAAAGCAAATATAAAGAAAAGGAAGAACAAATGTTGTCCTTATCTTAATACCTAAACAAATGTTATATACTAAAGAAAAGATAAATATTCTAGTTTTCTTTAAAAGTGTTAAAATGTTTAAGTATGTATATACTACTACAAAGTTAGAAACAGTACAGATGCATGAACGATAACTTTATTGATAAAGTTAAAAATAGGCACAGAGTTGTGTCTATACTATAAAAATAAGCTGGAAGAGATTCATTATAAAAATGATTTACTATAGTCACTATAAACAATTAGAGTAGTCCCACTGAGGAAATATTTGAAGTAATCTTCAAAATAAGGGAAAGAACATTTTACTGGCTAGTTAAGTTTTGATAGTTCTTGTTATTTACTGATTTATAAGGTGACTTCATATGTAAAACCAGACTTGCTTCTGTAAAAAGAATCATATAGATGTTATATGAAAGCCTTCATCTCTGCTGTCACTATGTCACTCTAGAAAGAGTGATCAAATACTGGTCAACTATTTAACTTCTGATTCTTATGTCTTATTTCTAAAAGAAGAACCTCATATGCTACTGATAATCACAATGAACTACAGAACAAATTTTTACCCCAAAGAAAGGAAAGATTACCTTAGTCTATTTTCAAAAGTAAATATTAAAAATGTTTATAAAACAGAATGGCATTACTTTGTTTTCATCATTTTAGAAGTAAAATACTCTGGAGTGACTCAATGATCATTACTATTTTATCTTTCATAAATCCCCTATTTAAAAAAAAAAACTATGTACCCCACTTCCCCAGGGTACATTTTATAATGGCAGTTTTATAAAGCCAGATTTCTAAAATCCTTCTCAGCAAGAACACTTTAAAATATTAATTTACATTAAAAAAACAAAAACAATTTCTCTATACCTTGACACTTAACTCATGCTCTGTCTTCCAGATCACCCTATTCTCTGATTTTCATCCTGTATTAACCAGGTCCACTGATTCCTCTTCTCCCTAATCCTCCTGTCATAATCTGCCTATTCCAATACCCATAAAGGAAGGTTACTCTTTCCAAGGGAATTGTGATCATATCACAGAGTAAATGCTCAATGCTGAAATAACAAAGTTGTATCTTCAAGTCTAAACAGCTGAAAATACCAAACATAGAAATTACTATTTGGGTAAACTACCAAAATTTTATAAAATATCCTAATGCAGTTCACAACTATGTAACATGGAAAAAAACCATGTATCAGAACACTTTCAAATACACGTATCTATCTGGAAGATTTAAAACACTAATTGAAAATTATCATTTTTTAAAGAAGTAATGAATATTTGTTATGACCTAAAATAAGTTCATATTTTACCTGATGGGTTAGCCTTTGGGTAAGCAATGGGAGGGAATCGGCCACAAAATGAAACTCATCTGGTGTGATACTCTGGCAGCAATTGGCTGCAATTGCTAGTGCATTTCTTTGGGCATTTATGCTGAAGAACTCTAGGTACAGCAAGCAGTCTGCCAAACCACCCTAAAATATAGAAAACTGTTAAGGTGACGAAAAATTCTTTCTCAGCAATAAAAAAAAAAACTTAACTACCAAAAAATCTAGCAAATCACTTTGGAAATAACACATATATCCCCAGAGCCTGCAATTAAGGAGCTTGTCCAGGAGTGGACTGAAAATCCAACATTAAATAATATACACTCCCTTGGTAACAACACTTACCGCCTGTAGAATGGCTTTACTGTGTCTCCGTGACAACATCTCTAAGGCAGTCAAGGCCTGTTCTGCGACATCAATACACTGAATAACTTGCAGCTGGAGACATAGAAACAGGAAATTTAAGGTTAACACTTAAACTCCTCTTCCACTAACTTAACCTTCTACATAAATGTAGTATTTTCTCTGATTTTCATCAAACTACTGCTTCTAATATGAAACCCACTATAGGAAATAAGTCACTTACGGACCTAAGCTTTGAGATTAAGTTAATAAAGTTTTCTTCAAACTACTTTACCCTATTTTTAAGATACTGAGAAATTTTTTCTATAGAGAAAAACAAACCCAATTATGTAACTTTAAATCTTCACATTTAAGATAGATGGGTTGTTTTGTAACAAATTTTAAAAATCAAATTTTAAATTTTAATGCCATATTCCAAGTTTATCAGATAAAGGAAATTTTATCGTGTGTTTAAACACTGAAAAGGATCCCTAAGACAGACCAAAAGCACAACCTACCATAAACCATAAGTATCCTTTCACCAGTGACTCAACTTTATAACCTTGAGCAAGGCATTTTGTCTGCCTCAGCCCTCTCAGCTATAGAATCAGTATATAGCTACCAACATCATTGCAATGTAGTCTAGAAATAAAGATTACTTTTAATCAAGTGTTTTAAGTTCTTCATTGAATGATATTAAGTATAAAGCTGGCCTGATACTTATAAATGAGTTATTAACTTTAACTTCAAACTGAACACAAAACATTTTTCTGGGATCATGGCTAAAAAAATATACTTTAGTTAGTTAGAAATGGAAGCTGAAATTTAAGAGTTCTAAATTTAAATGAGTCTCTATGCCAGCTTTTGAACAACCTGGGGAAAACTAAGTTGGACAAAAGTAGGATTACCTTTTCTAAAAAGACAGGAATAGCATCAACTACAACAGCAGACGATCGGGGAAGGGCTTCCATCATGTATGTTAAGGCTCGACAAGCATGGTTCATCTGGAAAAGAAAGGATTTTACTCAATAAAAACTCAAAATTTAAATGTATACATAGTGTTATAAAGAATACAGTCTATACTCACAATATCGAAATTATGCTCCATCTGCAGTAACGTTATCTGTTAAAAAGATGACAAAGTATTAGAAGCTATATTCCTAGAGAAAAAAAACCTAGTAATTCTTCTTTCATTTCAAATGAAATGTAAAGTATCATTCAAGACTTTTATCACAAAAGATAAAACCTAACAAACAGGCTCGGCGCCTGTGGCTCAAGTGGCTAAGGCGCCAGCCACATAAACCTAAGGTGGCAGGTTCAAATCTAGCCTGGGCCCACCAAACAACAATGATGACTGCAACCAAAAAAAATAGCCAGGTGTGGCAGGCGCCTGTAGTCCCAGCTTCTTTGGGAGACGGAGGCAGGAGACTCGCTTGAGTCCAGGAGTTGGAAGTTGCTGTGAGCTGTGATGCCACAATTATACCCAGGGGGACAGCTTGAGGCTCTGTCTCAAACACACAAACAAACAAACAAACAAAACCTAACAAACATATATAAGAAATGATTAGACTGGGCTGCTAGATAGTCATCAACCTCTTAATCAAGATCAAAACCAAAGCCTTCTTGTTGCTTGTAATCAACCCTCATGGTAGCTCTAATATTCCTTCAGGAGCCCTTAACATATCACTGAGAACTTATTCATATCAAGAAGTACTGGACACATAAATGAACTGGACTAGCAATGCATTAATATTTGTTGAATTAACACAGCTTAAACTCTGGTGAATGAGCTTCTTTAAAAGTACTATTTAACTTAGCTGGAAAATAATATAGTAACACAGAACTTAAGCACAAGATCGATCAGATCAGAACTAATTATATACTAATTAAAAGCTAAATTAATACAATAATTCCACATATGCATGACTGAGTCTAAATCTGTGATTTTAGTTTTTCTTGAGGAAAAACAGATTTCAGTCAGTTTCTCTAATGAGGAGATGCAAAATTGCTAGGTTTGTATACTCCATCCTCCTGAAGCAGCAGAGCCACCAAAGAAATTTCCTCCTTAGAAGAGAAGGCAGCCATTCACTGTCTCCAAGTTGAATGAAAAATTTTAATGCAATGAATTTAAGTTGTAAAGTATCCTTTTATCTTCTCAGTTTTGAATTATTCCAGGGAAAGTATACCCACATATCAGAACTCTCGAAAACTATTTTTTGTTAAACATACATACACACTATACTTATAGGGTCAAACAAAACTCTGTCTTGAATCTCATATAATCAACCACCTAAAACAGTTGAATTTGAAAGGAGTGTTACCTTAATAGAAAAAGTATTAAGTTCCCCAATTCCTAAGACAGAGCGAACCATGTAAAACCACATTTACAAAGTACTGTAAAAAGTTTCCCTTTCCACAAAAAATGATCATTTATGATTATATAAGTGTACTGTGATAACCACATATCAACAATATTCACTTCTGATAAAAGACCAATCTGGACAACTCATTAACAACAGCCATTGTTGGCCTGTCCAAGAAAATTAAGTATTTAAATCTTATCAATGGTTTGTTAACCATTAAGTTAAACAAACTGGATTAAGGGTCAACATTTCTTCCTAGACTTACTGGGTTCCTTATTTAACTAATAAAAACTGTATTTTAATTGTAAATAGAATAAAGTAAGACAAGTCCTTTATTTTTAAAAAAAAAATTCAAAAATTTAACTTTTTAAAAAAAAGTTAAATTCAGGAGGCCAGCTATCAAACGAATCAGTTACCTAAGAATAGATATTACACAAGCAAAATCCAAAAGAATAAAAGCTAATATTGCTGTCATGAATATCCAGAAAGTAACATACAGACTTTTTTTTTTTTTGAGATAGAGTCTCACTATGTCACCTTGGGTAGAGTGTTGTGGCATCATAGCTCACAGTAACCTCAAACTCTTGGGCGTAAGTGATTCTCTTGCCTCAGCCTCTCAAGTATCTAGGACTACAGGTCCCCACCACAACACCTGGCTAGTTGCACTTGTCGTTGTTGTTTTAACTGACCTGGGCTTGAACCCACCAGCCTCGGTATTTGTGGCTGGCACCCTACCCACTGAGCTATGGGCGCCACCTGAACTGCTTCTTAATACTGCCCCATGGATCAGGAGGTCGAATGAGAAACATTTTTCATTTTAAGAGTCAAGGTATTATCGTTGTGGTGAATGACTTAGAGCTTGTCTTTTAAGTGTCAAAAACTAGATGACTGGTCAGGCACAGTGGCTCATGCCTGTAATTCTAGCACTCTGGGAGGCCAAAGTAGGTGGATTGCTTGAGCTCAGGAGTTTGAGACCAGTCTGAACAAGACCTCATCTCTACTAAAAATAGAAAAACTAACTGGTTGTGGGACACATGTCTGTAATCCTAGCTATTTGAGAGGTGGAGATGATCGTGAGAACCCAGTTTGCGATTCAGTGAGCTATGACTCCACAGCACTGTACCCAGGGCAACAGACTACTGTGCATCAAAAAACAGTTTAGAAGAGCCAAGTACTATGGCTCACGCCTGTAATCCGAGCACTCTGGGAGGCCCAGGTAGAAGGACTGCTTGAGCTCAAGAGTTCCAGACCAACCTGAGCAAGAGCAAGGACTCCTTCTTTACTAAAAAATGAAAATTAAAAAATATTAGGTTGAGTGTTGTGGTAGGCACCTGTAGTTCTAGCTACTTGAATGATGAAGCAAGATCACTTGGGCCAAGGGGTCTGAGGCTGCTTTAAGCTATGATGCTATGGCACTCTAACCTGGGCAGGAGAGTGAGACTATCACAAAACCAAACAAAAGCAGTTTAGAAAATTTACTAAGTTATCATTAGCGATCACTTCACAACATCTATAAGCATAAAACAAAAGCCCCAACTCATATATTATCCTCTTAGTTATAGCAGGTTTCAAAATTCACAATGAGGATAATTATGTATTCAGTAAAAAATCACAAGCACTCAGAGGGCAAGTGAGATAAGAAGCGGGGGCAACTCTATGCTTACCAAAGCCGGAACAACACTCTTGACAGGAAACCCTCCCAGTGTCTCCTCATTTCCCATGACCAATAACTGACACATTTCAATAACTGCCTGAAGCTGCTGACTTTCATCACTGGCTTGTAGTCCTTGCAGTAGCTGCTGGGCCTTAGAACCTTCAGAGAGAAAGAAATCATTATTTTTAAACATTTAAGAAAATTATTACTAGGTATAAGGTGTGGCTCTAAATGGTAATGACTGGTAATGACGATCTTCCTTAGATTCCAGTTAAAGGCTACGTCATATTCAGGGTAGACACAGTCAGAATTTAATTGATTGTATCTGCTCTGCATTGACTTGATCTTACAGTTACTTAAATATTTTGGTCTTTCTAACTGAGAGCAGTTAACCAGTTTTTAACAACAAAAACAAAAAATAGCCACAACACAACCATAACATATGGTTTAACATATGTATTTTTAAAGAAATGTACAAAGCAAGCAAAAGTTTTCTGTAACAAGAAAAACTTACTAAGCTATGATAGCTAGACTTCAAAGAAAATGTTATATACCTCTAACTAAATACCTGCACCCAAGTAAATGGAATTCTAGTAATGGTGAAAAAGGCAAAAAAATAAATAAATAAATAAATACAAACAGCAGAACAGTACATCTAACATAAGAGAATTCAAAGAATTAAAATATCCTATAACAGCAGCAAAACTATTTGGCCCTTATATCTACTTTCTATCATGCACAAATGGTGGCTACTGGAACATTCCTATTTTTAAGACTTGATTCTAGGCCAGGAGCTCACAGGTTCGAGACCACCCTGAGCAAGAGTAAGACCTCTTCTCTAATATTAACTGGGCATTGTGGCAGGCACCTGCAATCCCAGCTACTCAGGAAGCTGAGGCAAGAGAATCACTTGAGCCTAAGAGTTTGAGGTTGCTGTGAGCTATGACACCACGGCATTCTATCAAGGGTGACAAAAAGTAAGACTCTGCTCATTAAAAAAAAAAAAAAAAAAAAAGACTCAATTACATTACTCAAACAATTAAATTCCACTAAGACTCAACTACCACAAAGAAAGAAGTGTTTGCTAAGCAGAACAAGACATTCAGAAGTTTACAAATGTGTTTCATTTTTCATGAACTTCCCCAACTGGAAATAATGATTAATTCAATTAATGCTTACCAAACTTATATTTGATGTAACTTTAAATCTCTTTTATTTCTTACACATTTTCAAGCTACTATCTGTGTAGTGGATTTCTTTCATTGTCATATCGCTAAGTATAGACATCCCATAGAAACAGGATGTATGTTTGCAAACTATCAATGAATGCGGAATATATTAAAACACCAAAGTTTTTTTATTTCAATTAAGCTTTAGTGATAGTCCTAGAGACATAAAACTCTCAAAGGGGCACATGGTGACTCATGGAAGATTTATTTTCTCTATTATTTAAGACTGTCTAACATAGTCCATAATTTTAACTGCTTACCTACCTGTATCATAATTAAAAATTCACCCAAAAACCTACTGCAAGAAAGTCAAACTCAGACATACACCATTTTAAAATTTTAAACTACGTAATATGACAATATTAATAGCAGATTTATTATTTTTGTGAAGAAATAATGTGGAAGGAAAAAATAGAAGGGAAAGTAGCCAGTGAAATGAAAGGAAACCTCAGTTGCTTCTAACTTTACTTTAAAAGGATAAAATGGTTATCAAGTACATCCTAATAGCATAACCTGAAAGAGGAAAACCTGATACTTACGTCACTGGGAACCCTCAGATAAGGAAGGCTGGCTGTATTTATTTGTATTTACATATATGTGGACGTTCCCAGTTCAAACTCGTGTTCTTCAAACGTCAACTGCACATCAAAAATTGGGCCCTACTTTGTCACAAAGATTAAAAAAAGGGGGGGAGGGGTTTCATTCACCTAGGCTGGAGTATAGTGGCTTGACCATAGTTCAAAATAGCCTCAAAATCATAGGTTCAGTAATCCTCCTGCCTCAGCCACCGGAAAAACCATGATACCACACCCAGTTAATTTTTGAAATTTTCTGTGGAGACAGGATCTCCCTATGTTGCCAGGTTGGTCTTGAACTCCTAATCTTAAGCAACCCTCCCACTGTAGCCTCCCAAATTGCTGGGATTATAGGCAGGAGCCATCCAACGTGGCTACAAAGGACTATAAAGGACTATTAAAAAGACATGTACTTAGGGTTCAAAAACTAATTCAACTAATTTTGTCTCATCACACATCCTTAAGTGAGATTATTTCTACTGGCAGTATATGGCATTGAAGAATACAGTGACAACTAGTAGAGTTTGTTGCCACTGCTATGATTCTTGTTAAGATAATCAGTTATTTTACCACCCCTGCTTTTGTACTATCAGTTCAAACATCAACCACGTGGAAAAGAAAAAACCCTTATATTAACTGTTATTACTAGTTTTGACTTTACAGATTCCATGTACAAGTCTCAGGATTGTTCCCAGGAGACCACAGAATACACTTTGAGAAACTTTATTGTAGATCAGTGGTTGGCAGGCAAACATTTTCTATCAAGGGTCATATAGAAATTATTTTGGGCTTTATAGCTGTACGTTGTTTACTTCAACTACTCAACTCTGTCTGGTACTGTAGCTAGAAAGCAGCCATAAACAGTACAATTTCTAAGAATAAGCGAACACTGCTGTATAATAATAAATATAAAACTTTATAGACACTGAAATTTTATCTTCATTTATTTTTCATATGTCACAAAATATTACTCTTTAAAAATGGTTACAGCCACATAGTCATTCTTAATTCATAGGGTTATAAAAAGTACCACGGGACTGGGTATGTTGGATGACATCTGTAATCCCAGCACTTTGGAAGAGTAGGACAGGAGGATCACTTGAGCCTAGGAGTCCTACAGTACCCTTGGCAAAACACTGAGACCCTGGTGCTACCAAAAAAACTAAAATGTTAGCAGGAAACAGTGATAAGCACCTGTACCTATAGATTCCTAACTACTTGGGAGGCTAAAGCAGGAGGATCATTTGAGCCCAGGGGTTACAGGTTACAGGGAGTTATTATGACACCACTGCATTCAACCAGGCAACCAAGTGAGATCCTGTCTCAAAAAATAAATGAATAAAATAAGCAGTGGGTTGGACTTGGCCCTTGTGCAGTGGCTTGCTGGTTCCTTGTATGAAGGGGAAGAGAAATCACAGTCTGATAGGGAGTCACAGGAGGCTATTGACTTATAGAGCTGTGAAAAAAAAAATACTGGAAGAAAACCTTTGGTAAGACAGAATGAAATTTCCTGTAGTCTCATAGTGCTTAGAAACTAAAGTTTCAAAAGAGAGAGGATGCTTGTTTCAAACACACACAGCCAGCAACTGACCTCCCACAACGAGCCATATTTTGAAGTTGCTTCATTATTTAAGTCTGAGGAGACAGATTTGCAAAGTTCTCAATCAAAACCATGAAAGGGACATAACAAAGAAATAGGAGTCTGCCAAAGAATATGACTCATACCAAAATTAAAACTCTTGTCAAAACAAGCTCAAGCTCTAACTAAAGTTACAGGGGTTAGCTATGGAAACTTATGTTTAATAAAGAAAAAGAGGAAACTTTGCTAGAAAAAAAATATCACTTAAATCACTCATTCTTTTTCACAAAATGTCTAGCAAATAAGTAATCACTAGATATTAGAAAGCGGCAAGAATGTAGGACTGGGGATTAAGAAAGGGAAAAAAGACATTAACAAGAACAACACTGGTACAATTAAAAGAGAACCATCCTAGGCTGGGCACAGTGGCTCAGGCCTATAATCCTAGCATTCTGGGAAGCCAAGGCAGATGGATGGCTTGAGCTCAGTAGTGTGAAACCAGCCTGGGCAACAGCAAGACCCCGTCTCTACTAAAAGTAGAAAAACTAGCTGGGCGTTCTGGTGGGTTCCTATAGTTTCAGCTACTAAGGAGGCTGAGCAGGGGGATCACTTAAGCCCACAAGTTTGATGAGGTTTGCTATGAGCTACGATGGTGCCATGGCACTCAACCCTAGCGCAACAGGTAAGAGTCTGTCTCAAAAAAAAAAAAAAAAAAGACAAGCACTGTATAGTACTATCATATTTATTAAATAAATAAGCTGAGATGATGGACAAAGTCATTAAGAATACACAAAATTTCAATAGTGAATTGGCATTTATCACGGGGGTGGGGGGTGGGGGGGATCACAGAATTGTCCAGAACTAAAAATCCTATCTGAAATTAGTTTTAACAAAAGAATGAAGAAAACAGCAGAAAGAAGAATTAGTGAATTTGAAAATTGTTCAATAGCAATTTTTCAAACTGCAGAGAGAGAAAATATTCTGAAAACAAAATCAAAAATAAAACACAGCTATAAAGATATGATGAATGCAGCCTAAATTTTGAACATGCACAATCTTGATACTCCCAGAGCAGAGAAAATCTGAAAAGATAATGAGGTAAGAGTAATACTACTTTATATATTAATGGCCAAGAAGTTCCCCAAACTCAGAAAAAAATATCAATTTACATATTCAAAAGTCCAGTGAAGCCCAAGCAAATTAAGTATCAAGGAAAACATCACTTCAGCTCAATATACTCAAATTATTTTTTAAATATTTATTAATAAAGCATTTCCCCCAAAAAAATACTTTGAGAAAAAAAGACATTGCCTTCAAAAGGCAACAGTGAACTTTTAAAGAGAACCCATAGATGCCCAAAGGTATCATAAAGTGCTGAGAATTTTACACCTGGGGAAAATAACCATTGAAAATTAAAAGGTAAGGCTTAGTGCCTGTACCTCAGCGGCTAGGGTACCAGCCACATACACTGGAGCTGGCGGATTCAAGTCCAGACTGGGCCTGCCAAAACAATAATGACAACTACAACCAAAAAAAAAA
>NW_003852408.1:3711467-3714420 GCF_000181295.1 Otolemur garnettii | reverse complement strand
AAATAATAAATAAAAATTTCTTTAAAATAAAAAGTAAAGATGAAGATAATGCCATAGATAAAACGAAAAGGGAACACTTAAGATACTTTTAGTGGGAATAAAAACTAATAAAACCCCTATAGAAAAAGAGTATGAAAAGTCCTCAAAAAACTAAAAGTAGACCTACATTTGATCCAGGAATCCCACTATGGGTATCTACCCAAAGGAAAAAAAGTCACTTTATTAAAAGAGACATCTAGGGGTGGCACTTGTGGCTCAGTGAGTAGGGCCCGGGCCCCATATACCAAGGGTGGTGGGTTCAAACCTGATCCAGCCAAACTGCAACAACAACAACAAAAAAATAGCTGGTGGGCACCTGTTTTCCCAGTTGCTCCGGAAGCTGAGGCAAGAGAATCACCTAAGCCCAAGAGCTGAAGGTTGCTGTGAGCTGCTTCACCACAGCACTCTACTGAGGGTGACAAAGTGAGACTGTCTCTAAGAAAAAAAAAAAAAAAAGACATCTGCACCCAAATGTTTATTGCAGAACAATTCACAATTACAAAGTGCCTATCAACTTGGTGGATGAGTAAAGAAAATGTGGCATATACGCCAACCACAAAAAGAATGAAATAATGTCTTACAGCAGCTTGGATAGAACTGTAGACCACCATCCTAAGTGGAGTATCTCACGAATGGAAAAAAATTAGTACATGTTCTCACTGTGAAGTGAGAACTAAACATATGGTCATTAAGTAGCGTAATGGACACTGAAAACTCAAAGGAGGTGGGGGGGGGGTCTGCCTATCAGGGATAAAGTATGCACTATTCTGAAGGGTACACTGAAAGCCCTGACTTCACTGATGTAACAGAAAACATCTGTACCCTAGAAATTTTTTGAAATAAAAAAATAGGCAAATTGAAGATTTCTCAAACAGAAGCAAAGGGACATTACTACTGTTAGTCCTGCACCATGTGAAAACAGTTCTTCAGGCTGAAGGAAGAAGAGAAGAAAGAAATAGCAAGAAGAGTAGGTAGGGAAAGGGTATAAAATAGTTAAGCAAATATAGAAGTTCTAAGACAACAAGAATGTCTTAAGTTTATAACACATGTAAGTAAAACAAATTAAAACTAACAGTACAGGCCAGGAATGACTGCTCACACCTACAATCCTAGCACTTTGACAGCTAAGGTAGGAGTATTTCTTGAGCCTAGATATGGGAGACCAGCCCAAGCAACATAGTGAGACTCCATCTCTATCAAAATAGAGAAAGTTAGCTAAGTATGGTGCACAGAGTTTGCTACTCTTATCTAAGAAGGGGAGTACATAGATAGTATGAATTTGTTTTTACCGTTCTTAAATAGGTTAAGACTTGACATTTAAAATCATGTAAATACTAAATAATCATAAAAACTAAACCTTAAAAAGCAATCCTTAAAAATCAAAAGCTAAGGCTTGGTGCCTGTGCCTCAAGTGGCTAAGGCGCCAGCCACATACACCTAAGCTAACGGGTTCTAATCCAGCCCAGGCCCACCAAACAACAATGATAACTGCAACCAAAAAATAGCCAGGCGTTGTGGTGAGTGCCTGTGGTCCCAGCTACTTGGGAGGTGGAGGAAGGAGACTCGCTTGAGCCCAGGAGTTGGAGGTTGCTGTCAGCTGTGATGCCACAGCACTCAACCCAGGGGGATAGCTTGAGGCTCTGTCTCAAAAATAAAAAAATAAAAAGCTAAATAAAACAAATGAACCAAACCAACTTAGTGGCAAGGAGAGAAAAATTATTTCAAACAGCTTTAGGATACAAAAATTTGAGCACAAAGAAATATCCCAAGAACCAAAAAATATGTCAAATAAATTTTAAGCTTTCTCAATAATACTAGCAATGATAACTTTGAATCCTGAGGGATGACGCACTATGTTTGTTGTCACTGCCAATTAAGATTTTTGGCATGGGAAAAGAATTTACTACCAATGAAGTTAAATAAAAAGGATAAGGCCCTAAATGTGAATTGGTAGTATCAGTATCAACTTAAAAAATTATAAAATATATTTCCTAAGTTTGTCCATTAAAACACTCCTATAATAATGATCAATCCAGTAGCAATGAATATGCACAGACTCTAAATATCACATCATATAAAAGAAAAGAAGGCTCCCTGCAGAAAGGTCCAATTTCAGGTAAGGGAGAAAAAAAGTATTATGCCAACTGAGTTTGGCATATTTTGTCATACGAGAAATGCAGTAGGCTATCAAAAAAACTACTAAGGTCTTGTTAAAAATAAAGAAGCAAACCTCAAAAATATTGTACTATCTAACTATGGGACAATTTAAATATAAATAAAAAATCAGAGAAATGTCTAAAACATAGGTCTCAACCCACTGCTTGTAACACTGAAAAAAACCAAAAAAACTAAAACATTAGAATATCTTGAAGCATATAAAAATTATTCTTTTGAAAACTTCTAAAAAACCCATAGCTCACTGGTTAGGGTGCCAGCTGAATACACTGAAGGTGGTGGGTTCAAGCCCAGCCGAGCTAAAACAACAATGACAACTGCAACCAAAAAATAGCCAGGCATTGTGGAGGACACCTGTAGTCCAACCTACTAGGAGGATGAGGCAAGACAATCGCTTCAGCCCGTAAGTTTGAGGTTGCTGGGAGCTGTGATGCTTCCAGCACTCTATCTACTGAGGGCAACACAGTGAGACTCTGTCTCTAAATAAATAAATAAAACTTCTAAATAAAGATGGAAAAATAATTATTCCTATCCTAAGGTAACACAGTAAGTAAAACATGCAAAAGAAAGACATTCTTTATGTATTGTTACTTTTTACTTCTCATAAATGAAAAGTGAGTATTAGACCTAAAGTACTACCATCATGTAATACCTGTTACCAAGAAAGGCACTGAGTCCCAACAGCTCGTTAAGACACAATCAGGTATCATGTACTTTCTAATAGAAGAACATATTTTTT
>NW_003852408.1:3705933-3711054 GCF_000181295.1 Otolemur garnettii | reverse complement strand
TAGTTTATACTTACACAAACGTAGATGGGCTAGCTTGTCATATACCTAGGCTAGATGATAGAGTCACAAACTAAAAACCTATACAACATGTTGTTATACTAAAGAGGTAGGCTATCAAGTACAGTAAGATAGTATAAAAGATTTTAAGTTCCAGGTGTGGTGGCTCACGCCTATAACCCCGGCACTCTGGGAGGCCAAGGTAGGTGGACTGCTTGAACTCACGAGTTCGAGACCAGCCTGAGCTAGCACGAGATGCTGTCTCTAAAAATAGTCAGGCATTGTGGCTGGTGACTACAGTCCCAGCTACTTGGGAGGCTACAAGAGGATTGCTTGAGCCCAGAGTTTGAGGCTGCTGTGAGCTTAAGATGCCATGGTAGTCTGGCAGTCTACCAAGGGTGAACAAGTGAGACTCTGTCTCAAAAAAAAAAAAAAAAAAATTTTTTTAAATGCTCTGGGTGAGTCACTGAGTTAAGTGGTAAGCAAATATAAAGGCCTAAGACATTACATTGCTGTAGATCTAAAGACACTGTATCATTTAGGTACACTAAATTTATATAAAAAACTTATTCTTTTTCCAGTAATAAATTAACTTCAGTTTAAGATTTACTTTATAAATGTTTTAACTTTGACTCTTTTATAATTATACTTAGCTTGAAACATCTACATTGTACAGCTATACAAAAATATTTTCATTTATGTATTAGACTGCTTTATTAAAAACTGAGACAAAAATACATACATTAGCCCAGGCCTATTACTGTCTTCCACATTCACATCCTGCCCCACTGGAAAGGTATTCAGGGGCAATAACAAGCATGCAACTATCATCTCCTACGATAACAATGCCTTCTTCTGGAATAGCTCCTGAAGGACCTGTGGGAGGCTGTTTTGTACTTATTAACATTTCTTCCTCAAGTAGAGGGAGAACATGCTAAATGATAGTAAGTATAGAAAACTTATATACTAGTAATATAGTTATTTATTATCAAGTTATTAAATAGTTTGCATTGTGTATATCATTAGTTGACAGGAATTTTTCAGGTCCACTATAATCTTACAGAACTAACAATGCATATAGTATGTATAGTCTGTCATTGAACAAAATGTCACTATGTAGACTAAGACTATATATAATGCCTGGGATTCATTTTTAACTTATATGGAAGGATGGAGGTGAGGGAAAATAAGACTGAATGCAAAGTAGGCACTGGTAAAGCTGGGTTATAGGAACAAAGAGGTGTGGCTTTTTTCCTACTCTGGTTCTATTCCATAGTTGTATTAATTTTGTGTGTAAAGGTGAATCCTAAATATGGTTTTGAGATGTTTTAATGTCAATACCTTGGGCATCCTCATATAAACTTTCTAGTTATCTTTCCAGAAATATATGAAGTAGAAAAAAAAAAGAAAGAAAATTAAATTTCTCTTTTAATACTTAAAAACATACTGACTTCAATGTACAGATCACATTTTGATCCTGATTCAAAAAAACATTTAAAAAATGTATTTAGAAAAAGATAGGAGAACTTGAACTCTGAACAGATATTTTGTAATAGTAAAGATTGTTCTTAATATAACCACAATTATCTTAGAATTAAAAATATGAATGCTTATTTTTATAGTTATAAATTCAAATGTGTAGAGATGAAACGATGCCTAGGATTGGTTTTAAAATAATCTTGGGGCTTGGCGCTTGTGGCTCAAGTGGCTAAGGCGCCAGCCACATACACTTAAGGTGGCGGGTTCAAATCCAGTCCAGCCCGCCAAACAACAATGAGAGCTGCAATCAAAAAATAGCCAGACATTGTGGCGGGCGCCTGTGGTCCCAGCTACTTGGGAGGCTGAGGCAGGAGACTGGCTTGAGCCCAGGAGTTGGAGGTTTCTGTGAGCTGTGATGCCAGGGCACTCAACCCAGGGGGACAGCTTGAGGCTGTCTCAAAAACTAAAAAAAGAAAAGAATCTTGGGAATGGGGAGAATGGCTGAGGATATAAATGAAGCTATAGTTGCTGTGGGAACTGATAAGTGGTGATGGGTTCACAGGGGTTATTAGACCACTACAGTCTCAACTTTTGCCTGTGTTTGACCTTTTTTATAATGAAGATTACATCATTCCTCGTCTTTAAACTCTTAAATGGTTCCTATTAGATTAAAAACTGTACTTGCTAACCTGCCAAGGTTCTCCCATCAGTTGGCAAATGCCTCCAACTCTTAGATTCCATGTTTTATAACTTCCCTTCTGTCTTTCCATAGGCCTTTCTTGCTGTTTCTTAACCTTGCCCAATTCACCCCCACTTCTAATGTTTCATGTACTCTTAGCTCCTTACTTCACTCAGGTCTTTTAGCAAAATCACTATGCCTGAGGTTTCTCTAACCAACTTATTATCTACATCACTCCATCAACCAACATACATCCTTACTCTACTTTATTTTCCTTCATTGCACTGACAATATTTGAAATTTTATATAATAATTATCTTGTTTATTGACAGGGTCCCTCTTTAGCATGGAAAATATGTGGGAAACAACTTCACTTATCTTTCGTCTGATTTAATACATTCTCAGCACCTAGAAAGGACACTAAATAAATATCCACATTCAAGAGTTAATGAAAATGTTTCATCAAGGAATGTTCTATGAGAAGAAGTCAGGGCAGCTAAAGCAAAACAGAAACAAGACTTCTAGCTGCTTCTTAAATTTCCTTGCCAAGCACTAAGGCCAGAAACTTGAAAGTACATTTATATGAGCACATATACACAAGTTGCATTGCTCTAAAGAAAAAACAAAACAAAACCAAACACTTGAAACATTTTATGGCAAATTATATAAGCACACATTAGTAAGGTTAGAGATAGCAGGCTTCAATAACACTGTAGAAATTTTAAAATTAAATAAGACTTAAGTCTACAAATACCCTACTGATGGAAACATCATGAAGTTATAAAAAAATGTTTAAATGTAAACTTTAAGGAAGCTAAAGATAATATTGTTTATCACAAAGAAGCTGACTGAATATGTAATTATATGGAAGTTATATTTAGTTATAAATTAAGACCTCAAGAATCACTACTGTATCAAACATTGTATGATTTCTTGATTGTAATAATTAATTTGACAGTAAGTTTAGTGACTGCTAAATCTGCTTAGAAAAATCTTTCCTGTCAACCTCTACAGGTTAAAAAACTCAAGATTCAAATCTACGTAAAACTTGTAATCAGATGCCATAATTGTCATTGTAATCACCTGAGATTCTTTACTCTTCCACAGTTCAAACAAAAGATCAATCTTGTGATAAAATCTGAACGGTTTTCTAATAATTCCAACTCAGTAATCAAATATAAAAACACAGAAGAAAATCTTACAGCTGTTGTATATCTAGGGCAAGAATGTGTACAAGCCCTATTTTTAAAAATAAGTGGAAGTTTATGGAAACTTCCTAACAGGTACGCCAATAGACAATCAGGAAAAATAGCAGTTAACTAATTATTGAGGGGGGTTTAAAGAAGGAAACATTTTAAAATATTCACTTACTAGCTCCGCTTCCAATTGTTCTATGGAAAAGCTGTGACATCCGAGGACCAAGAGGACCAAACAGGTGAGGAGGAAGACCCCTGGCCTCTAATAGAGCTAAAGAGAAAAGAAGGGCAGGGGGAAAGAGTTGAGTTGATTTAATACAACTGATCCTATCTAAAACTTTAAGCAACTGATTCATCTCAATTAATTGACTTAGCCAATATTACTTTCCCTTCTGAACTTTAAGAGAAGCTACATTAAACTTTAAGAACCCCCTAATATATTAATGTAATTAATATAAATTAAAATACACATGTACTAGCTCCAAGTATGATTTAAAGAGAAATCATCAAATCAGGCTATGTAAATAGCCCAAGAAAAGCTCAAGGTTGGCTGGTCCCAGTGGCTCACACCTGTAATCCTAGGAGGTCGAAGCAGGTAGACTGCTTGAGCTTAGGAGTTCAAGACCAGCCTGAGCAAGAATGAGACTCCTGTCTCTACTAAATATAGGAAAACACCAGCCTGGCATTGTGGGTGCCTACAGTCACAGCTAACTAGGGAGGCTGAGGCAATAGGATCACTTGAGCCTCAGAATATGAGGTTGCTGTGAGCTATGGTGCCTAGCACTCTGTGGGGCAAAAAAGTGAGAATGTCTCAAAAAAACAAACCAAAAAAATAAATAAATAAAAAGGAAAGAAATGCTCAGGGTAAATATATATTCTGAAGAAATTATTATAGTAAATGCCTTGGTCCTGTTTTCTGTCTGACATTATTTCTCAATTAGATATCGATCATGAAACCCTCTACAAACATATGAAAATGACACCTTTTGTCAGGTTAGTATATACAATTTTTTTTAATCAGTAACAGTGTTTTAATAAGTTCCAGAAAGTGAGAAAAACTATATGTTCATAAAAGTCCTAGTCAAAAAAAAAAATAAAAAAAGTAGTAAGTTCTCCCAAGAACTTAAGAGCTATCTAAAACTGACTTACTGCTTATAATCCTTGCACTGGAGATCTATTAATAATCAGTAATCTGAAATAAAAATATATCTCCCTCCATTTGTAAAAATTACATCTACAATATAAGGCTGCTTTTTATAAAAATATTTACAGCACTGAAAAATCTAAACTTTGAAAGAGTTAATCAAGAAGACAAAAAACATGGCCAAAAAAACACCTTACTTCTAGATGCATTCCTAATGTTATCAGGCACCAGAGAACAATATATTAAGGTATCCCTTAATTTATTACTAAAATCAACTGCACATGTAACAATAAAAAAAAAATTTTAAAACAAAGGCTATATAAAAGCTCTGTCTAGTTAAAACAGTAAAGGTGAAAAGAAAGAGAGCTCATCTTCTAAGTCATCAAACTGCCATAAATAAAAAGAAGTCTGGATGTATAGGCACTGATAGATTATCTTCAAATGAATTCATTTGAATTAATCTCAATGAAGAACTGTAGTAACAGGCAGCCCACCGTAATTTTTTCTCATAGGCTCCATAGCTGTCTTTACCTTGTAATCGTCCCATCTCAGAATCATCTGATTCACTCTCCCCAGAGGTGGTCATGCCAACAGCCCCTGCAACAGAACTAGAGGCTGGGGGGGGG
>NW_003852408.1:3702648-3705913 GCF_000181295.1 Otolemur garnettii | reverse complement strand
TGGCATATATTAAGAAAGAAAAATCAAAGTTTTGTGGACCACAGCAAATATAGGCAATTAAACATACTCAACTGCTCTTCTAAACTTCATCCTATAGCTTTTAGAAGCAAAAGCATAGCTCAACCACTTTAATATTAAACAGCAAACACAACTTTTGGATTTCACTCATACATGGCTTTTGACAAATTTCTTAGGCTTTTGAAAGTGCTCTTGAATGAAGTTTTTGTCCTGAACTCCTCTACCCAAGGTCAATAAAGATAATTTCACTAAAACCACTGTGATATTTATTAGATACAAAATTAGTCACAAAAATAATTACAAACAAAATTGACATTTGAGGAAATGTTCTATGTTGATGTGTGCCTTCTACATCTAGTTTACTCCTGGACTTTGCACTTGATACAATCACTTATCTGATTTCTCTCATTTCAGGAACATAAAAAGATATTACAACTAATAGATGATGGCAAAATGTTGCTCTGAAGTATAAAAGAGAGGGCAATAAGATGCAAAAGTAGTGCAGAATAAATAAAGAGGACATTACTACCCCAAAATGTTATCCTGAAGAAAAAAAGAGTCTAAGCAAATAGAAGTATTATGAATCTGACCAGGAGGTGAAAATATTTTCCTATAAAACTAGAGTTTTCTGCCTCTGTCTATTGAGGTCTAAAGCACTATTTTTTATCCACAAAGACAAGAGATCTACATATGATAACATAATCCACAATACCTTACGCCCTGTACACTCCACAGATGACAGAATGCAACCAGGAAGAATATTTCTGACACTACTATTAAAGAGGCATGTGAATAACATGTGAATATAAAGATCTTCCCTGAGAAATGCATCAACTCTGCATTTTCCCAATACCTTTCATCACACACCATTAAGTATTTTCCATAACTTCACTTGGATTTTTAGAAAATTTGTACAACAGGGTTAGCAAATTATGGTCCAAAAGCCAAATCCAGTCCACCACATGGTTTTATAAATAATATTTCACTAGAACATGGCTGTACTCATTCATTTACATCTTGTCTGTGGCTGCTTCAATGTTACCACCATAGAATTGAGTATTTGCAACAGAAACCCTATAAAGAATTTACTATCTGGCCTTTTACAAAAAATGCTGGCAATCTCCATCTCCAAGATTAGAATTAGAACTACAGATTAGCCAGAAATGCTAATAAAGGGTATCAAGGTTTGGCCAAATCAGCTCTTTTGGTGAAAACAAATAAATTAACCCATAACTTCACACTATAAATGCTATTTATAGGTAGCATTTATTAAATGCTTTCTATATGCACAGCCATTGTGAGTTTCCTTATGACTTTACAAAGAGTTATTATAAGCTTTATCATGTACCTGAGGAAACTGAGGCTTTGTAACTTTTGTACTTGCCCAAGGTCAGAGAACTAACAATGAATCTAGAGATTTGAACTCAAGCAGTCAGGCTTCACAGATTGTAACCTTAAGAGCTATATAACTCTATCATATTCTTCAACATAAATAAACAGAATTATTTCTTCAAATTATTCAGAAATCCTATTAACCAATATTGTTACTAGATACAATTAGGACCTGTAGGAGACACCAACATCCAAGCAAGATGATCTGCAGCTGAGGCGTGGACCTCGGGCCATTCCAAGTAGTCATTGTTAATTACTCCCCTCACCTGTATCATTGCCTTTCAATAAAAGGCTGGTGTGGAGGTTGCTCGGGGCTATCCAGAAAGTAAGGGCTAGCCCGCCTTCCACAAGCTTGTACTTCTACTCCGCCTCTCACCTGGTTCCTTCCTGCGCTAACCAAGACCAGGGCCACAGGAGCCCGATGGGTTGCGACAAGGACCCCCCCAAAAAAGGTTCTTTAACTTGTTCTAAACTCTTCTACCTATGTGGAAAGCAAATATAAAGTTCTGACAAACAAAATAAATGGTTTTTTAAAGTACTCTGGAGCCCACACATTATTATCAAACACCAAAATGGCTAGGCATTGTCATTTCTAGTCCCAGATACTTGGGAGGCTGAGGTAAGAGAATTACGTAGGCCCAAGAGTTTGAGGTTGCTGTGACACCACAGCACTCTACTGAGAGTGACATGGTGAGACTCTGTCTCAAAATAAATAAATACATCAAAACCTCCCTTGGTTAAGATAATGCTGGTTTTCTAAGTTTATCACAGTATATAAATGATTTTATTTTAAAATGTTCTACAGATCTAAAATCATTAAAAACCTTATATATAAACTTTGCAATGAATATCTCAAATTACATCACCACAAAGCCATTAATTAAACAAGACATAAAACTTATTAAAAGCACACAACTAAAAGAGATGCTGATGTTCTATTATGGGGCAGTCCTGGTCTTTAGGGAGCCACAGAACCACTACAAGCAGGCACAGGGACTCATTTTTAATGAAAATGGGGTGCTGGTTTTGCCAGAAATTAGTTATATGCTGGAAAGAAAAGGATTCTTTTGCCAAGTGTTAAGCATTTGTGCACTCTAGTTCCTTTCAAGTATGTTTCCTAAAATTAGATGATCCAAATTTAATTAACAGTAGAGAACTGTCTGTTTTGTAAAGTTGTACAAATAAGAAATGTAAAAATCAATAGTGGTCAACTAGGAAGTTCTTTAATCAACCTCCTTGCTTGTGCTCAATTGGGCACATGTATCAAAATTTGTTTTCCCAGAGTCAAATATATAAAAATGTAACTATCAACAGGCAAACTTTAATGTAAGATGTTCAGTACTGTAAATTTTTTAAAACAGATTATGTCTCCCTACAAAGGGCTGCACAGCTATGATTAAATCCCAAACTAAAAATGCACAGTAGTCTGTATCTGGCTCTTGGGACGATATAGCAAACACATCTTTCAATTTCAAAGACTAGCATTTCTTAATGAAGAGCTAATGTGGTTCGGCTTAAAGAGAATTTAAGGCTCCATATTATATCATACTACAGAATAATACAGCAGGGACATCCTCACTAACTTTTCTAAGTGTTAACAATGCTGGCGACTTGGTGCCAGTAGCTCAGTGACTAGGGTGCCTACCACATATACTGGGGCCAGCAGGTTCTAACCTGGACCGGGCCTGCTAAACAATGACAACTACAACAAGAACAACAAAACAAAACAAAAAAAACCTAAAAAAACAGCAAGGTCTTGCGGCAGGCACCTGTAAATCTCAGCTGATTGGAAGGCTGAGGCAAGAGAATCGCTTAAGACCAAGAGTTTGAGGTTGCTGTGAGCTGTGATGCCACT
>NW_003852408.1:3691099-3702394 GCF_000181295.1 Otolemur garnettii | reverse complement strand
TACTTGGGAAGGTAAGGCAAGAGAATTGCTTGAGCCCAAGAGTTTGAGGTTGCTGTGAGCTCTGACACCATAGCACTCTACCCAGGGCGACATAGTGAGACTGTCTCAAAAAAAAATAAAAATTAAAAGAATAAATTAACACTGAAAAGTAAATAAATAATGAAGAGATTAAGTCAATCTTTTTGAAAGTGTAAAAACAAACAAACGTTTCAAATTAAAGATAGAAACTATAGAAGCACTGAGAGTGGATACTTGCTGAAAGGTACACTATGTCCATGAACCTATATCCTCTACCAAATTAAATATTTGTATGTTTAAGTTCCCATTTTACACACTGAGCAAATAAAAGTACATTATACAACTATTAAGTAATTCACATTTTTCCCTCAAAATACTTTTGTAAGACAACAAAGAAGAAACTTGTATAATCTGACAGTGTAACATTTGCCAATTCAAAAAAAGGAGAGGGGGCATAAACAATAAGAAAACAAAACCAAATTTTTAGGAGGGCTGAGCCAGATCCCTGGAAGCTTTTAGGTAAATGAATTAAGAACAAAACTTTCTATCTCATTCCCTTATCCTAAGCCCTCAATTATAATCTATATTTATTAAACTCTTGTAACTATAGGGAAACAGAATGACACAGCTTTTAGAAATGTGTGCTTGATTTCTATGACCTTGATTTCAGAAGTCACCAGTTCTAGCTTATAACCCTGGGCATCGTGGACTAATATAGGTCATGGTTTTTCCTCATCTATAAAATGGCCATAACAGCACTCAAACCTCAGCAGGTGGGCAGTGCCTGTGGCTCAAAAGGGTAGGGCACACCGGTCCCATATGCCAGAGGTGGTGGGTTCAAACCCAGTCCCGGCCAAAAACCACAGAAAAAACAAACAACAAACAAACAAACCTCAGCAGGTTATTGTAAATATTAAAGTGAGAGAATACATAAAGTGCAAAACACTCAGTCTGCAATATAGCGTGTACTCTACTAATGTTAGCTGTAATTACTGTAATTAGTCTACCTTTAACACATTCAGCAGCTCCGTTTCTGTCATCCATTTGGGAAGTGCCCTACTTCCATATTCAGACTTAAAGTAAACTTTAAAAGACTGGAGGAGAGGCTTGGCGCTTGTGGCTCAAGCGGCTAAGGCGCCAGCCACATACACCTAAGGTGGCCGGTTTGAATCCAGCCCTGCGGCCAAACAATGATGGCTGCAATCAAAAAAAAGGTAGCCAGGCGTTGTGGCAGGCACCTGTCGTCCCAGCTACTTGGGAGGCAGAGGCAGGAGACTTGCTTGAGCCCAGGAGTTGGAGGTTGCTGTGAGCTGAGATGCCACGGCACTCTACCCAGGGGGACAGCTTGAGGCCCTGCCTCCCAAAAAAATAAAAAAGACTGGAGGAGAGAATGTACAATACCAGGACGGCCTGTGTGTTGTGAACAGCTTCAATGAACTGTACATAACATGGACTTTCTAAATATCTACCATTTAATCCTTCAGGGAACAATTCTAGGAAAAAGATATGGGAACAAAACTCTCCCACCAGAAGACATGCTATAAGTCAAACATGTAATTTATCATACAAAACCAACAGCGGCAAAAAATGCTAAGATGGACAGGATGAGAAGGTAATAGTAGTAAGCCAAAATCTTCTAGATGAACTATGACATATGATCAACTGCTGACATTAAAAGAAAACTAGCACATATTCTAATATGAAACAACAATACATGAAACAGCTTTGTTCAAAAGTTCGGTACACACCTACATCTAACCTGTGTTACTGTCCTGAGATTCATACCCATAAGCAAGTAATGACTGATGAACTGGAATCTTTTTATTATGTAATGTGAATTTAAATGGACTATTGTAAGTTCTAGTCAACATAAAAACCTTAAACAGGAAAGAGTCTACACCCTCCTAGGAGTTCTCTTAATGTAATTAGTACAAATTTGGATTGGGCAATTTAAAAACAATGACAAATCCAGCTTATCAGAATGCCAAACCTATGGAGTAAAACAAACAGAACAAAGTTTATTTGACAGTAACATCTAGTATATTTCTCTCCCCGCCTTCTCTTTGAATATATCTGTAAAAGACAGAAATGCATTTTAGACTTGTCAATCTACCTGCAGCCCCTTGGGGAGTTTCATCTGTCCGTGCAGCTGAAGAATTTACTGTCTCCTGGTTGCTTTCAGGGTCTGCCATTTTCTCCTGTCGACGAGCTTCAGCTGCTCCTCTTTTGCCCAGGCCAGAGCCTCGCCGACTATAACAGAAAAAATGTCATCACAGGCAGCATTACCAGTGAACCAGGAGCAATGTATAGACAACACAAAGCTCAAATTCATAGAGCACAAAGCCAGTTTCTTCTTGTTAAATAAAAATTGTTGCAGAAAATCACTATGTGTAACAACCAAGACTTTGTATATTTAAATTTCTTCCAAGTTATATTGCATTTACAATGCAAGCTTTTGTGTTACTAGGAGATGTCATCCTTAGAGACAGAAATGATTATTAAACACTTCCAAATAAATGGAAAAGTGACTCCTCCTGCAGAGAAAATTCAATACATTTAAAACAGAGCACCACTTCCAGGGTAAACAGTGGATCAATATACACAGGCTTGTAGACTAACACGAACAATGGGATGAGGAAAGGGGGAGAAAAGAAAAAAGGAGAAAAATTATCATCCCTTAAGTTCCAGATTACCTAAATCACCCAAAAATGACTATGCTAATGTGAATAATAACTACTACGTTCTTTAAAATAAATAAAGAATTATGAAATTAATGTGAAATAAATACAGATGGCCTTTGGGAAAACGCCTGTTTAAGACACAGTCACAGAATAAGGAATATAGAAAATAGAATGATCATATTTCTCATGAAGTAAATTATATTTTATAGACGATGACATTTCTTCTATTATGACAGAGAAACCAGGAAGCAAATTAGGTAGAAACGAAGACACTCCCCCTGGCTAGGCGCCCATAGCTCAGTGGTTAGGGCACCAGCCACATATACCAAAGCAGATTCGAATCCAGCCCAGGCCTGCAAAACAATGACAACTGCAACAACAACAACAAAAATAGCTGGAAGTTACGGCAGGTGCTTATAGTTCCACCTAATTCAGAGGGTGAGTGAAGAGAATGACTTTAGCTCACGACTCTGAGGTTGCAGTGAGCTGTGATGTCACAGCACCCTACCAAGGGTGACACACACACACACAAAATACTCCCTGAAATTATTAATACTTGTTAGTATTTTAAACCCCAAATTTCCTTGGGAAATGCAAAAACCTACTATTTATTAATTAGAATAAAATCTCACTACTACAACAAAATGAGATGCCACCTAGAAAACAAGGAGCCGGTGAAACTGACATGTAGAAGGAAAGAAGGAGGCAAAGAATGGCTAGAAAGAGAATTATAACACTAGATTACTGACTTCACACACAACTTAAAATTAATTTTCAAACACAGTGAATTCAGTTTATACCTCACACTGTAAGCCATCAGTGAATACAACCCAGAATTTTTCACAAATGTAACAAAAATTTTGAAAAACTGGGTAGCACCCATAGCTCAGTGTGTAGGTCATCAGCCACATACACCAAGGATGGTGGGTTTGAACCCAGCCCCAGGCAGCTAAAACAGCAATGACAACTGCAACAACAACGGTCAGGCATTGTGGCCAGCGCATGTTGTCTCAGCTACTTAGGAGGCTGAGGCAAGAGAATTGCTTAAGCCCAAGAGTTTGAGATTGCTGTGAGCTTTGACACCACAGCACTCTATCTAAATCGACAGCTTGAGACTGTCTCCAAAAAAAAACAAAACAAGACTTTTTTTTGGACAAACTAAGAAATTTCTTCAGAGATTCTCATAAAAGTTTCGCTAAGAAACCCTGAAAGCAAACAAGTATACAAACTCCACATATTTAAAACAATTCAAAGAAATAGAAAAATAGCAACAAAGGTACACTTCTTAAAATTTGTTTACTTATGTTACTATTGTACCAAGAGTAATCAAAATAGATCATTGAAGAGGACTAAAAAAGTCCTCTTGCTAAAACCTTTCTACTAACCTGAGTCACGGTAGGGAAAAGGCAAACTAAAATCAGCACCCCCAAACACTCATTTTTAATACATTTAGTGGAGAGAACAAACTATGGTCACACACCACATCATCAGTTTCTGTTAATGAAGGACCACGGCATACATGGCGGTGGTCCCATTAGACTCTACAGCTTACTGTACCTTTTCCAGGACTACATATATGTTTAGATATACAAATACTTGACATTTGTTACAACTGCCTACAGTACTCAACACAGTAACATACTAGAAGCAATAAACTATACTATCTAGCTTTGTGTGGGAGGATACACTATCTATTTTGTGTAAGTACATTCTGTAACATTCACAAAATCGCCAAACATGTTCTCAGAACATGACTCCCTCCCTAATAATGCTATCCAAGAATGAACATATAAAAGAAGCAGAAACCATGTCTGGCTATGGAATAGCAGAACAAGGGCATTTAGCCAACTGACCAAACCTGAAAAATTTTACCTTTTACCTAAGATTCTCAATCAGTTAATAAAGGTATATGAAAAAACAAACTATCACATTGAAAGTAGCTGACTATGAAAATGAGATCCCATCAACTGGGAGAAAACAGGAATTGGGAGATGTGAAAGAACTCATACGATACGATTGTCTTGAGGAGAAGATCTAATATAAAATAAAAATTGAGCATATTTTGTCCTTCATCCATTAAAACATAATTACTGGTGCTAACACTTTTAAAAACTAATTAGGCAATATGACAGCTATTAATACAGGCATCCCTTTTGATTCATTAATCATAGTACTGGGAAATTTACCTATCTTTTAAAAATCACCAACCCAAGTTTACATAAAGATAATCATTGGAGGGCGGTGCCTGTGGCTCAGTGAGTAGGGCGCTGGACCCATACACCAAGAGTGGGAGGTTCAAACCCAGTCCCAGCCAAACTGTAACAAGGAAATAGCCAGGCACTATGGCAGGTGCCTGTAGTCCCAGCTACTTAGGAGGCTGAGGCAAGAGAATCGCTTAAGCCCAAGAGTTAGAGGTTGCTTTGAGCTGTGATGCTACAGCACTGTACCGAGGGCAACAAAGTGAGACTGCCCTAGAAAGAAAACAGATAATCATTGGAGATTTATCTGGCAGACTAAACTCTGAAAATAAAAACACTACTGGCAGTAACTCTAAAAATAGTATAGAAACAGAGGAAAAGGAAGAAATGCCAAAAAATAGCATAATTCAAACATAGTAAAAAGATGTAAATAAACGCTGAAGAAGAATTCACAAAGATAATACCAGTTACGTTAGAGAAAATACCGAGTCAAGTAAAAAATTATTTCACTTCACTAATCTCAAAAAAATCCTTATGGAGTTCAGGATTGAAATTGAACATATCTCAGCATCATAAAATAAGTGAACTTATCATAACCTTAAAAAGCCAAATTATTACCTGGTACTAGCACAGGAGCCCGTGGTCTTTTGGCGTGTGCTCCGCCTCAAACTGGGGAGCTCAGCAGGTGGAGATTCACTGCGCTTCTTGGTAGATTTTCTTAAACCTACACATGAGAAATGTAAAAGTAAAATTTTATCAGAAGAAGTTATCATGAATTAAAAACTACTAAATTACTCAGGTCATCATCTTACTTATAAGATTACAGAATCTTTTCATGGCTTTTCCAGCCACAGAATAGTTTTAATTCCACAGTTTGACTTTACTCAGCCTATTCATAATGGAAACACTAATGGTATTTAACACTTTTTTTCAGGACTAGTCTTCTAACAGTGGCCCAAATTTGATCGAGCTTGATCATACCATGCAGGGTCCCACCTCTCCCAACTCATCTTCCTTCAAAGTTTCTGTATCTCTCCTCTTTTGATTCCATCCTCTACTAAATATAAAAGCCAAGGAATTTTTCTGTATATTGTTTATTTCAAGAACTTACTAAATTTCATTAAATCTACTGAATTTATTACATTGTTCTTACACTGTCCCATTTCACTTAGTATATAATGCTCATCAGTAAGCTTTTAAGAGAACAAAATGGGTAATTCCACTTATCACTAAGGAATATACACTGTAACTGAAGGTTATTAGAATGCAAAATTTATACAATATTGTGCAATTGGGAGAAAAAGAAAAATCAATCAAGCACACTATACATATTATTCTTCCAACAAATTAATGCCTTTACAGGGCTAATAGATTAGAAGAAATAGCAATTATTCATTAAATTTATTATTTGATGAATGAGAAAGCCATGACAGCATCCTTCTACCCTCCCTCAACCATTATAATGTTATCATATATGACAACACACTGAGTAGTCAGATGCACCTAAATAAACACCTCCAATAGTGAAAGGTCTCAGAGTCAACAATCATATTTCCTTTTTTTTTCTTTTGAGACAGAACCTTAAGCTGTCCCCCTGAGTAGAGTGCCGTGGCATCACAGTTCACAGTAACCTCCAACTCCTGAGCTCAAGCGAGTCTCCTGCCTCAGCTTCCCAAGTGGCTGGGACCACAGGCGCCTACCACGACGCCTGGCTATTTTTTGGTTGCAGCCGTCAATGTTGTTTGGTGGGACTGGGCTGGATTCGACCCGCCACCTTAGGTGTATGTGGCTGGTGCCTTAGCCACTCGAGCCACAGACGCCAAGCCAACAATCATATTTCCATAAGAACTACAACATTAACTTAACTTTTTCAGAGATCAATTAATTACACAATTAGTCTTGGTCACTTACTTTCTTGCAGGAAGTTTTATTGATAATTTTTGGCTATTTCATTGGTATAAAGGAGAAAGTTAAGTTCTTTGCTCCTTTGATGTTTTTAAAAGCACGAGTAAACAGTCTGGGAGATAAGTGGTAAAGAAGGATTCTAGACATCTTGATCTTTCAGATTCTTAATTTAAAACTTCAGTTTAGGGCTGGGCTAGGGGACTCATGCATGTAATCCCAGAACTTGGGAGGCTGAGGCAGGTGGATTGTCTGAGCTCGCAGGTTTGAGACCAGCCAGAGCAAGATCCCTCCTCTAAAAATAGGCAGGTATAGCCCCAGGTACTTGGGAGGCTGAGATGAGAGAATGGCTTGAGACCAAGAGTTTGAAGTTGCTGTGAGCTATGATGTCACAGCACTCTACCGAGGGTGACAAAGTAAAACTGTGTCTCAAAAAACAAACAAACCAACAAACAAAAAACCAAAAAACTTCAGTTTATTCAACTTGACATGTCTTAACAGCATGCATAAGAAAAGCTGCTAAGGCTAGGGGCACGTAGCACCGTGGTTACAGCGCTGGCCATATACACTGAGACTGGTAGGTTAGAACCCAGCCAGGGCCAGCTAAACAACGACTGCAACAAAAAAATAGCTGGGCGTTGTGGCAGGCACCTATAGTCCCAGCTACTTGGGAGGCTGAGGCAAGGGAATCGCTAAAGCCAAAGAGCTGGAGGTTGCTGTGAGCTGTGACGCTATGTCACTCTACTGAGGGCAAAATAGTGAGACTCTGTCTCAAAACAAAACAAAACTAAAAAAGAAAAATTTATGTACAGACAAGCATTGTCATTTAAGCATTTAAACTTTATCTTTTGGGACATTTTTCAAAAAATTTTAATGAAATTATTGAGACACCTGAAATTGACATAAAAAAAATCAAAGAACTGAATCATTAATTGGGAAAAGATTGACTTAAAATTTTCTTAAACTACATTTTCATTTTTAGAATAATTTTCTACATGGCATATTGTCAGAATGATTTGGTATGATCATATGCCTGGGTATCCACATTTGTCACCTGAGAGACAGATATGGCACAAAGATAGATCAATGGGGCTAATTTAATGTGTAGCTAAATAGTACCACTATTTCATCATTTTAAATATTTCAGAAAATATTAAAATACATTTGTCTATATGAATTGTGTGGCTAAGTTAAAGTACACCAAAAGATGTATAGTTTAGAGAGAGGGAAAACAAGTCCAAGTCTACATTAAAATATTTGGGGTGGGGGAACCCAAAAGTTTCACTTATAACAAAGCAGCCCATATTACTGAACTATTACTTAGTTCTTTGTTCATGAGATAATAAAATGCCTTTATTTACATATACATTATATAGTAATGGACAAACTTTCAGTACAAACTTTCACATGTTATTTACTGATATTCAAAATAAAATATTCAAAGTAATATATTGTGGGCCACTCACTGCTTATATTGCTGATTTAAGATAACAGTATACTGCCAGGTGCAGTGGTTTATGCTTCTAATCCTAGAACTGTGGGAGGCAGAGAAGGGTTGATTGCCTGAGCTCATGAGTTTGAGACCAGCCTGAGCAAGAGCACAACCCCAGCTCTAAAAATTGCCAGACATTGTAGTGGGCACCTGTAATCCCAGCTACTCAGGAGGCTAAGGTAAGAGAATCGCTTGAGCCCAGGAGTTTGAGGTTGCTGTGAGCTATGATGCCACACACTTTACACCAAGGGCAATAAAGTGAGACTCAGTCTCCCAAAAAAAAAAAAAAGGGGGTGTGTGTGTGTGTATGTGTGATGGTATACTTTTTTTTTTTTAATGCCCCCACAATGTGTTTACCCATTTTTGGTGTTAAACTTTATTAAGATCTGAGTATGGTGGTGGCTCACACCTTCAATCTTAGCACTCTGGGAGGCCAACGCGGGCGAATTCACTGAGCTCCAGAGTTTAAGACCAGCCTGAGCTAGAGCAAGATCCTGTCTCTAAAAATAGCCAGTGTTATCACAGGCACCTGTAGTCCAAGCTACTCAGGAAGCTGAGGTAAACTAAGCACTTGAGCCCAGGAATCTGAGGTTGCTGTGAGCTGTGACGCCACAGTACTCTATCAGGGGGTGACAAAGTAAGACTGTCTCAAAAAACAAAACAAAACTATAAGAACAACCACACTAATTTACAGAAAAGCAGGGCAAGAAAGAACCAAAACAGAGTGGATAGAAAAATACTTATATAGAAAAATACTTAAAACCAATGTAATAATCATATCACAACGCAAAATGTTAGGATAATTGTCATAACTCCATCTAGTCTGACAAAGTAGGGAAAAACGACCCTTAAAACATTTTGTGATCTGGGCAGCACCTGTGACTCAGTGAGTAGGGTGCCAGCCCCATATACCAAGGATGGGGGTTAAAACCTGGCCCCAACCAAACTGCAACAAAAAAATAGCTGGGCGTTGTGGTGGGCATCTATAGTCCTAGCTACTCAGGAGGCTGAGGCAAGAGAATTGCCTAAGCCCAGGAGTTGGAAGTGGTTGTGAGTTGTGACGCCACAGCACTCTACCAAGGGTAATAAAGTGAGACTCTGTTTCTTTAAAAAAAAAAAAAAATTTCTTGTTTTAAAGGATTTTCTTTTAAAGTTTTTGGGTTGGTTAGGGTTTTTTGTTGCGGCGTTCTCAACCTGTGGGTCACAACCCCTTTGTAACAATGAAAATACATCTTGGCATTAGGAAGGTTGAGAACCACTGCTCTAGTGGAAGGAGGTATCATTATTTGCAACATTACTTAAACCCAAGGTGGAAGAACAAGCTACTTTAATACATTAAAAGTAAACTGAGTATGCTAGAATATACTATCCTCACAATTTTAGACTATTTGAGTTTTTCAAAAGCACTTTCAGATATAATGATTAATTCCCATTTTTAAGACACAAAAACATTAACTGCCTTGCTTAAACAGGAACATAAGCCTGTCAACAATTCCTATGCTTATTTTGAAGCAAAACAGATACTAAAACATCTTCAGTCTACTTCCAGCAAAGTGCTACAATTTTGCCTTATTGGTTCTAAATGAAATCTTCTTAATTCCCATAAACAGATGTTCTGTAAAACTTAAATTTGTTCCTTGCATTCCACTGGTCTAGCAAGGAATATTTCAATAGAAGAGAACACATGGTAGGTGTAAACCTACAACTTACTGTAAAACAAAATGCATGTCCTCACATCCTCTTCTTTCATAGGCTCTATAATGCACCAACACTATGTTTATCATTGATTTTTATGATGTTACTCTGCCCAGAAATCAAAAACTCAGTCTTTAGATTAAAATAGTCTTATCCACAAAGACCATGTGTAATGAAGTTAGGTATTAATGTAAACATGTTGCTTTTCTCAAAGCTCTTAGACCTTGTGCCATAAGATTATATGTACTTGTTCCCACAATTTTTAATCATTTGCATAAAGGTGAATTTGGTAGTATTTTCCTCTTAAAAATCCTACTCAATCTGTTCTACAATACAGATATGTTTCACATATACATACTCCTAACAAAAACCTGATTTATTCAAAGTCCAGGGCTTCACATTTTCAACTGAATGCAAATGGGTTCTTTTGAAAAGTATGGCTTTTAAAATGTGAAATACGTAAGCCTATTGTTACCTAACTGTAAGCTTGGATTTTTTCTTTTTGGAGATAGAGTCTCAAGCTGTCACCTTGGGTAGAGTGCTATGCCATCATAGCTCACAGCAACCTCTAGCTCTCGGGCTCAAGCGATCCTCCTGCCTCTGTTTTTCTACTTTCTGTAGAGATGGGGTCTCATTTTTTGCTTAGGCTGATCTCCAACTCATTAGCTGAAGCAATACACCTGCCTTGGCCTCCCAGAATGCTAGGATTATAGTTGTTAGCCACTACCCTCTATCTGTAAGCTTGGATTTATTCAAAATAACATTTTAAAAGAATAAACAAACTGAGGGGTAATCATATTTCCAGATATTTACTGAACTCTTGTTTATGTAAAAATAGTTAAAATGCTTTTGGGCGTCTTCTACCACTTATTTCTTTTATCTACTTTAAACTTTATAAATTTGAAAATGTATTTCTCATTACTGTGAAATGCCAACTTTGTCACTTTGCAAGAAAAATAAATGCTATTCATATGTCTGTAGAGTTACATATAAGTCACAAAAGGTGGATCACTATCAATACAGGAATGGTTTTTACCCTTATTCTGTGAAGCTTCTTAAAAAGTAGCAATGAACAACTGGACACACTGTGCCCAGGATATTCAGTGTCATGTTTTTATTCTTTTCTTTCCTACTACTATGTGTTATATGCATGCTGACTTTTTATATAGCACACACATACATACACATAGCATAAAACCGATTACACAGTCCTACAATGGAAATACAGCCTCCCCTACCATAATGCAATATTCCAGCAATCTAATAAGTATTCCTGTTTCTTAAAGATTCCTTCTGTTGGCTCGGCGCC
>NW_003852408.1:3680913-3689539 GCF_000181295.1 Otolemur garnettii | reverse complement strand
CTTGAGCCCAGGAGTTGGAGGTTGCTGTGAGCTGTAATGCCACTGGCACTCAACCCAGGGGGACAGCTTGAGGCTCTGTCTCAAAAAAAAAAGAGTAATTTATAAGAATATAGAAAGGGACCACAGACTTAATTTAAAGTCACTCAAACACTAAAATTCAAGTTTTACGGATAATGAGCTAAATCCCAAACGCAAATTTCTAACCTACATTTTTATTTTCTAATCAATGCATAGCCATTTCGTGCATATATTTGGCCACAAGAAGTAAGAATACTTAAGTGTGCAAAGATATTCATCTAAGCATTGTTTATGATAAGGAAATAGTAGAAAGGAGCTAAATAACCTGTAGTAAGGAATGCTTAATTAAACAACTGTATGGTAATAAAAGCCATAGGAACAGTTAGTAGTTGATGAGGATAACAAACTGGAATTTTTATATAAGTGATAACAATGGTAAATTCAAATATGTATACAGGAAATTTCAAATAGGTATATATGTATGCGTGTGTTTATCAATATTTAAAAGGAACATAACCAGTGACCCAGTAAGGAAATAATGATGCAAATTACAAAGCTATTAATTAAATCTTTTTGCTATATTTAATTTTAAAATCACAATGTAAATATCCATTAGTAGGGAATGCAGACATTTAAAATAGTATAACTTATAGTTTTCTGAGGAAAAAAAAGTCTGTTAATAATTGCTTAAAACATGGAAACCACCAGGCGGCGCCTGTGGCTCAAAGGAGTAGGGCACTGGCCCTATATGCCAGAGGTGGTGGGTTCAAACCCAGCCCCAGCCAAAAACTGCAAAAAAAAAAACAAAAAAAAATCCACCAAAAAACAAAAAAACACACACACGGAAACCACCTCATTCTGTCACTGGGAGGATGAAATCAGATATACATTAAATGTCTATTTTGGAGCCTACTATATAAGGGGTGCTCAAAACGCAACGCCTTTTGTCATACACAGCAAGGTTCCACTTCTGAAATGTCTGCACACATGCATATGTAACTAAGTGTCTTCTTTCTAGGTAAAGACAGAAGACTGAGCACACATTTACTCACTTCTGTCCCCTCATGAAATGCCACTGAAATAGAATAGGATCTGAGACATAAATCCATAGAGATGGAAAGCATAGAAGAGAGTACAATTAAAACACAATTTTAGAATACAGAAAGCAGAAATAACAGGGCTAAATGCACTGGCAAGTCCAGAAAGCCGGGAGCACAAACCTAGACAAGTACCAACTGGACTAATATCAGCAAGCCAAAAAGGCTCAGGAACTGAAGGTCCCAGTTATCTCTGGGTAATGACTGAGTTAAAACTGAGGACTGCCTGATAGGCTGTTTATGAAGCAGATTCCCAGGTCCTCTCCCCAACTTGCAGAGTTAGGCAAATGTTCCTCTCCAGACCCAGGAAAAGAACATTTCTTCTTTAGTAAAAAATATAAAAATTCTCAATTAAAGTACACAGCACGAACAGGTACACTATGCCAAAAATGAGAGGGAAATCAAATACAAATGGACACTAAATGGCACATCCACCGCCTCCTTCCCAGGCCAGTTGTCCTACTCAGCCCTCTGGCATTTAGGCCCTTGCTTCAGGGCAGGAGTTTGAAAAAGTCTTCCCTGAGGAAGTCTATCAGCTGAAGCAAAAAGTTTTAAAAAATGATAAAAGAAGTTTAGCTGGCAGAGCCTGTAGTTCAGTGGATAGGGCACCAGCCACATACACCAAGGCTGGCGGGTTCGAACCTGGTCCAGGCTAGCTAAACAACAAGGACGACTACAACAACAACAACAATAAAAAAAATAGCCGAGCACTGTGGCAGGCGCCTGCAGTCCCAGCTACTTGGGAGGCTGAGGCAAGAGAATCACTTAAGCCCAAGAGTTGGAGGGTGTTGTGAGCTGTGACACCATGGGCACTCCACCCACGGTGACAGCTTGAGACTTTGTCTCAAAAAAAAAAAAAGTTTAGCAAAGAAAGAGCCCAACCAGATAGCTAAACAGCGAATCTCAGTCTAATGTCATTTATGTACTCAAACCTTACAAATTAGAATTCTGTTCTCATCTTATACTTGACTATGAGGAGACAACCAGAATTACCATCATCTGGGCAAAGTTCCTAGTATGAAAGCCACAGACAACCTCATCCCATCCCCACCCCCTCAAAAAACCTATCTGAGAGAAAGAGATCATGCAAGGAAAAAAAGCTTCACTATGAATGGCCTCAAAAAGTAAATTTACCCACAAATCAAATATAGAATTCGATAAAAAGGATATAAAAACAAATAACCATTTGATAATAAGAGGTGATAGAAAACATTTTTTAAAAGAGAAAATTAAAAGAAAGGTTGGAAGAGGAAGATGTAGAAATCTATCAGAAATAGAACAAAAGACATTTTTGCCCTTTGGGCTCAATGAGCACCACCATGGAAGTCGGCAATAACAAGCTCCTTACGAAAAGTAGCAAAAAGGGACCCAAGAAGAAAGTGGTTGATCCATATTCTGAGAAAGGTTGGTAGGATGTGGAGGAACCTGCCATGTTCAATATATGAAATACTGGGAAAACAACTAGTCACCTGGACTCAAGGAACCAAAATTGTATCCGATGGCCTCAAAGGTCATGTGTTTGAAGTGAGTCTTGCTGATCTGCAGAATAATGAAGTTGCACTTAGAAAAGTGTGACTAAAGTGTCTAAGGCGCCAACCACATACACCTAAGGTGGCGGGTTCGAATCCAGCCCAGGCCTGCCAAACAATGACGGCTGCAACCAAAAAATAGAAGGGCGTTGTGGCGGGCACCTGAGGTCCCAGCTACTTGGGAGGCGGAGGCAAGAGACTCACTTGAGCCCAGGAGTTTGAGGTTGCTGTGAGCTGTGATGCCATAGCACTGTACCCAGGGGGGCAGCTTGAGGCTGTGTCTCAAAAAAGAAAGAAAGAAAATTCAAGCTGATTACTGAAGATGTTCAGGACAAAAAATGCCTGACTAACTCCCATGGCATGGATCTTACTCATGACAAAATGTGTTCTATGGTTAAAAATCAGGATTTTAGGCCATGCTGATCTTAAGATAACTGATGGTTATTTGCTTTGTTGTGTTGGCTTTACTAAAAAATGCCACAATCAGATACAGAAGGCCTCTTAATGCCCAGCACCAACAGGTTCACCAAATCCAGAAAATGACAGGAATTATGACCAAAGAGGTGAAGACAAATGATTGGAAAGAAGTTGTCAATATATTGATTCTATGTCTTGGGAAAGACATAGAAAAAGCTTGCCAATCTATTTATCCTCTCCACAATGTCTTTGTTAGAAAAGTAAAAATGCTGAATAAGCACAAGTTTGAATTGGGAAAACTCATGGAGCTTCATGGTGAAGGTAGTAGTTCTGGAAAAGCCACTAGGGACAGGTGGTAAAGTTGAATGAGCTGGTGAACCACCAGCCCAAGAATGTGTCTAAAATTCAGGCTTTTAATAATGACAAATAAAGAATCCTATTGGGGGGGGGGGGGGGAAGAACCAAAAAGCAAAGCAAGGGCAAAGAAGTAAGATCAAGACCATCCAAGAGGACATTACCCCAAATAATAGAAAATCTATAAAGAGTACAAGGTGATGAAACATGAATAGGGTGACCAACCATGCTAGTTTGCCTGAGACCACTCTGGTTTTAGAGCCTTTGGGGAATGCCCCAGACCCAGAGACACCAAGACAGCTGGTCACCCCAACATGGAATGAAAATAAACCGAAAGCAATGGGGCAGCATCACAACATTTCAAAATAATGAAAGTGACAATGTGCACGTTCCATAAAAAAGAGTTATATATCCAACAGATCAGGAATGGGAATGGTTCCAGTATTGAAATCTAGAAGACATAATGCTTCGACATTCTGAAATAATTCCAAATCCAGAAATTTATATTTACCCATCTAAATCATTAGTATGATATATTTTCAGATATTTAAAATCTGCCAAAAAAAGAAAACTTTTTAAAATCTCATAAGTACTTTTTCTTTGATCTTCTTTGATATGTTTGACCAAAACAAGAAACCAATAAAGGTAACACAAGATATGGGAAAAAACTAGAAAATCTCAAGGCCAAAAACAGTATAATCGAGCATGAAGAGCAATTATCCAGAGGCCTCATTTGTTCAGAAGATAAAACAGATGCGAAGAGACGGCCTGAAAAAAGGCTGCGACAATTAGTAAGGTGTGTGGAGTTGAACAAGTGGTGGTTACATAGAAAGGAAAAATAATGACAACAACAACAAAAAAATCAATTCAGGAAATACAAAAATGTGAAAGAGAGGAAAATAGAAACAGTGTAAGTAATATTTATGTCTTTAAGTTAATTAAAAATACTGAGTACTGATGAGGTCCAGAAAAAATGCTAAGTATTTATGGGTGAATGGAGTTAAGATTAGAGGGCAAAACCCTCATCTTATATAAGGGGAATGCAATAAAGATCAAACTTAAAAAAGAAAAATTCAACAAATGGATACAGAAAAGCTTATAATTCAGAGATGAAATAAACATCAAAATAAAGAGCAAAATAACAAGGGTTGTTTTTAATTAATAATTCTTTCATAAGTCTTTCACTTTTACAGAAGAATTGATAAAAAGAAAAAAATTGGTAGGGATATGTACCAAAAAAAAGATGTAGCCCTTGGTGAAAGGATTAAAGGTGATTTTGTATCTTTGTTCTTTGTACATTTTTATAATTTCTCAATTTTTTAAAAACATTTTAGCATCAGAAGTGTCCAAACTATTACAGAATATAGAAGCAAGAACATAAAGAGCAATTTTCCCTAACTTATGTAAATTCAGTAAAAGTATAACTTGCCCGAGTTAATTATTATTCTGCTTCCACACTCAAGAATACATAACATGGTCACTTAAAATTCACAACATAACAGAAAGCACACCTCCTGAACAAAGAAGCCAATGATATTTTTTCCATTCACTGTTTTTTCCCATTTTGGCATCCCATTTTTTTTTAATTTAATGAATCTGTTAAGAGCCTGTTAAAATACTAAGATTCCTAGTCGGCAATTTTTCTAAGCTTACATATAATTTTGATAGCTGCCTTAAAACACATAAAACTCTTGATTATCTGAAAGCTTCTTCCTTATAAATTCCTTACCCAACTCTATTACAGGGCTCAAAGATAATCCACTTTTTTCCAGCCCAACAGGAATGATACTATAAGATGCAAGTAGGTGAAACCAAGAGTCTAATGAAAATTCTATTCTCTAGCTCAACTCACTCTTTATTTCCTTCCTCTATGCAAGAAATGAAAAGCATTGTCTTCCTATTCTAAGCAGAATTGCCTTCTTTTAATTTGGCATCTGCCTGATTCTTGTATAGTTCTGATAAGCTACACAGGCTACCCTGAAGACACGAGGTATCAATATGAAAATAAGCTGGTACTACTGCTGACTGTTATTAATAATGTGCACATGATGTCTGCTTTTAATAATGGAGAGTAAAACAGATCTACAAATAGAAACATCAGCCTGGAAATATAATACCTCTAAAGTTTTCCTATAAATATGTTGCATAATTACTTTAATTCTGATTACCAACTATTTCTTATAATTCTATGCCATCGTCCTCTACTACTCAGACACTATAAAATTATTTCAATTTTTAAAAAAAATTAGCTCACTTTAAAAAGAGGGTAATTAGCAAAATATATTCTGAAGATGAATTAACTATAACAATTATTTAACGTATTAGAATATTATTAGAAAGATATCATTTGTATCATCATCATTGCCTTTCTGGTTTTACACTTATGCTATGAGAATGTCTATTTACTTGGGTTAAACGAAACAAAGATAGGTATTATAACTTCCTAATGCTGATTCCACGCCTGTAGCTCAGTGAGTAGGGTGCCAGCCACAAACACACCAAAAGCTAGAGGGTTTGAGCCGGGCCGGAGCCTGCTAAAAAACAATCACAACTGTAACAACAACAAAAAAATAGCCAGGGGGCATTGTGGCAGGCGCCTGTAGTCACAGCTACTTGCCTGTCGTCACAGCTACTCGGGAGGCTGAGGCAAGAGAAAATAGCTTAAGCCCAAGTTTAAAGTTGCTGTGAACTGTGATGCCACAGCACTTCAAGGGTGAAATAGTGAGACTCTGTCTCAAAAAAATAATAATAATTTCCTAATGCATATTAAAAATGTCACATAGCACTATTCTTTCTGGGGTACTTTTGAGACCTCTACCAAGTGATACAGGATGACCTCTGTCCCAGAGCTATTTTAAGCAATTGCAGCTGTAGGCAACAAAGCTTCAGGAAGCCTAGCACTAAAGTAGATGTTTCACTAGCTCTCCTGCCAGCCCCAGCTCCTCAGCAGGAACCTGCTCATCAGCCCCTATTAACAGTTTGAAGCAGCACAATGAAAAGGTCTTCCGACTTACTAAAGGTATCGTGTCATTTCCCAAAGTGTATCCCACAGAACACTACTGTCTCCCAAGATAATAAATTAGTTGGTCAAGTAAATCTGTAAAACAGTGGATTAAGAAATTACTGTTAGCTGGGGGTGGTGGCTCACGCCTGTAATCCCAGCATTATGGGAGGCTAAGGAGGGAGGACTACTTGAACTCAGGAGTTTGAGGCTTATCTGAGCAAGAGAGAGACCCTGACTCATGAAAAAAATTGAAAAACCCAGCCAGGGGCCGCAGGAGCACCTGTAATCCCAGTGGCTTCGGAGGCTGAGGTGGCGGGATTCCTTCCACAGCCTGAGTCTAAGGTTAGCTACGATGTCATTGTGTGCTGCTCAGGGCCTACAGTAGAACTCAGTCTCCCAAAAAAAAAAAAAATTACTGTCAGACTTCCCACAGCTTTCAAGATATTAATCCACATCCAGAATCTCCTTAACATGGGGAATAAACTGTAGGAATTTGACATGTTTCCTCAGCTAAAGGAAACATGTAACATTTGAAATAAGAGGTTCAGGCGGCACCTGTAGCTCAGTGGGTAGCGTGCTGGCCCCATATACCGAGGGTGGCGGGTTCAAACCCACCCCCAGCCCCCCTGCGACAAAACAACCGGCGGGGGTTGTGATGGGTGCCTGTGGTCCTGGCTGCTTGGGAGACTGAGGCAAGAGAATCCCCTAAGCCCAGGAGTTGGAGGTTGCTGTGAGCTGTGCAATGCCACTGAGGGCGACAGAGTGAGACTCTGTCTCTACAAAAAAAAAGAAAGAAAGAAAAAACAGGTTCATTCATTTTAAAAAGTTGAAAGAAAACAAAAAAAAATCTGCCAATTTGAAATATTTTCTGTCTCACAACGTAGCAAATTCCATTTTAGATAATTTATAATGTTTTTTCCCAATAAGATTTATACTGATCAGAAACTCATCTGTTAATCTCTATCCATTAAATCTAATTCTGTCCTCTGAATTAATTTCAAAAGCCAAAGGCACACAAAAGCCTTCTAAATACACGGCCACAACTCAATATATCATTATACCCATGTGTTGGTGCATTATACGGCATTTTTTAATTTTCCAAGGTTGTTTTCACATCCACTCTTTCATTTATGCCTCTTAAGAATATCATTATTTTGCAAATAAGATAAGCAATTAGGCTAGTATCGTAACTATAGCTTAATTTGCCCAAATTCCAAACTATCAAGGAGAACAGATCCTTAAATCTGAGTTTTCCAAATTAATAGCTAACTTAAACTGATCAATGGCCAGGATTTATTTATTGACCCTTCATTCTCAAAATACTGCTTTTAATGTTTTCTGCCTAAGTTACTCAACTTCAATTGTGCACCGTAAATTTTGTGCTGTATACTATGTACTAAACATTACTCTAAATTTTCTCACATGAGAAGTCTCCTCATTTATTCCTCAAATAGCTCTTATGCTCATTTTACAAGGGAAAAATTACAAACTTTCTCACAATGACCAACTAATAAAATCACAAATCTAAGTTCAAATCCAGTATTTTGGCTCTGTATTAAGGATTCTCTCCTCAAAATACCGCTACTTGAAACACAAAGAGATTATCATTAAATGTCTCATTTGCCCCTATATCCTTAAGTAAAATTACCTGTCAATTCTATTACTGAAGTGACACATTTAACCATCTCGCATATACCCTGCCCTTTGTAACTTTAAGAAGCTTTCCCAGATTTAGCTCACCCAATCTGTTCATTCCTAATGCATTCTGTTCTAGAGACCAATTTCTGGGATCACATGGCCTGACTTCTGTGACAGATGACTTAACCAATAACCAAGTTTCCTTACCTGGGAATAAAAATACTTATAAATAAGATGATCCATGTAAAGTATTTACAACTGTCAGGTACTTGCAAGCACAGTAAATTTTGTTTTGAATTTTTTTTTACTTTAAGTAAAGTAGCATAAAGTGAATGATACAATAGGAATTCTTAGGTTCAGAAAGTATTTATCCCTAAAGATTAATCAATACCAGCAAAGAAGAATCTAACAAAATTTTATTTTCTTTGGGTTCTTAATATTTCCAAAGGACTCAAGTAGGTTACAATATAAAACACAGGTAAACAGGCAAAAATTAAGCATGTAGTGAAAAAAGCAAATTCTTCTACATCTTCAAATCCTAACATTTCTGAGATGTTATTCAGAGAAAT
>NW_003852408.1:3675956-3680593 GCF_000181295.1 Otolemur garnettii | reverse complement strand
CCAGGGAACTTACACAAACTCAGCCTGGCCCACTGGCTGTGAGGATTACACTGCTACAATGACAATGGGAGGGCCTACAAACACAAAGATAGATGCACACGTGCTTCTACTTCATGTAAACCCAGGGAGGAGAGGTATAAAAGTTGACATAACTCTAGTTGAGGAAATCTTCAGAAGGTAAGACAGTTGGTTGTCATTTTTAAATCTGGCTTTTTATTTACTTTGACTTCAAGATATCAATCCAGGCTCGGTGCATGCAGCTCAGGTGGCTAGGGCACTAGCCACATTACACCAGAGCCGGCAGGTTCAAATTCAGCCCAGGCCAAAAAATAGCTAGGTGTTGTGGCGGGCACCTGTAATTCCATCTACTTAGGAGGCTGTGGCAAGAGAATCGCCTGGGGCCAGGAGTTTGAGGCTGCTATGAGCTGTGACACCATGGCACTCTACCCAGGGCGACAGCTTGAGACTCTTGTCTTAGAAAAAAAAAAAAAAGATATAAATCTAGCTAACCTTAATCCAGCATCTGTACCTTTAAATTTAAAAGCTTTTAAACAGATGTACTGTACATTTAAATACCCAACAGAATTAAGTATTATAATAAAAAAAGAACTAAAGATGTTACTTCACAATAATACTACAATACAGGTTAGTCTTAAAAGTTTATATAATGTCGCCTAGTATTCTTGTCACGTTTAGGTAGTACTGAATCAATCAAAAGACAGAGATTACAAGGTTTAACTAACAATATTAGGTTAGGCTGATTTAATATTACCTAAACCTTGACAAGAATACTAGTACAGACACTATATAAAATATGTCCAATAACCAAGTAAAAGGTTCCAACCTCTTTAAAATGTAGATTTGAAATCTGAATCTTCTATGAAGATTTAAAAAGGGAAAAGATGATAAGAAACAAGTTTTCTGATTAAATACTGTAAAAATTAAATGCTGAAAATTACTGTAAACTTGTCTTTATAAATTCCTCAAAATAGAAAGAAAAGCACTTTAGTATTAACGGCAATCACATAATTTGAGAGGGTCATCACCAGTTCTAGTGAGATGAATAGTGGCTTTTTGAAGGAGTTTTCTGGGAAAAGGAGAGGGATGAAGTGCTGGGAGAGCTCCAAAGCTGATTTAGGAAGGATCTACCTAACACTATGTTTCCTCTGTTTCTTTGATGAACATATCATTCTCAAACACTAGTTCTTCCTTTCATTAGTAAAATTCAAGAAGGCAATGTTCTTTCCCACTAACCTAAGACCCAGACTAGTGTACACAATATAAAAGATATTAATCTTTAGACTTAGCTCCTTGAAGGCCATGAAATATTACATAAGGATAATGTTTAATTTATATCATGGTACATTTATTTTATATTTCTATAAATCAAGAATATCTAGTACCAAAAAAAAAAAAAAATCTGATCATGGCAACCCAAAACTTAAAAAGAAAATCAACTCATTCCAATTGATAATTTTTTTAAACTGGCATAGAAGAAAATCCAACTTTATGTCCCATCAATGTACTAAGAAATAACTGAAGTAGCAGATGCTACTAAGACCAAGAAAAATACTGACACTAAATTGTAATGGTTTAGTATAGTAGTAATAGGAGGGCAGCATTCCTTATCCGTTTCCATAAAACTGCATGTAGCATCAGTTATTACATACTATTTATTATGTATGTAATTAGAGACAGTAATAAATCTAAGAAATGCCTCAAACTGGGACCCCCCATGGCGGGGGGGGGGCCGCCCTCAAAAGAACCCCCCCCCCAAAAAAAAACCCTACCTTGAAAGCATTAATTGCTTTTGCCAAATCAGAAATTTTCTTTAAAGAAAAAGATCTTTCTGTAAACTTACTTGCTAATTTGGCCTGTAATCCAGAAGGTCCAGGTTTTGATGTCTCTGACTTAGAAGACCCTGGAAGAGACAGTTTTGTTTTAGGAAGGCTAACTTTAGGGCTGAAACGAGCAGCCCAATCAAATTTTGAAGAACCACCAGTTTTACTCTGTTCCTTTTCCCTGCTACTTCTTCTGGGACTGGGACTGGATGCTGAACGGGAACGCCTGGCCTTGTTCTGGTCTTTTCCTTGTTTCACCCTGGCGCCTGGTGGTACAGTAGAGGAGGCCGAGGCTACAGCAGACGAAGAGGAGGAAGTAGAGGCAGCAGAAGACGAATCAGTGATGGTGCTACACCCAGCTTTGGCTGAGGCGGCTGATTTTGAAGCCAGCTTGGTGGGTTTTGCAGATCTCTCTTCTGCACCAGTAGACTCAGACCCAGAACCACTCTTTACACAGGAACTCTCTATCCTCTTTCTTTTTTGACTCCGTGAACTACCAGTGGCCCCACTCTTCCTATTATGAGCCTTGCTGGTTGATGGTGACTGCGTAGATTTCAGTTGTTCCTGGTCTAAATGTCTCTTCTTTGACTTACTATGTGGTTTATTCGTTTCTGAGGGCGATTCAGTATGCTGAAGTGCTTTTGGTTTTTTTGCAGAGCTAGGAGAATTGGTCCTGTTGTAGTCTGGACTAGCACTGCGTTTCACTCCTCGAGAATTGTCCTTCTTAGGCACCTGCCCCGTTTTTTGTCTTTCTGAAGTATTGGCTCTGTCTGGATCCTCTGGTTGTGGAACTATGACAGCAGATGATGAACTGCAGCTTGTAAGAGGTTAGATAAGATAAGAGTTAATAGCATATCATCATTAAACCTCTCATATATAACAACATTTATTTTTCTAACTTCTTAAATCTGTGGAAATAAATGCTTTCAAACAAATGCACAAGAAATTTTCTAATAAGTCTAGTACTAAATAAACATAGGTTTGTAAAAGTTTCAAGTTTGGAGGGAAAAAAGTGGGTGTGACTTTTGAAATAATAAAATATTTGATTAGAAGGGTATTCTTTAGTTCCAAATTACTGACACTTATACTCATCACGAAACATGAACTGAGAGTAAAATAAAAAGTTAATTTTGTGGTTCACAATCAGCAGAAATTAGAATACTGATGCTCTATTCACAAACACACCTGCTTTGTCAAAGCTTAGAAGAAATAAGCATTTAATATATGCACTTTCAAAATAAAGGCTAGGTATCTTTATATTGTAGTATTATCAAATCTTCACAGTTCACGTTCCAAAGATTCCTAGAAATTACATCTTAAGAATCACTAACTTGAACCTAGGCTCAGAAAAATAAAAATTAAAAAAAAAAAATGGCAAGATGGCATTTTAGATGCCTATAAAGGTTTCCTAAACAAAAGAGAAACCTCATAGCTCTCTAAGTAGAAAAAAATTCATTGACTTCATTGTCTAGGGCATCTTGCACTAATAATCGCCGCAACCTAAAAGTTACCCTGGGAGAAGAATGAAACATGTATTATAACATTTTGGAATAACTTGGTTAGTTCTAAATACTATTTAATGATTTGAATGCATATAATTCTGCCTTGAAAATGTGTAAGCAAGGTGAAGATTTACCTTTTAGAAAGGTGTCCCCTTGACAGTTCAGAAGTAGTATTAGACTGCACTTTGGGTGCCTTAGAATTAGATTTTCTACTCTCAGGAGGGCTATATCCCTTATGTTTTGCCTGCCCTAAATGTGACCTGTCAGCAGAAAATCAAAACAGAAATCTATCAGGAAACTGAGATGCAAACACAAGACTGAAAATGAAATATTTTTACAATAAAAAAAAAAAAATCCTCCCAATTCATTACTGAGCCTACCCTTCCAAATATTTATAAGATTCCATTATTATTCTATAAATAATCTGGCAAAAGAAATTGCCTCTCAGAGCGAAACCCCTCAATAACTCAAGATTTCTTATTACCAATTGTCATAATTGTATAGCATTATAATAATTTGCTTAAGCAATAATACATTTTTCAGCGATTTTACTATAAACATTCAAATATGGTACATATTTACAAAAGGCAAATTCAGACTTAAGGCCTGAACACTACTTTTAATGGACAATGACTACAAAAGTTTTAAAATTTATAGATTTTAAATCTTAAAATATTTTGCAATTTTTAGTAATGCTGATTTCCAATTGTATATTAAAATTCAGGTATGCACAGCAAACAGAGCCCGATGAACCAATTCTGAAACTGATTTTATACAGAAAATCATTAGAAGCACTTAAGAGTTAATAAACCTATATGAAATCAATATGATATTTGCTAGAATTTAAAGTACTGCTCAATAGAAAGTACACCAAAAACTCCTAAAGAGACACAGAACTTAACACAATATGCTCCAAACACGTTCAAAAGACTCCACCATTGATACAATTGCATGTTTACAATAAATCAGATCCTCATGCTAGCATGGTTCTAAAAGTTTGAAGAACATGAAGAAACCATGTTTTCAGTTGTCAGATTTTTTGAAACCTTTATATAGGCAATAAAAAATAAGAATACATTACATATAACCAGAAAAATTGATACTATATATAGGTGAGATATTAATGTAATGCTATTTATGTAATCCACAGCTGACATCCATCTTCCACATAAAAGAACATAAAAAAGAACTTTAAAGCTGCATTCATACCAAAAACATTTACTTGTTAGAAAACAAACTTTCAGTCTTTCATTCTAAACATTACCTCAATAGAACTTAGAAACAAGTCACTGAA
>NW_003852408.1:3666942-3675276 GCF_000181295.1 Otolemur garnettii | reverse complement strand
AAAAAAAAGGCCCAAGGCTTCTTTCTCTTTTTAGTATCTTTATTTCTTCCTCTATTTTTCCAAGAAATAATGGATTCTTTTTTTATTAAGTCATTCATACACAGATCGTAAGTACATTTATGCCTTATAGGAGTCAATGTGTTATTTGTACAAATTAGAATGCTTACATCCTACTAAGCAACATAGCCTTCACCACTTTTACCCAATTACAGGATTATGCTCTACACCCAATAAATCCAAGTTGTACCTGCAATATGTTCCATAGGTGTGATCCCCCTACCAGCCCTCCCTCTATCATCCCGCCCGCCCTCCCTTCCCCTCTCTCTCCCCTTCCCTCCTTCATCCTTAGGCTATAGTTGGGTTTCATTTTTCACATGCATGTGTGAGTGACTGTAAATTGGTTTCACAGTAGTACTTTAATAAACTGTGGTATGTATATGCCATGGAATACTATGCAGCATTAAAAAAAATGAAGACTTTACCTCTTTTATGTTTACATGGATGGAGTTGGAAAATATTCTTCATAGTAAAGTATCTCAGGAATGAAAACAAATTCAATAATGTTTTCTTAAGAGAAAGTAAGAAATTAGCTTCTTAATAATAAAAAACAGTGGCTCAGCACCTATAGCTCAGCAGCTAGGGCACCAGCTGGTGGGTTTGAACCCAGCCCAGGCCTCCCAAACAACAATGACAACTACAGCCAAAAAATAGCCAAGCATTGTGGTGGACACCCAGATACTTGGGAGGGTGAGGCAGGAGGATCGCTAAAGCTCAAGAGTTTGAGGTTGCTGTGAGCTGTGATGCGACAGTACTCCACCAACAGCTATATAGTTAGACTTTGTCTCAAAATATATATATAAATCATAAATGGTTCCTAGATCCCTATCATTTTCACTTTTACAGTTCTAATCTTACAGAAAAAAATAGTAGTATCTGAAGATTCACAAGAACAGATAACCTACTTAAAAACTATAGGTAAGTCTGTCAAGTAAGTGTCTTAGTCTTCACTTTAGTGTACATACATACAAATATACATCCCTTCAATATGTATTTCTCAAGGTGTAACTAAGCTGAACCTTAAGATTTCTATATACTGTTACTTTCCATTTTTTCCTAGATTCTTCCACTGCAAACTAAACTTTTGCTTTAACCCATAAACTTATCATAGATTTTATTTCTAAAAGTTGCTTTTGTTATTTCCACTAAGATTTGCACGCTCTGTTCTTTTTTATCTTTAAAAATGAGACAATTTTTAATATTCCCTAGTTAATTCAAAGAAGAAAAGTATAACATTCTGTTTTCAGGATACTGAATTTAATATCCACAGAAATATATATATATATAATATGTCATTCAGATACTCTGTATTTTTCTTTTCTTTTCTTTTTTTGAGACCGAGTCTCATTATCTTTCCCTGGGTAGAGTGCTGTGGCATCACAGCTCACAGCAACCTCAAATTCTTGGGCTTAAGTGATTATCTTGTCTCAGCCTTCCAAGTACCTGGGACTACAGGCACCCGCCACAATGCCTGGCTATTTTGTTGTTGTTGTTGTTGTAGCTGTCATTGTTGTTTAGCAGGCCCAGGCCGGGTTTGAACACGCCAGCCTGTTTATGTGCCTTAATTTGTATTTAATTCTTAGTAGAATGGGGGTGTGTGATGTTTTGTGATCACAAAACAGACGCTTGACTAGTCTGACCTATTTTCCCACAGGCCAAGCAGTCCTAGTTACCTGAGGAGGCTGAGGTGGGAGGATCACTTGAGTCTTAGGGTTTGAGGCTGCAGAGAGCTATGATTGTACCATTGCTCTCTAGCCTAGATGACAAAACAAGAACCTATCTCAAAAGAGAAAAAAAAGGGTAAAGCAACATTTCTAAAGAGCAGTATCACTGCCTCTATGGAGCATTTTGGAAATATATGGTAGAAAACAGCAGTGCTACTGGCAGGTGTGGACTAGAAGGCAGAAGATAGGCAATAAAGAGAACCACAAGACACAATGAAGAACTGTCCCATAACCCATATATTTCATATAGCCTTGGCAGTATTTGAAGACTTTATGAAAAAATCTAAAAATGTCAGAGACATAGGTGAAAGCATATCTGTAATTTCTGTTTAGATTTGTTTTGCACGGCTCACATAGATTAATTTTTTCAGGAATGCATGTAAATAAATAAAGGATAATATGGTATTTGTTTTTTGCAGCTTTACCGAGAGTCATGCGCTATTTTTAAAATCTATGATGAAAATGCCATTTATGGCATCTAAGTCTATTATAGCAGTCATAGTCACTGAACTCAAAGATCAAGCATCTGAGTACTCTACCATCTTGTGTTACTATACGTAAAGATTTACCTACTAGGATCTTTTGTTAGCAATTATTTTTCCTTTTGTTTCTTTTTATCTTTATAAAATGCTAGTACATTATATTGATATTTATAAACTGTGTGTAAGCAGGGATTTTATTTACTTCTTAATTTATTTCAAGATACGAATGAGGCATAAAAGGATATTTACATTGTATTATATACATTATATGTAGTGAGCACTGGATCTCATAAAGTTGAGAACCTGTGCGAAGCTACTCATTTCAACAGATTAAGTTTATCATATATCAAACATAAGCAAGCCACAACGAGGCATATAAATTCAGATAACATACAGTATGCTCCCTGTATTCAGAGGTCAAAGTCTCATAAAACTAAGTGATCTACCAGGTGCTCTCCTAAAGTTGCCAACAGAAGAATTTTACTTCTAGCAATAGAATACAAAGTTATAGACACACGGCATTTAAACCTCGCCTAAAAGGATGAAAAGCTGACGAAAAAGAGTATGCAGTGAGGCAAAAGAACAGATTTATGTGTTCAACCACATGCATATACTGAGTATGGGTGAATAAGTTACCATACTTACATTATGGGGGGGGGGGGAAATGTTTGGTGACAGAGGGACTGAATGATATCAAAACTGCAGGAAAAAGACAGCCCCTCAAAGTGAACAACCATACAGGTTAATTTCTTTTTGCCTCTATATTTCACAAAGTAACTAGGGAGAGGTAGGAGTAAAAACACTGATATAAACAAAATGTAATTAGTCATAGATTAGTGATACTGTACGGAGTACCTCATGAACTACATTAGCCGTTATAAATACCTGAGTAAAAAATGTAACATGGCCACTCATTAAATATTTTAAGGTGCTAATTATGTGATATAAGCTTATATTATATAAGCTCATTAGTTATATTATCTATAAGCTTGTATGAAATTTATTGTCTAACTTAATCTTCAAATGACACCCAAGGTAGATACCATTCCCATGACAAGGATGCAGAAAATGAGGCCTGCCACACATAAACCCAAAGTAGGAAAGTGAGACTGAGCACAGCTATTCAACTCCTCATCCTGCAGCCCAAAGCTGTTATTTACAGACTCAGTGATCAAAGGAAAAGGCCTAAATCTACAACTACAGGAGAACCTCCTCAGCTGACCATCTCCCAACGCCAGCCACCTCTTTAAACTGACCTAATTTTCATAGACCTGACATAACATGTTTCAGTACAGGAGGACTAGTTTCTTATGATGGTCACCTCCCTATGTTGACCCATTTGTTACAGTCCCTTTGATGGTCAGCTTAAAGAGGTTCTACTGTATTAAATTTTTCCTACCCGTGCTAGTATTTCGGTCCCTAGTTGTACATGGTATCAAAATAAATGGCTTAAGGCTTTAGAGATGGTATATAAGAAAAAGGTAAAGCACCACTTTTAATCTGCTAAAAAGGAAAGCTTTCCTTTCTTTTCTTACTGTATTACAAGAAAATAGCCTTCTGAATGTGATACTAAAGCTTGCTGTTCAGACAGTGTAAGAAGTATTTGGATATATTCATGATTTTTAGTCAAAGTGAACCCTTCTAGGAAGATAGTTCTGAGATTGAGGAAGCACTTGTAAAAATGGTTTGGAACATCAAAAAAATGAAAGGAAATCCTCAGTAAAGGATAAAAATCCACGGCAGCTGACAACATCTTAAAGGTTCCTAATATGTTAATAATGTGATTTTTTAGACTCCATTGTACATTCATTGTTTAAAACAAAAAAATATATATAACTAAGAAAATTAAAACACATGAGCTCTTATTCTGTAGGCTCAAGAATTTAACACGGGTACTATTAAGAGTCAAGTGTTTAGGGTGGTGCCTGTGGCTCAGTGGGCAGGGTGCGGGCCACCAAGAGTGGCAGGTTCAAACCCAGACCCAGCCAAACTACAACCAAAAAATAGCCGAACATTGTGGCGGGCACCTATAGTCCCAGCTACTCGAGAGGCTGAGGCAAGAGAATCACCTAAGCCCAGGAGTTGGAGGTTGCTGTGAGCTTTGTGATGCCACAGCACTCTACTGAGGGCAACAAAGTCAGAGTCTGTCTCTACAAAAAAAAAAAAAGAATCAAGTGTTTATAACTTCCAACTAGAGAAAAGTAGCTTCTGTTCTTCCTTAGACCAAGGTAATCATACCAATGTTTAACACAACATCATAAATCCAGTCTCCTGGCCCTATATCATGATGGGACACCAGTCTTCTACAGTTTACCAAAGTAGCATTAAAAGTGAAAGAGTATGTCCACACATGGTTCTGGAGCTAAAACTCCGGGCTGCCTAATCATAGCAGTAATATTTACTATTACTGAAAAGAGCAAGCCTGAGTTACCTTGCCAATTCTAGTATAAATCCTTTTTTTTTTTTTTAGGATACATTAAAGTTTGCTTTAATACTTCTTTGGGGGAAAAAAAAATCACACTTTTAGTGAATGAACAAAAAACATATTTACAGTAGCAGTAGGCTATTATTTTTTTCTTTTTCTTTTTTGAGACAGAGTCTCAAGCTGTCATCCTGGGTAGAGTGTCGTGGCATCACAGCTCACAGCAACCTCCAACTCGAGGGCTCAAGCAAGTCTCCTGCCTCAGCCTCCCAAGTAGCTGGGACCACAGGCGCCCACCACAGGGTCTGGCTATTTTTTATTGGTTGCAGCTGTCATTGTTGTTTGGCAGGCCTGGGCTGGATTCGAACCAGCCACCTTAGGTGTATGTGGCTGGCACCTTAGCCACTTAGCCACAGGCGCAGAGCCTAGGCTGTTATTCTTATCTACCATGCCATCAATTCACTGAGAAGAGGTTCCAGTAGCTCAGGTAGGCACCTTGCCATTGAATGTGACAAAGTGTTGACTTTTGAATTCATGGGATATAGGTTCCATCACCTTGTATCATCACTGTTACATGGGGTCTATTGGTTAACCTGTGTGCTATGCTGTATACCTATTATGCCATGAGCTCATGGGGAATAAATAGGTTCTTGCACCTAAAAACATGGGTCCACTGGTACTCCTGTCTGCTATGTTATGTGGTTATTATGCCATGAATTCATAGGGAATGGGTTCCAGGAGCTCAGGCTCCTTTCCATTGGTCCTCACAAAGTGGGCTTCTCTGGGTGGAGCAGGCTGGTACTTCAGTTGAACCCAGGTACCTTTCTCTTTGGCTTCCTTCTTTTTCTGATCATTTTCCTTGACACGTTTCAGGAAACTATCTCGGCTCTTAGAATGCTTAATATGCTCAATACGAACATTAATTCTCTTGGCAAGAATCTTGCCCTTAACTTGTTTGTTTATAACAATGTCAACAGCATGCTGGGTAACACTGTACACTCTTCCAGTTTTGCCATGGAACATTTCATGCCTTTTTGAACAGTACCCATTCCTTTCATGTCTACAATATCACCTTTCTTGTAGATTCACATATATGTGGCCAAAGAAACAACTTCATGTTTTCTAAAAGGCCTAGAGAACATGTATCGGGTGCCTCTCCTCTTTCCCTCTGTGTTTGTCATTTTGGTGAATTAGTGGAAGATGGTGTCTCCAGCCGAAAGGACGTATGAATCTTTTTTAAAGTGGTTCAAATTCAATATATTGAAGTCATTTTCACATCACATCATGTATCCCCATAACATTCTACTTATCCCAATAAGCTTGAACCTCCATCCTACCAAGCAAATGACAGGATCAAAAGGAACAGAAGGAAAAAGAACATAAAAGGAAAGGATCCATACCAGTTAATTAGGAGAATGAAGAGAACACCAGCCCAGTGGCTATGCTACACTAAAAAGACTTTAGGGAAACAAAGTATCATACAGATACAAATAAGAACTCAAATAATATTTAAACAATCTATAATAGCTGCACCACAATTATTGTATTTCTGAGACTGGAAAAAGTACACAGGCCATTTCAAAGTATAAATTTTTTAAATTAGTATTTCAATGAGAAGATGTGGCAGATGTGTACAGAAGGCAAACATTTTAAAAGAACAGTATGATCAAAAATAAAATAAACTGCAAGATGTCTTAAATAATAATTATCTCGATTTACTAAGAATTGAGTAAAAACAATCAAGTTTTGGTTTCTGAAAACAGAAAATCTGAATTAAGTTTGGTATTTTACATGACTTTTTTGCAGTATTACACTTCTTTCAAAATGGACTTAATAAAAAGGAAATTAAACTGATGGTACACTGACAGCTTGTCTTGTGTGTGTAGCTTCATTATTTCACTAGAAAGCACCCTAATCCAAATATAAGTATGCCTTCTTCCGAAGTTTCTTTGGAATATTAGAAATATAGAAAACAGGCTGGGTGCGTAGTCTCACACCTGTAATCCTAGCACTCTGGGAGGGCAAGGCAGGTGGATTGCTTGAGCTCATGGGTTCGAGGCCAGTCTCAACAAAAATGAGACACACCCCCCTAAAAAAACAGCTGGGTGTTGTGGCGGGCGCCTGTTGTCCCAGAAACTTGGAAGGATAAGGCAAGAGAATCGCTTAAGCCAGTGGTTCCCAACTTTCCTAATGCCATGATGTATTTTCATTGTTACAAAGGGGTCACAACCCACAGGCTGAGAACCACTAGTACTTAGCCCAAGAGTTTGAGGTTGCTGTGAGCTGTGACTGCCAAGGCACTCTACCAAGGGTGACAAGGTGAGACTCTGTCTCAAACAAAACAAAAAGAAAAAGAAAATGAGAAAACATTAGAATTAGAAAATATAAAAACTGGAAATATTAGAAAAAAGGAAAATCAATAATCTCTTTCTTTTTTGAGACAGCCTCACTATGTTGCCCTGGATAGAGTGCTGTGGCATCACAGCTCATAGCAACCTCAAACTCTTGGGCTTAAGCAATTCTCTTGCCTCAGCCTCCCAAGTAACTGCGACTACAGGCACCCACCACAATGCTCAGCTATTTTTTGTTGTTGTTGTAGTTGTCATTGTTGCTTTTAGCAGGCCTGTGTCTGGTTCGAACCCGCCAGCCCTGGTGTATGTGGCTGGCGCCCTTACCACTGAGCTATGGGCACCAAAAATCAATAATCTTAGCATATTTAATTTGTAATTATATGCAAATGAAACTAGTCCTATAGAAGACAACTTTCTGAAAGAATAAATAATATTTGAACATATACTCCTTAAGCTGGCAAATCTACCTGTAATAACCTAGCGTAGAGAATAGTAGTTATAGTAATTAATATATCCATATAATGGAAAATTATTTAGATATTAAAATAAATGAGGCCTGCTCTCGACAGGTATTAATATGTTAAAAAGTGCCTATGAGGCTCAGCACCTGTAGCTCAAGTGGTTAAGGAGCCAGCCACATACACCATAGCTGGTGTGTTTGAATCCAGCCCGGGCCTGCCAAACAACAATGACAATTATAACCAAAAAATAGCCAGGCATTGTGACAGGTGCCTATAATCCCAGCTACTTGGGAGGCTAAGACAAGAGAATCACTTAAGCCCAGGAGTTGGAAGTTGCTGTGGGCTGTGATGCCACAGCACTCTACCCAGGGGGCGACAGCTTGAGCCTCTGTCTCAAAAAAAAAAAAAGCCTATGATACAGCAAGTCACAACATAGTATGTAAAATGATTCTATCCTTACAGAGAAACAAATGAACCAAAATACAAAACTGTCATAAATGTCTTTTTCAAAAATATTTCAATCTTTTAAGAGTCAGTAAAATTCTGTACCTTCTTTAAACTTTTCTTTAATTACCTGATAAATGTATAGCACTTACAAGATTGAACGCTACATTTCCTATCAGTGTATGTCATTTATCTTATAATGTGTAATTCCTATCTTGCCAACTAAAAGCTTCTTTAAGACCATGGGACTAGAAGTAAAGTTTTTACATAATAAACAGATAAATATTAGGAGAATAAATTAATAGGTGTGCTCCCTTGGATAGTGGTGGAAAGGAAGATAAATAACACACTCAAAGGTAGTAGTACATTTACATCAAAGAGTATTCTCGGCTC
>NW_003852408.1:3665900-3666252 GCF_000181295.1 Otolemur garnettii | reverse complement strand
ATTTGGTGGATTAAGTGACCATTTGTAAGTGATTATCAAAAGATCACAGAGACAGGGGTAAATGTTTGAGTCCGAAGACATCAGACTGTATATACAGTAACTACATGACAAATTCTATTTTAAAGACAGACACAAAGGAAAATGTTAACTCAGAATTACCACTGGATGGTAATTATTTTCTTTTTTTTGTTTTCCTGTGTCCCATTCCTTTGAAATAGGTTTTTAAGCAAGAACACACCAGACTATTTTCTTTCTATACAATTAGCAGTGGTTTAAAATAATCTCTGCTCTGAAAACTGTTAATAAAAATAAAAAGCTAGGCTGGGCGCCTGTGGCTCAAGCCGCTAAGGCA
>NW_003852408.1:3664567-3665802 GCF_000181295.1 Otolemur garnettii | reverse complement strand
GTCCCAGCTACTTGGGAGGTGGAGGCAGGAGAATCGCTTGAGCCCAGGAGCTGGAGGCTGCTATGAGCTGTGATGCCACTCTACCCAGGGCGAGCGCTTGAGGCTCTGTCTCAAAAAAAAAAGCTATATAATGTATGTTTCTCACAAATAGGCATTTACTGAGCAGTCAATAAAATTATTAAAACTTTGAAGGCAATTTTTTTGGGGGGCCAGGGCTGGGTTTGAACCCAATCACCTCCAGTATATGGGGCTGGTGCCCTACTCCTTTGAGCCTGAGGTGTCACCTGAGGCAAATTCGATAAAATAAAAATAAAACCAGGAAAAAATATTTTTTATGTTAGTAGGCTGACACCTTTACATAAAACGCAACGATAAAAGAATAGGCATCTTAACCAGGGATGGTGGCATGTGCCAGTGACTCAGTGATTCAGAAGGCTAAGGAGGGAGGATCTCTTCAGCCCAGGAGTTAGAGGCTGCAGTGAGTTATAATAACACCACTGTACACCAGCCTGGGTGACAGGAAGAGACCCCATCTCAACACCAAAAAAACACAACCCATAAAATAAATTAAAATGGTCACCATGTGCCAAAATTTCCAATTCTACAGTGATCAAAGAAATGCTACCTTTAATCAAAGAATACTGAGCTCCTCCCTCAGAGCTACCCCTCAAAGTCTTCTTTTAAAAATAGTATATCAAGCTGGACATGATAGCTCATTCTGGTCATCCTAGCACACTGAGAAGCATATGGTATACCAAAAAGTTACAGCATTGACAAGAAGGAGGTGGTAGCCTACAAATACCTGTACTGGCAGTTAAAAAGGCTAGGAAGTATTCCCTGAGAATAAGCCAACACAGAGAAGCAGTAGAAGAGAGTGATTTCCTAACGAAGAAAAAAAGAACAGAAAAAAGAGGAACAGATCAGCTATAGTAAAAAAAATGTAGAGGCACAGGGAAGGAAAAAATAACAGAAGATTAAGAAGCCCAGCTCAATTACAGATAGTGACGAAAGCCAAGTAAGAAATAGCAGAGGGAACAATCAGAAGAGTTTAATACATATCCCAAAGATTCTACTCTGTTACCTTAAAAACGAATACAAACCATTCTTTTTCTTTTTTTGAGACAGAGCCTCAAGCTGTCGCCCTGAGTAGAGTGATGTGGCATCACAGCTCACAGCAACCTCCAACTCCTGGGCTCAAGCAAGTCTCCTGCCTCCGCTTCCCAAGTACCTGGGAC
>NW_003852408.1:3656042-3664300 GCF_000181295.1 Otolemur garnettii | reverse complement strand
CTGCCAGCTCAGGTGTATGTGGCTGGCACCTTAGCCACTTAAGACATAGGCGCCAAGCCCAAACCATTCTTTTAAAAATGGTAAGTGACCTTGAATTGAGGGAAGGCAGGAATGGTCACTAGAAAGAGGCTACACAAAGAAGACAGCTTAATGTAGGTTAGGAAGAAAAAAAGTAGATCAAAAATGAATTAATTAAAAAATCATAGGAAGGGCAGCACCTGTAGCTCAAAGGAGTAGGGCGCAGGCCCCATATACCGGAGGTAGAGGGTTCAAACACAATCGGCCAAAAACTGCAAAAAAAAAAATTCTAAGAGGAAAACCTGCTGCTTAAATTCAATACTCTTCTATTTTAAGTACTTTACACCCTTTTCTAACTCCTTTATCACATATACAAAGTGGTGTGGGCAGAGAAAACAGTTTGTCATAATAAAAGAATCCCTAACTTAGAGTCAAGAAGTCTGGATTCTTGGAGAAAAAGGGTATAATAACAATTAAAAAGGAAAAAAAAAAAAAGAGGTCTGGAATTAACTTCTGAAAACACACTATTTGTATAAAGCTGAGCAAGTTTCAACATTTATAAAATAAAGATCATATAGTGCAGAGTTTCTAGGTGTCTCAGTTAAAACAATACATATAATTTTTTTTAACATAAAACCTTCTACTAATGCTGTTGTAGTAGCTGCCATTATTATTATTTGAATCACTGTCACTATAAATACTTTTATAAGCTCAAGCCCATTGTTTTTAGGAAAGAAAAGTCATAATAAAAGCATTTTACTTCAGAAAACTTACATCATATGTAGAGTATGAAAATAAAGTTGTGATTGTTCTCTCCCAATTAATCCAATCCTCTCAGTCCCAAAAGTTCCCTGAGAGATTTTTTTTTTCTTGAGACAAGAGTCTCACTATGTCACCCTTGGTAGAGGCTATGGTATCACAGCTCACAGCAACCTCAAACTCTTGGGCTCAAGCCATTCTCTTACCTCAGCCTCCCAAGTAGCTGAGACTACAGGCACCTGCCACAATGCCCGGCTCTTTTTAGAGATGAGGTCTCGCTCTGGCTCAGGCTTATCTGGAACCTGGGAGCTCAGGCAGTCCACCCACCTCAGCCTCCCAAGTGTTGAGATTACAGGGGTAAGGCAGTGCGCATTGCCCCTGAGAGGTTTTTGAGAGATTAGATAATTGCTAGGATAGCATAAACCCATAGGGTTTTCTTAAGTCAGTCCGGCATTTGTTGAGCAGGTCTTCAAAGTTCCTGCCAGTCTTAAGATTCTATGATGAGCAAAAGAGTCAAGCCAAGAAAGCAAAATGATATTCAGATAAGCCATTATCTTCCCCTACTGCAGAGACTAAGAAACTGAAGTTTTCTGAAACTCTTAACAAAAGAAACACAGCTATTTAATGGAAAGGGCAGAAATTACACACGAATCTGTCCTAGAGTCCACATGCTTAACAACTTAAATAGTACAGCGTCAAATATGATACGTCTTATTGGTTAGTGTTTCTGTATTGACACTTCTCCCCTGCAAACATTTTGTAGTTTACTAGATAATACATACATTTTTATGCCTCAAACTGTTGCATAAGGTAATCCTATTGGATTTAGCCATTATTTATTGCAAACTCAACATTTATCCTGAGATTAGAGACCTAGGACTTGTAAGAAGAGTTCTTATTTTATCTATAGAGTAACAATCCTTCACTTATTCAGACCTGGCATTTGACTTTCAAGTGAATTCATCTCATTCTTCACATTACCTCATCTTATAACTAATCCAACTAAAAAGACAAACACCAGACCACTAAAAACCTGGTAAGACAATGATTTGCTAAGAGAGTCATACTGCATCAATATCCTGTCAGTATCTTTAATGTTGTCAAAACGTACAATGAGGAAAAAAAGGCAAAAGCCAAAAATCAAAATTCAAGTTCTTAAAATAAATGAAGCTTCCTTTCAATGAAGTTATCATTAAGTCCAGATATACATAAGGAAAAGGACCACAAATGGTTGAAAGATGTATTATATAGCATGCATTGAAGAAGAGAAAGAGTAAACAAAACATGACATATCACATGCTAACAAATCCAAAATTAGGTTTTTGCAAACATCAGTGACCGAGAATTATTTTTTTGAGCCTACCATATTTAAGGAAGGATTTAGGATTTGCTTTGGATTCTAATGTTCTTTGTGTTACTTGGCTCAAAAATTAGGAAAAATTACCCATTGACAGTGAGTCATTCAAGTTTTAGTCCTCATAATCAAGTTTTAAAATATTTTCTTAGTAACAATTCCTTTGCAAATTACCATGTAATACATACCTTCCTCCTATTGAGTCGTCTTGTGGTTGGGCCCCGGCAGTGTTCCTCTGTGAACGTCGCAGTGACCCCCCTGGATTGTTATTAGGCCGGTTGGACATTGGCACCTCTCTCTTGAAGGGACATACCCTTTCTAGACACTACCATTCACTAGAAGAAAAGAACAGAGAAAATATATTAGATGTACATGTTACAATACAAAAAAGAAATGAGGGGCACTAAAGGCAATGAAGAAACTTTATGCCAAGTCTTTGATCTTACAGCTTTCACCAGTGCTGCAGTATCTTACTAAACTGTGAAGTATGATTGATTAAAGTGTTACAAAATGTCAGAAATATAACAAATCCAAGCTATGTGGTGCAGAACCCAGGGCATAAAATTAACTTACATTTTCATGGAATCATCAGAAATTCTTTCTCAATTCAAAGAAAACAGAGTAGAACTATGTCTTTATTTCTACACTTCCAATATTGTACATAAACAAGCATGACACCTAAAAATCAAAATACCTTGGCTCAAGCTCAAATCTTGCGGTAAAACAGGTATTAAAGGTAGCTCACCTTTGTCTTACAGCCTCTAACCTTGGATTCCTCAGCCATATAATAAAATATGTGTCATGCTGCCTTCACAGTTTTACTGTGAAGAACAAATGAAATAATGTAAAGAAAACTATAAAACTGTGTTATTTTAATAAAGAGATGATGAGAAAGCAGCTCAAATACAATAAACCAAGCAAAAAGCCCCAGTTTGTATTTTATGATAGCAGTTCTGCTGGCTGTGACCTTAGACAACTTAAACTCTACATTTCACTTATCTCTTCTATAAAATCAGTATATTACCTATCTCACAAAGTTATCAGCAACAAGAAATTGTGTATTTTTGTAAGTGCTAACAACTTAGCTCCAAACAGTTCTTAACCAATTTGAACATTCTTTCTACAAGAAATTTAATGATTATATGGACAATAAATAGGCTGATACTCTGAAAATCAGTACTACTGATAAAACAAGCCAAAATTACCATCATAGGAAGAATTTTAATAGGTACAAACCAAGTCTTTCACCATTTTGCACAAGCCTCCAATTAAACTCAAAGTAGAATTCTTTCATTACTTACTGTTTACTGAGAAAGGGAGGACATATGATCATATGGCATTACAGAAACTGGTGCCAAAGAGAATGCAAATCAATCATAACTAAATTTATTACTGTACGGGACTTTATCAGATTCCTAACATTCCTAAGTAGGTTTTCTTTTCAGAGTTAACATGATGGCCCAATTCAGTAGAAAATGACTGTTTCTTCTGCATGTGCCCAAATCAATTAATATACTAAAGAAACTTTAATAGGAAAGTTCAAATTACTTATGTAAGTACTGTCAACTTTAAAAAGATATGAGAAAGTTAAATTTACATACATTGATATGGAAAGCAGAAATACAAAACTTCCACTTATAAATTATGTATGTAAAAAAGACATTAGTGTATTATCTACATGTTAAAAATTAATGGACAAACTCAAAATAGATTCTGTTAATACTGACTACCTTTAAGAAAAAGTAGGGGTCTGTAGTTAAAAGGAAATCGTCTTTGTTGGGCTGGGCATGGTGGATCACGCCTATGAGCCCAGTACTTCGGAGGCTGAGGCAGGTGGATTGCCTAAGCTCACAGGTCCAAGAACAGCTCCAGCAAGAGTGAGAGCCCTTCTCTAAAAATAGCCAGGTGTTGTGGCAGGCTCAAGAGTTTGAGGTTGCTGTAAGCTATGACACCACCGCACTCTACCGGGGGTGAGAAAGTGACTCTGCTCATAATAAAAAACAAAAAACTCATCTTTGCTGTTGTTGAGATTGAATATTTAACCCATTAATATAAGCAATAAGGTAGGCTGCTCTATCTAGCACAACAGGTACAAATGTAAAGCGCCATAGTCAAACTGCCTTTACCATAGTTTGAGTCCAACTCCAACAACAAATTATAAATATGTATGTAAAACCAAGTGTGCATGGATATGCAAAAAAAGTGTGGATATACACACACTTTTCTGTGCTTCAATCTATCAAATGAAGATAAAGAACTTACCTCACAGAGTAGTTGCGAGGATTGAGAATATTGACTTAAACCACTTAACACAGTGCCAATCATATATAGCAAGGGCTCAGTACATATTTAACTACTATTGTTTTTGCTATAAACATTTATTCAAAAGAACACTAGTGATAAAGTAAAATGTAACACATGGGAGGAAACTTCACCATGAATACCAGTCAATTGGAGTCTTGTCTTACTTTATATCAAAATAGTTTCAAAGGTGAATTTTTGCTGTGAAGAAACATACACAATGGTGTTTTGAATTGAAGATAACCATCACAACCCCCTGGTAAGCTTAGTCAAAATAAGAAGCGGGTATTATATAAAGACTACCACGTTAAAACATTAAATAAATGGCTAATCTTTTTCAGAAGTCATCTTAGAAATTTCTCTACTTCAAACATCATCTCAATGCCATTTCACTTAGACCAAAATTGCACGGATAAATAAGAGAATAAACAGCAAGATACTGCTTCTCTCACTTTAAAAAGCAAAGGATACTATTATTAAACAAGGTTGGTAGTTGTCACTTGCCCACTCTCTGCTATAAATGCCTACTGTATATATCATGTGGTATTAAGTCATTCAAATGAATGTAAATCATAGTAATTATTTTAACCTATAGTCACCAAGATATTAATAGTCTCCAAATCCTCAAAGCTTGTCAGCCAGCACCACTATCAACCAATGCCATTTTTGAATAATTCTTGAGATTTAAGGGAAAGAACGGGAAGTAGAACACAAATGTTTATCAAAGTACTACCTGCTTTTAAAGTGTAAATTCATCTTTAAAACAGACAGATTCTGTTTAACACTGGAATTTTAATTCCCTGAAAGTAAATAAAAGATTAACATATATGATGGATATAGGATCTCCCACTCAGTCGGATATCAACAAAACCAGTGAGCTAGAAGGGCCCTGAGAGATGATCGAGTTCAACCCCTTCAACTGTGAATACGCCTAAGTGAAGAAAGTCTAAGGAATCTACTGAGAAACTAGTCCCCTGAATCTTGGTAGTAAGATCTATGCCCTCAATGAGTATCACCACCTCAACTTCAAACAAAATCTAATACCTCACTGGCTCCAGTTAAGAATCCAGAGGCCAAAAGTTCCCACCACACAATGATTTCCTTCAGAATGTTTTCCTTACAGAATATTCTGTACCAACCAATTACTTATGCCTATAAAACACACACACAAATGGGAATTACATTAATTATAAAAACTATACTGCTAAAAGTCATTTTGATAACCTGAAATGAATATTAACACAAAGATTCTATCTTATTAGGAAGTTATATATAATGACAAAACTAGAAGTTATAAGCCCAAATCTATTGCTATCACAGACTATTGAATCCTAAAATATACTATTTTTCTAACTTTCATTTTTGTGAACATAATCACCAACATCGTTCACATAAAACTTTTGGTATTAAGTGCTAAAGCACTGAAATAAAATAGATGGCAAGTGTGACTTTGAGTTCAACAGGTAAAGGCCAATAGATTATTTTCAAGGTTGAAAACAAACACATGACAACTTTGTTCCCAGCACTAATTGTGCAACAAACTTATTGGGTTAAATCACATTTAAACTTCATGTGAGAAAGTATTTAGCTCACAGGCAAATTCCACACAGGAAAAGCAGACTTACCAGTACATGTTAATACACATTTTAAAATTCATTCTTAGAATCTGTAAGAATATTCCTTTAAGGAAAACATTTTAAAAATCAAATTTCTTCAAATTCCTTAAAACAAAAATCACAAAAAGAACTTAAGGCAAAACAACAATAAAAACAAACAAAAAAAGAAACAGAAAATAAAAACAAATGGGATGTGGTGGCTCACGTCTATAATCCTAGCACTCTGGGGGGCTGAGGTGAGTGAGCTGCTTCAGCTCAGGAGTTGGAGATCAGCCTGAGCAAGAAGACCTGTCTATTAAAACAACAACACAAAACATAAAAAATTCGGGTGGTGCCTGTGGCTCAATGGCTAGGGCACCGGCCCCATATACCAAGAGTAGCAGGTTTAAACCCAACCCCAGTCAAACTGCAACAAAAAAATAGCTGGACCTTGTGGCGGTCGCCTGTAGTCCCAGCTACTCGGATGGCTGAAGCAAGAGAATCACCTAAGCCCAGGAGTTGGAGGTTGCTGTGAGCTGTGTGACCCCACAACACTTTACCGATGATGATACTCTGTCTCTACTAAAAAAAAAAAATTCAATCCTTTACGTGGTACAAAACTTTTAGAATAACAAGAAAATCAACTGCAAAAAGTAACTTTGGGGTTGGACACCACAGTATACACCTGTAGTCCCAACTACTCAGTTGGATTAAGATAAGGCCATCACTTGAGTTCGGGAGCTCAAGGCCAATCTCAGCAATACAGTGAGACACTATCTATTAAAAAAATAAATAAAATAGGCTTGGCACCCATAGCACAGTGGGTAGGGCACCAGCCACATACACCAGGGCCTGCAGGTTCAAACCCAGTCCAGGCCTGCTAAACAAAAATGACAACAATAACAACAAAAAAAAAATAGCCAGGTGTTGTGGCAGGTGCCTATAGTCCCAGCTACTTGGGAGGCTGAGGCAAGAGAATCACTTAAGCCCAAGAGCTGGAGGTTGCTGTGAGCTGTGACGTCACATCACTCTACTAAGGGCAACACAGTGAGACTGTCTCAAAAAAAAAAAAAAATTAAATAAATAAATAAATCACAATGTGGTAGCATTTTCTAGTCAACTGGCCAAAAAGTATGAAAAGTATATAATACAAAAATTAATATTTATTCAAAATTTTTATTACATGAATGACATATGATAGTAGAGAACAAATCCTGAATTTAGTAACCCAAAACAGAGTCATGAGAAACCCCAAGCCAACTAACAGAAGGTTTATTCATATAAATCACTATCACCAATTCTAAAAACTGATAGGCAATTCTAAAAACTGAAGGAAATCTACATTATTTTCACAATAAAGATAATATTTAAACATTAATAGTCATGTACTGCATGATACTTTAGTCAATAATGGACCACATATATGGTGGTTCCATAAAATTATAACACCACATCTTTACTGTGCCTTTTCCGTGTCTGGACATCTTTAGATACACAAATAATTACCCCTGTGTTATCATACAACTGTCTACAGTATCCAGTATAGCAACATTCTGTACAGATTTGTAGTCTAGGAGCAATAGGTTTTACCATACAACATAGATGTGTAGTTGCTTATATTATATTTTGCTTGTATTTTTCTTTTCTTTTTTGAGACAAGAGTCTCATTCTGTTGCCTTGGGTAGAGTGCTGTGCCATGGTTATCTTACAGCAACTTCAAACTTAGGCTTGAGCAATCCTCTAGCTTCAACATTCCAAGTAGCTAGAACTGCAGGCTCCCATCATTATGCCCAGCTAAGCTTACACCATTTAGGTTTGTGTAAATACACTCTCTAATGTTCCCCCAGGGACAAAATTAGTGAAGGGCCATCTTCCTCAGGATGTACCCTTATCTTAAGTATAGCATGACAGTAAATGTTCCATGCAATTGATGGCTGTAGAAAATTTTCAAGTTTTGGAAGTAACATTTAAGCTTGGAGCCCGCAACTTAATGTTTAGGGCGCCAGCCACACACAACTGAGTCAGGCAGGTTTGAACCCAGCCTGCTAAACAACAATGACAACCACAACAACAAAAAAATAGCCTGGCATTGTGGTGGGCCCTTATAGTCCCAGCTACTTGCAAAGCTGAGGCAAGAGATTCGCTTAAGCCCAAGAGTTTGAGGTTGCTGGGAGCTGTGATGCTACAGCACCCTACCAAACTGCGACATAGTGAGACTCTGTCTCAAAAAA
>NW_003852408.1:3654634-3655689 GCF_000181295.1 Otolemur garnettii | reverse complement strand
AGAATTAGTAGAAGTCACAGCATCAGGTCTCAGACTGTAATCAAGTAATGACATTTGGAGCTGCATATATGAACACACACCAGATCAAGAAAATGACCATGGCATAGGAAAAAGTGTGGTTAAATTAAATATACCAGGAACAATATAAATTAAACAACTGTACAAGAAAATGGAATAGAAATCACCCTTGCCTGTAATAGAAGTCATCCTTGCTTATCTAAGATGGCCAGGACCTCAAATAAGCCTGTCTTTAAAATGGGAATGAATAGCCTCAAGACCAAGGGATTGAGAGGAGCAGAGAAACAATAGCCATTAAAACAAACCCTGCTTGCAAAGAGCTTACTGCTCTCTGCCCCCATCTAGATTCCAATCTCGACTCTGCTCCATAACAATAAGACAATTACCTTCATTCATCTAAGTTTCTTTCTCCATTAAACTAGAGATAGTATTATTAACTTGAGGGGTTAAGTATTAGAAACAATGTATACAAGGCTCTTAGAACCTTACCTGAATATGGTAGCTGCCATTTAATGAATGCTCATTAAGTATACAATTAAATGACTAATATGAAAGAAAAGAGGAGGTAAGGGAGTCATAGAGTTCTTCGTCATGAGAAAGGAATTGAGTAGTAAGATTTTAGTCAGATGTTTGGCAGCACACTGTAGTCCTAGCTACTCAGAAGGCAGAGGAAAGAGGATAACTTGAGCCCAAGTTTGAGGTTGCTGTAAGTATGATGCCACCACACTCTACCCAAAGCCACTCTACCCAGAGTGTCAGAGGAAGACTTTGTCTCAAGAGAAAAGAAAAATTTACAGTTTGTCATTTTACTTTAAATTTAGGAAGAACATAAATCCAAAGTCAGCAGTTTATTCACAAATCAAATGTCAAATTCTAAGTAGCCGTATTGCCACACTCAAAATGGCTACATCTGGCTCAGCACCCGTAGCACAGTGGTTATGATGCCAGCCACATACACCGAGGCTGGTGGGTTCAAACCCGGCTGGAGCAAGTTAAACAATGACAACTGCAACAAAATAGCTAGGTATTGTGGCAGG
>NW_003852408.1:3653416-3654434 GCF_000181295.1 Otolemur garnettii | reverse complement strand
AAAAAAAAAAAGGCTGGGTCTGTCATCAAATAGCACAGCATAGTTTATTAATTCATGTTTCCACTAAGAGGAACAAAGAGAAAAATTTACTGCACCCTTTCCCCCCAGTTGATCAGAAAAGTTCTATATAGAAACTAGGAGAGTAAGAGTTATTGAGGGTTAAGTTACGGTGTATCGGATGTTTAATTCAATCTCAGGCCTCAAAACCATTTCAACATGATGATGGAATATTGTATAATACATAAAAATACTATTTTTAAATTATATATGTGTGTGTATATATATTTATATATATATATATTTGGGGGGGGAGACAGAGCCACAAGATAAGATGGACAGGGAGAACTCAAAAACAGTCTCAACAGCATCCATCAGATTTAGAAAATGGTGAGGGCATTTCTAGAAATGGTGGCAGAGGAAAAGATAAGGGGTAAGATAAGGAGACAGTAAATAACTCTCCTCTGAAAGGCTGGGTTATAAAGAGGAGTCCACAGCCATGAGAGAAAGGGAGGTAGTGTTACAAAGGGAGCTGAGTGTATGAGTCTTGAGCTTGTTTATTAAGTAAGGAAAAGAATTACTGAAACAAAGAGGCCTGGGGGTAAGGTACAGTTTACTCACAGGATCCCACAGTGGGGAAAAAAGTTAAGGAGCAAAGGAGCGTTTTCTTCTCTTTGGATGAGAAGAAAGATGTATCAGTCTCTGAGGCATGAGCTGACAACCGGAAGCAATGAAATACAGGCCTAGCTTATATGAGAAGTTGAGGAAGAAAAGCAGTGACCCTTGACTAGGAGGTCCAAAAGAGACCCCAAGTCTATTTTATAGCATACTATAAGATGATCAATTTATATAAAAAGACATAGCCCAACTACTTCCAAAGTATACAGCAATTCACTCTTTGCTTATATAGTTTGTATAATCCTTTAAAATAAATACTAAATGTATTTAATAGAATATTTTCTTTTATTTCATCTTCAGGTCTCAAAAATTACAGACTACAGTGAGCCATTCTTAGCCCACA
>NW_003852408.1:3649782-3651710 GCF_000181295.1 Otolemur garnettii | reverse complement strand
CCTGGCATCAACAGTGTTACAACCTAGGGGTTTTCAGGATCAAATATTATTAAATTTATAGTTATAATCAAGGAAAAAGCAAAGTTAACTCAAAGTTAAGGAGAAAAGCTACAGAATGTAGATTTAACAAGAGATGAATAACGAATAACGTCAAATTTTTATATGCAGGCTCGGTACCCATAGCGCAGTGGTTTTAGCACCAGTCACATACACAGGGGTCTGCTAATCAGCAATGACAACTCCAACAAAAAATAGCCAGGCATTGTGGTGGGTGCCTGTAGTTCCAGCTACTTGAGAAGCTGAGGCAAGAGAATCGCTCAAGCCCAAGAGCTGGAGGTTGCTGTGAGCTATGTCACAGCTCTCTCTACTGAGGCCACATACTGAGGCACTATCTCAAAAAGAAAATTTTTTTATATGAAATCATATGTCATAGGAATTATATATACCTAAATTGAGAATCCCTCAAGTATTTTCCAGAAGTTAAAAATATAAAAAAAAGAAGTCAAAAAGATAACCAGGTCAGGTGCAGTAGTTCATGCCTGCAATCCTAGCACTTTGGGAGAATGAAGCAGGAGGACTACTTGAGGCTAGGAACCCACGACCAGCCTAAGCAAGAGCAAGATCCTGTCTCTAGAAAAAAATAGAAAAATTGGCCAAATATGGTGTTGTGTGTTTGTAGTCCTTGGGAGATTAAGTCAGGAGGATTGCTCAAGCCCAGGAGTTTGAGGTTGCAGTGAGCTATGATCATGCCAGGGCACTCTAGTGCCCAGGAAAGAGAGCACCTTGCAAAAAGTAAAAAAAAGAAAAAACCACCATATTCATAATGTCATAACCTATAAACCAGTGCCTCACATTTCTACAATTAGCTTTTTTTTTTTTTTTTGAAACAGAGCCTTATTCTGTCATCCTCAATAGACTGCCATAGCCCATAGCAACCTCAAACTCCTGGGCTTGAGCAATCCTACAATTAGCATTTTTGCCAGAAATTAAGTAGATGCTAATGACTGCCTCTATGCTGAGCCTAGAATGTGTACAAACAGCCAAGAAAAATATTAGAGGCATTGTTCCCAAAACTAAATTTTAGTAATACAGATTCCTGGGCCCTATCACAATGAAGATAAGAGCAAATTTAACTATTTTTTTCCAATCATAATAATAACCAATTTATTTTTCTAAAATCATAGCTAGCTAGATTTGAGAATTGCCACAGGTTTACACCATTGTTTTGGGTAATTACATATCATCTTCTATTCCTTTGTAATTTTTGCACAACTTTCCCCATCCCACAATTAAAAACAGCCACTCATATTCTTAGAAACCACCAATTCCACTTCTAAGAATCTAACCCAAAGAAATAACACAGGCTGAGAGTAACGGTTCATGCTTATGATCATAGCATTCTGGGAGGCCAAGGTGGGAGGATCACTTTAGCTCAGGAGTTTGAGACCAGTCTGAGCAAGAGACAGACTCCTATCTCTACTAAAAAATAGAAAGAAAAAAATTAGCCAGGCATCCTGGTGAACCATAGCTGTCTCAGCCTCAGTTACTAGGGTGGCTGAGACAGGCAGATGGCCCGAACCAGCAGAATGAGATTGGTGTGACACCACTGCATCCTAACCTGGGCAAGAGAGACTCTGCCTCAAAAAAAAAAACCAGAAAAACAAGAAAAGAAAAAATACCTGTGCAAGGATCTATGAAATCAAAATGCTAGCTGCAATACATTGTTGTGTAAAAAAAGACATGATCCTAATGTTCTCAGCAATGAAATGGTTAATACACTACTGCGTATTTAGAAGTCCTCAAAAACAAAGAGGTAGGCTCGGTGCCTATGGCTCAAGTGGCTAAGGCGCCAGCCACATACACCTAAGGTGGTGAGTTCAAATCCAGCCTGGGCCTACCAAACAACAATGACGGCTGCAACCAAAAAA
>NW_003852408.1:3644974-3648720 GCF_000181295.1 Otolemur garnettii | reverse complement strand
CTGGGAGGCTGAAGCTAGAGAATCACTTAAGCCCAACAGTTTGAGGCTGCTGTGAGCTGTGATACTACAGTACTCTACTGAGGGTGATAAACTAAGACTGTTTCAAAAAATTAAATTAAATTAAAATTAGAATAGCCAGGCATTTTGGCAGGCGCCTGTAGTCCCAGCTACTTGAGAGGCCGAGGCAAGAGAATCTCTTTGAACCTAAGAGTTTGAGGTTGCTATGAGCTATGACACCACAGCAAAGTGAGACGGTCTCAAAAAATAAATAAAATAGGCTTGCCGCCTATGGCTAAGGCGCTAGCCACATACACCTAAGGTAGTGTGTTCAAATCTAGCCTGGACCTGCCAAACAACAATGATGGCTGCAAACAAAAAACATAGCCAGGCGTTGCGGCAAGTGCCAGTGGTCCCAGCTACTTGGGAGGCTGAGGCAGGAGACTCACTTGAGCCCAGGAGTTGGAAGTTGCTATGAGCTCTGATGCCACGGCACCCACCCAGGGGGTCAGCTTGAGGCTCTGTCTCAAAAAATAAATAAATAAATAAATAAAATACAATTTTGTTTAATAAATGGTACCTAATACAAAATATTTTGTTTAGAAAGACTGGGAGAATGGCCGTACCTGTGGCTCAGTGAGTAGAATGCTGGTCCCATATACCAAGGGTGGCGGGTCCAAACCCAGCCCCAGCCAAACTGCAACAAAAAAATAGCTGGGCGCTGTGGCGGGCACCTATAGTCCCAGCTACTTGGGAGGCTTAGGACAGAGAATCGCCTAAGCCCAGGAGCTGGAGGTTGCTGTAATCTGTGATGACACAGCACTCTACTGAGGGCGATAAAGTAATACTTTGTCTCCAAAAAAGGGGGGGGATTAGAACATTGACTGGACGTTTGTAGACAATAAGAAATTTATTGTGATCACATAGGTTTAATTTACATCTCTAAAGAATCCTCATCCTTTAGAAAAGTAGACTCAAATATTTACAAGTCAAATAATAACTAAAAATCTATTTCCAAATAACTGGAGTGGGAGGTAAGATTATGAGGAAAAAATGTGGCTGTAAGTTGACAGTGATGTAGCTAGCTGAGTTTGAGGTATACTGAAGTTCATTACACAATTCTATTTTTGCATATATTTGAAATCTTTCATAATAAAAGTGTTTTGCAAAGAGTAAGCACTAAAATCTAAGTTGTTATCTTTAGAGCAGTGGTTTCTCAACCTTCTTAATGCCAAGATCCTTTAATACAGTTTCTCATGTTGTGGTGATCCCCAACCATAAAATTATTTTTGTTGCTACTTTGTAACTGTAATTTTGCTACTGTTAAAAATCGTAATGTAAATATCTGATATGCAAGACGTATTTAGGCCACCCCTGTGAAAAGGTCGTTTGACCCCCAAAGGAGTTGAGACCCACAGGTTGAGAACCGCTGCTTTAGACGGAGGAGATAGTTGCTTTTGTTTTCAAAGAGTCATTCATACATAAACCATTTGCTTTATGTTTTAAAAATGCAGAGATTTCATTTTTATCAGAAATGAAAAATTAATTTTCTGGATATAGAACAAATCATCCTTGACCTAAATGTGTCAATCCACATTTCATTAATTCATCCTTTAAATCCTTGTCTCTCAATTCAGATCATCAATGAAAATATCACACCTTAAAAACAAATCCTGTCGGCTCAGCGCCTATAGCTCAACTGGCTAAGGCGCCAGCCACGTACACCTAAGGTGGCGGGTTCGAATCCCCAGCCCGGACCCGCCAAACAACAATGACGGCTGCAACCAAAAAAAAAAAATAACCGGGCGTTGTGGCAGGCGCCTGTGGTCCCAGCTACTTGGGAGGCGGAGGCAGGAGACTCGCTTGAGCCCAGGAGTTGGAGGTTGCTGTGAGCTGTAATGCCACAGCACTCTACCCAGGGGGACAGCTTGAGGCTCTGTCTCAAAAAAAAAAACAACCACCCCAGAATTATATGAAGAGAAAGTATTACTCACATTTAACAGAAGACTCCAAGGAAACTCATCTATGCTCAAGCATCTAATACTTAAAATTACATTAAAACTTATCTCTCAACTCTAAAGCCAATTTTCTTATATACTGACCTTTTAAAAGGATAAATTCATACCCAAATCCAGTTTATAACTTTACATTTTTAGGAAATATCTAGTTAAAAGTGAAAAGTCAACATTCAGTGATAACACGTATGGTATCAAGAAAATAAGATTCTTCTCTAAAAACTATACCAGACAGCATTGTTGAATACAGTAAAATCCTTCTTGAGAATAAAATGTTAATATTTTCTTTTCCCATTCTTTATACAAATAAAAGAGAAAAATACTAAGAAACCAGTAAAGCAAGAAAAAGAGGGCTGAAAAAAACCAGAGCCACTGAATTTCTATGCTCATTTTCTCACCTACAGGGAAAGGGAAAAAAAACAGCTACATACTGGAGTAAGAAGCACAGACAAAAAATACTGCCACACCTCCCAAAAGTAAAAACAGTAGTCTCCTGGGGAAGAGGAGATTAGGAAAACCAGCACCAGCTAGAATGAGCTGTAAGTGACATGATTCTACCCTGTGCTATGAAAGATAACAGCAACCCCTGGCCCTCTTTTAATGACAACTCAGGCTGCGTGGTGGCCTCAAGTGAGACCCTGTCTCTACTAAAAATAGAAACACTACCCAGGTGTTGTGATGGGCACCTGGAGCCCCAGCTACTTGGGAGGCTGAGGCAGGAGGAGTTTGAAGTTACTGTGAGCTAGAACTTCACAGCACTCTACCCAGGGCACAGAGTGACACAGTCTCAAGAAGAAAATAAAAAAAAAAGACAAACAGATATGAACAGAAAGATGGCAGTGATGTTGGAACCTTTAGTAGGACGCATGCAAGGGTTAAAAGAACTCTGGGAGACCAATGGAAGCCCCAACTATAAACAAGTAAAATGAGTAAAATGTAACAGAGTAAAATGTAACAGACTGTTACTGTAAATACCACTAAGAGCAATCTAAGCCTTAGGGGAGGCAATACACTTCCCAGAGTTAGAAATATAAAAAGCTCCTATAGATTAAAAAGATATGTGCCCAGAAGAGAAGGGCGAATGGTCTGGAATGGAAGGCAATTGGGGAAGAGGAGCAACATAGACCCCATTTCTTAAAAAAAAATTTTAAATAATCTAAAAAATGCAATCAGTGTAACCTAATTCTTTGTACCCTCGGTGAATCTCAAAAATTTTTTTTAAAAAGAAAAAACACAAAACAAAACAAGAACCAGAGTATTTAGAGAAACATTTTACTGTTAATTCCACAATAGTGCAGCTCCCACAGCTCAGTGGGTAGGGTACCGGCCAACGCTAGTGGGTTTGAACCTGCCCCAGCCAGCTAAAACAACAATGGCGGCAACAACAACAAAAAAATAGCTGGGTGGTGTGGCAAGCACCTGTAAGTCCCAGCTACTTGGGAGCCTGAGGCAAGAGAATCACTTAAGCCCACGAGTTGGAGGTTGCTGTGAGCCATGGCACTCTACCCAAGGTGACAGCTTGAGACTCTGTCTCAAGATGGAAAAAAAAATACTCTACCTAATGTTGAAAGTACTTAAATCTTATAGCTTTATTTTTCTAAAACAAAGTAATTAAATCTAACCTAGATAACATTACTTATCTGTTTCTGAAAAAGTTTTAGAATCACAAAATCCCCCAAATGAAATACTAGTTCACCTTTTAACCAAAACTTTAGAAAAAACTAAAGAATCAGG
>NW_003852408.1:3638237-3644642 GCF_000181295.1 Otolemur garnettii | reverse complement strand
AAAAAAAAGATTCAAATAATACATATCTAAGGGGTAGATAATCAGATGGACAGACATGTGTACCAGAAAAATGTATTCAATTAACAGACGTATGCTATCTAACTGTACAAAGGGCACAGATGTATCTATGAGTCTATAGGTCAGAAATATCGCTTTAAGAAAACTTTGAAATGTGGCTAATGATAAAGTTAAAACAAAAATCCAGTTAATGATAACCAATTCATTAATCAAGTATGACACAATTTTAAGCCCATCTATTTGAAAAGAAAGATTACCCAAAAAATGTAGATTGCTTTAAAGTTAAAAAGGAACAAGAGGCAAAATCTTAACTCCTGGGAAATTTAGATTAGTATCCTTAAAACTATAGTTCTTTTCTAAGGGTAATTTTATTTTTACTCCTTCTATACAAATTAAGAGAAAATTATTTTCTGTTCCTGCTTTATAAACTACTTGAGATATATACCTACATTTCTAAAAAAAAAAAAAATATGCAAGGAGAAAAATCACCTAAATAGCTATCTTATCATCCTCTTAAGAAAAAATATTTCATTTAAGCAGTGAATTTAGCCTGGACACCTTACCAACACCTCGTCTCTATAAAAAAAAATTAAAAATTAGCTGGGGCTGGTAGCAGGCACTTGTAGTCCTAGATACTTGGGAGGCTGAGGCAGGTGAAGCCCAGGCCAGAGTTCAAGGTGGCAGTGAGCTGTGGATCATACCACTGCACTCCAGCCAGGGCAACAGAGCAAGAACCTGACTCAAATGAAAACACACAAACACATCACAAAGCAGTGATTTTACATAAATTGTCTAATTGTCTTCTAGCAAGTCTTACTTAATTCACTTACTCTCTGATTTAACAAATTTATTGATTATCCCACTTCATAGGTTTTAGGCACTGGAAGAAAGTGCTGATCTTGTTCCCCAAAGGAAAGTACATTCTCCTGGGAGGCAGGGGACAAAAAGCTAATTACAGACAGTACTGTGAGAAAATTAAGTAGTCAGGGTAAGAGTTAAGAGAGGGGAGACTATAGACAGAAGGTAGCAAACAGTGTTTCCTATACAAATTCCACCTACTCTACCTTTCTTTCCAACTAAAAGATTTCTGCATAAATGGGGTACAAATCCCTTCATATCCCAAGAAGTGAGCTTAACCCTCAGGAATGAGTAACCATTGGGCTAAAGTCAGTATTCTTTCAAACAGCAAGATCAGAACCATGGAATCAATGTAGACCATTGATTGGTTCATAATCAGGAATTTATAAACTTGGATTGAAAGAAATCTGACGAACCTCTAATTGAAACGGAACACTTCTTTCTAGCATGAATAGGCAACAAATATCATCACTGGCAGTATCTCTACCTTGTAGCAAGAAAAATCAAGAGATATACTATCTTATGATTGGGGCAGATATGTCAATGTTATTTACATTCATCACTGCTAAACGTGTTATTGACAGGGCTAATAAGGAAATACATTACTGTATTACTCACTAAGTTTCATAGTTTGAGCTCTAGATTTCAACATTTTGATTGCTATATTTGGCTTTTGCATCTTAAGCATTTATTTTCTGAATTTTAACAATATTATTTTGAGGCACCCATAAATGGCTTCAGCCTGCTTAAGGGTCAACACTACCAAAAAAATTAAGAACCTCCAGATTTAAAAGGCCCTAACCAAAATATTCAAATGTAACAATAAAAAATAGCAAGTGGCCAGGCGTGGTGGCTCATGCCTGTAATCCTAGCACTTTGGGAGGCCAAGGCGGGTGGATTGCCTGAGCTCACAGGTTGGAGATCAGCCTGAGCAAGAGCAAGACCCCATCTCTAAAAATAGCCGACACTGTGGCAGGTGCCTATTGTCCCAACTAGTAGGGAGGCTGAGGCAAGAAAATCATTTGAGCCGAAGAGTTTGAGGTTGCTGTGAGCTATGATGCAACGCACTCTACTGAGGGTGACAAAGAGAGACTCTGTCTCAAAAAACAAACAAAAAAAATGTATGCATAATGATTAAGCATTACTTACAAAATTTATTATATACATAGATCTACACACATACTGGTGATGCATAGCATCAAAATAAGTTAAAAGACAGAGACCTAAACCCGTGTACAAAATACCGTTACTATGTGGGGTCTTTTTGCCAGAAGTATTATCCAGTTTTCAAGAGTGCAATGTCTGAGAAGGTTTAATAGGCATTCTCCAGGAATACTTTTGCTTGCTAGATTTTAAAAAATGAACAGCAATGCAACATAACATCTTTTCCTCTTTCTAACTCAAAACAGTGGACACAATGATCAAGCCATCATAGTCATTTGGGGACTGATAACCACTTCCTAAAAAAGGCAGAGCAGAAACACAGAGAGCCTAGTTCTCGCTGGAACCACAGCACAGCTGAACCACATTATCTGAGGAAAAATAAACCCCATCTGTTTAAGGCCCTGAGAGTTAAGTTTCTTGTTACCTGCAGGTGAAATCGCTCCTATGTGATAAAGGAATCATCATGGATATAGGATGACCAAATAAGGCCTCTTGAAAGGTAACAATCTAAGCTAAAACTGAATGTGTTAAGAAACAACTATGTAAGATCTAGATGCCATTCCAGGGAGCAAGAGCAATAGACAGAAGGCAAGAGATTCATGCTTTATAAAAGGCTAGTTAGGGGTAGCGCCTGTGGCTCAAAGTAGGGCACTGGCCCCATATACCAGGAGGTGGCGGGTTCAAGCCCAGCCCCAGCCAAAAAAAACAAAGGGCTGGTTAAAATAAAAGGCAAGAAAAGTAGATCTGTCACAGATGGCCATTCTCTGATGGCAGAGAGTAAGCCTCAACAATAAGCCTCTGATTCTTCCCTCCGGACTGCCACATGGACACATAAAACATCCTTCCCATACAGAGGATGCCCCCCAAAAGGTACACAGTTTGAGGAAGAAACTGTATTAAATTGTAATACTGCAATTACAAGACATGGTCAAATATGACTCGTATTGTATCTTTTGTTATCAGCAGATATCAAGTATTACAATTTTGATATAGTTTTTTCCTTTCTTAAAATGTACATACTTTTGTTGGCACCCTCTAAATGTACAAGAACATTTCTGAAGTTAATACAAAGAGGAAAATGTCATTTATCGGCGCCTGTGGCTCAAGTGACTAAGGCACCAGCCACATACACCTAAGGTGGCGGATTTGAATCCAGCCCAGGCCCACCAAACAATGACGGCTGCAACCAAAAAATAGCCAGGCGTTGTGGCGGGTGCCTGTGATCCCAGCTACTTGGGAGGCGGAGGCAGGAGACTCACTTGAGCCCAGGCGTTGGAGGTTGCTATGAGCTGTGATATCACGGCACTCTACCCAGGGGACAGCTTGAGGCTCTGTCTCAAAAAAAAAAAAAAAAACCTTGGCTTCAGCAGCACCCATAGCACAGTGGTTACGGTGCCAGACACATACACCAAAGTTCAAACCGGGCCGGAGCCAGCTAACCAACAATTGCAACTGCAACAAAACAGCCAGGTATTGTGGTGGGCGCCTATAGTCCCAGCTACTTGGGAGGGTAAGGCAAAAGAATCACATCAGTTTGAGGTTGGTGTGAGCTCAGATGCCATGGCACTCTTTTGAGGGTGACCAAGTGAGACTCTGTCTCAAAAATAAACAAACTCAAGACCATGAACAGCTTTTTTATCTTTATAATCCCATATCATGGCCTGTTGCTTGAAAAAAGAAGTGAAAAAGAATTTTGACAATAACCCATATCATTTGCTCATTACACCTCTAGCTGTAATTCTAGTGCTAGACTAACTTCACTGAGCAAAGATGTCTTAAAAGATGGTTTTTCTAGGTTTGAGAGTATTTTGCTAAATTCAATTCAAGCAACACCTTTAAAAGATAAATGAGCAGCTGCTGAAACCACGATAACTTCTTTCCTTGTATAATGATTCTAATACTGACCCTTAAAATAGAAATAATTCTAGATTTTTTTTTTAGAACTGTTGTTTCACTAAGTCCTTGACTTTACATTCCTTAAAATAACTAGACTAAGCCATTTCTAACTTTACAACCCTCTGAAGAAATATGGAAAACTTCCCAAATGTAAATAAACTCAGCAAACATTGTGAAAAAGTTTTAGCTTTCTTGAAAACACAGTAAACTCTTAAAAATTAATTGGGATGATGAATCATCTTCATTTTATTTTTCAGTAATAAGAAACAAAGCATTAACATACAGGTCTGAATGTAAAAAAAAAACACATAAGTAATAGGCCCATCCTACATAGTAATAGCAAAATTCTGCTATTCAACAAACTTAAGTTAACCAATTCCTTAGCCGACTGAAGAAATAATTAAAACAGGTGTCACAATTAAGATACTAAAAGATGGTCAATTCCTCAACAGCTATTAGTCTGTACAATGAGAAGAAACCTGGCAAAATGGCATGGCCTAATATACAGGGCAGCTGAAAAGTAATACTAGATGGACACAAGAGGCAGAAGCAGATTGTCTTACAGTGCCACACTAAAGCCTGAAATTCCCCAAGTCTTACCTCATAGCAGCAACTGGAAAGGCAAAACTTTTTAAAATCCAGGGTGTAGAATATGAACTCTACAGATGACAGTCTATTTTTCTAAATAAAGTATTTTGAGGCCAAAACATGGAAATGAACACTAAAACTTCTAATGAGTTGAGAATTAGCAAACAGATCTGATCACAAAGACTACTCAATCTTCTCAAAAATCAGCCTAATGTTGCCATCTACTGGGGGGGAAGGGCACAGATGCACTTGGATATGGGGTGGAGGAGTAGAGAGACAGGGTCAAATTCCATTTTTCTTAGGTGTCGAGAACTGAAAATATGTGATTCATAAAGGAAAAAATGAGACTGCAGAAAAATAGGCGCTCTTTCCTGGTATAGCAGTAAAATACATAGACTTCATGAATAGTTTTTATTCTAAAGTCCATAAAACTCCACAATGCTGGACAATACAGCATTGCTTACTCCACACAAATAGGTATTATTCAGAGTCATAAACCTGCTGTTATTCCCTATGCTATTTCCACATAAAGAAGGATCAAATTAATTCAAACTGTAATCAGGAGTCTACAAGAATATGCTAGAAATAAAAGCTGGTGAGTCTTTAGTTTCGCCTTCAGCCACCAACTAACCTCATTTCCCATTTTAAAAATCCTGTGCATAGGGGTGGCGCCTGTGGCTCAAAGGAGTAGAGTGCCGGCACCATATGCTGCAGGTGACAGGTTCAAACCCAGTCCCAGCCAAAAACTGCAAAAAAAAAAAAAAATCCTGTGTATATACTTTTATAGTAATTAAAGGTATCAGATGTGGGAAAACCGAAGCAAAGAGGCTCAGTGCCTGTAGCACAATGGTTACAGTGCAGCCACATACATCGAGGTTGGCGGGTTCCAACCCAGCCCAAGTCAGCTAAAAAACAATGACATCTGCAACAAAAAATAGCCAGGTGTTGTGGCGGGTGCCTATAGTCCCAGCTACTTGGGAGGCTGAGGCAAGAGAATCACTTAAGCCCAAGAGTTAGAGGTTGCTGTGAGCTATAACATCACAGCACTTCACTGAGGGTGACATAGTGAGACTCTGTCTCAAAAAAAGAAAGAAAGAAAGAGTAGGGGGAAGAGAGAGACAGGGAGAGATTTGTTAAAGTAGCAGTCCCCAACCTTTTTGCCACCAGGGACCAGTTTCACGAAGACAATTTTTCCATGAATGAGATGGGGTCAGGGGAAATGACACAGATGGTAGAGCTCAGGCGATAATGCTGTGTGGCCCAGGGTTGGGGACCACAGTGTGAAAGGTGGGGGGGAGGGGGGAGACAATTAGAAAAGAGGATTAAATTCTCATGTTCTTTTATGCTGTAGGATGATTACAGTTAACAATGTAGCTTTTTCAAAAAGCTAAAAGGAGGCATCACAGCTCACAGTAACCTCTATCTATTGTGCTTAGGCGATGCTCTTGCCTCAGCCTCCCGAGTAGCTGGAACTACAGGTGCCTGCCACAATGCCTGGCTATTTTTCTGTTGCAGTTTGGTCAGGAATGGGTTCAAACCCACCACCCTCAGTATATGGCACCAGCGCCCAACTCACTGAGCCACAGGCACCACCGCCCTTCTTGGCCTATCTAATAAACAACATGACCCCAAGGAAAAATTTTGTTGCCAGTGGGACAATGTGTTAAAACACAATTCACGTTTATTTTAAAGATCATTTCTTCACTCTACTGATATTAAGTTTCCCCTACAAACAACTAAAAAATTACTGAGTAAACGACTAAAAAAAAAAAAATATATGGTTTAGCTCTCAAACAGTACTCTAAATATAAAAGATAAAAATCTCTGAATAGGTTCGACGCCTATAGCTCAACCGGCTAAGGCGCCAGCCACGTACACCTA
>NW_003852408.1:3635429-3637418 GCF_000181295.1 Otolemur garnettii | reverse complement strand
CAAAAAAAAAAAAAAGAGTTTGAGGTTGCTGTGAGCTATGATGCCGGAGCACTCTACTAAGGGAGACAAAGTGAGACTCCGTCTAAATAAATAAAGTAGGGAAACTGAACAAGAAATAAGTTTTAATTTCACTGCTTCTGCCTCCTCCAAAACTTACTTCTTTGAGATAGGGTCTTGTTCTAAAAAATTGACTTCTCTGAGACAGGTAGTGCAGTGGCATCATCACAGCTCACTGCCGCCTCAGCTTCCCCAGGAGCTGGGACTACAGGCACACACCACCACACCTATGTAATTTTTGTATTTTTTGTAGAGGCTGGTCTTAAACTCCTGAAGCGATCCTACCTCGGCCTCTCAAAGTGTTAGGATTATAGTGTAAAATCACCTGACCCACAAAAACCCTTATATGCAGTCTCAGAAATGGAAGCAATGTCATAGAAAGGTAAATAAGATCTAAAAGCACTTTTATTTTCCTTTTCAGTTCACTTATAAATATTTTCATACACCTTTTTCACATGTCACTGCCTATTCAGGAACCAACATATTCTATCTACTACATCTAATTCCTTAAAGAACTTCAATAATCTCAGCTCAGATTTCCTGCTATTTCATAAATATGGACCCTCTATTTCAGAGGCCTTGCTTACCTTACCATTAGATCTTGACCACAATAACACCTTTAAGTTCCACATACATACATATGTTCTTCTATACATACCCCAAACAAACAGGCCCAGGTAAAATCCTCCTCTCTTCAAATCATCAGTAACTCCCAACCCAGGACTGAATCTCTCTAAACTTCCAAGTACCTACTACATACAAGTCAATTTTGTACTTGATAAATACAATGTTAGATGATGTATTCTCTTGATATAAGTTTGATCTGCAATAAAATACATTTCAAGATAAGAGATCTAAGGATACAGTGCACATTTTCTGGGTAAAGGGCACTTTTACCTTTAACTTAAAGTATACAAGAGCAAACTATGTCACTAAAACATGCACTCTCATAATATTTTGTAATTTTTTAAAAAGATAATAAGGAATCTAATGTTAGAAATTTTTTTCTCCACAGCACAAAGAAGGTAGATCTTGTATCTTGTACCAGAAATACATTCACATTAGTGCTAATGAAATATTGTACAATGGGGGCTGGGTATGGTGGCTCACTCCTGTAATTCTAGCACTCTGGGAGGCCAAGGCAGGTGGACTGCTTGATGCTTGATCTCAGGACTTTACACCAGCCTGAGCAAGAAAGAGACCCTGCTTCTACCAAAAAATAGAAAAAACTTGTCAGACATTGTACCCGGTGCCTATGTTCCCAGCTACTCAGGAAGCTGAGGCAAGAGGATCCCTTGTGCCCAAGAGTTTGAGGCTACTGTGAGCTCTGGCACCATGGCACTATACCCAGGGCATGGAGTGGGGTCTGTCTTGGAAAAAAAAAAAAAAAATACTGTGCCAATGAAGGTGCTTCCAAGAATTTACTTAGCTAAGCAAAAATAATGCCCTAATTCATCTGTTTCTTATCAGATTCTAATATCAGGGCTTCTAAATACAAAAACTTACACTTAGAATATTTATAAAGTATTTCTCTATACTAAATACTATATTCCTATATTCAGTTTTAGACAAGTTATGTTTAATTACCAACTATATGAAACAGAATTCAGAGGACAAGGCATATGTTTTAAGTCCTTTTAAGTATTCCACTTAGCACAGTCCTGGCACACAGTAGCACTTGATAAATACAGTATTAATACGTGAACTATTGTCTACTAATAAACAATTCCCAAATTCTAAATTTGGAATACCAAGTTACTAAAATATTCTAGTACCTTAAGAATTCCGTAAGTAGGGAGGCGCCTGTGGCTCAAAGGAGTAGGGCGCCGGCCCCATATGGCTGAGGTGGTAGATTCAAACCCAGACCCAACCCCAGCCAAAAACTGCAAAAATAAATAAATAAAATATTCTTTGAGTTAAAAAAAAAAAAAA
>NW_003852408.1:3634202-3635292 GCF_000181295.1 Otolemur garnettii | reverse complement strand
GAACTTTAGGCAGGCACACTTGAGCCAGAAGCTTGAGGTTGCAATGAGCTATGATCATGCCACTGCAATCTAGCCTAGGCAACAGAGAGAAACTTTGTCTCAAGAAAAAAAAAAAAAAAAGAAATTCTTTAAGGAGTTAATTTTAATGAGCCTAATTTTGAAAAATTTATATTCTACTAACCGCCAGCCCCTGAAAAATGAAATGAGCAACCTGACAGTAAATTATAGCAAGTGATGGTAATATCATTTCACAATATACTTCCTCAAGATGCCACATAAAAACAAACTCTACCACTGACACCTACCATGTACAATGCATTATGTTGGGAGCCTTCTGCCAGACACTGTGAGGACAGAAGAATGAGATCTCTACCTTCAGGAAGCCAAAAATGTAGTTAAGAAGTTAAGATGTAAACAGCTAATTATGTGTGTAAGACAGAATGTGAAAACCATACTAAAAAAAATGCTGTAGAAAGGAAATACAAAAGGGAGAAGAAAGTGAGGAGTAAAAATATTACAGAAGCTATGTGAAGAAAGTTAAATGTATGTATGTAGGTATAAGAGATACAAGATGGGGGACGGGTATCAATTAATTCAGGTAGACAAAATAAAAACCAGGGCAAGAATGCTAAAAAGTTCCTGGGTGTGCTTAAGAGGAACAAGCAGTTCAATCTGACGGCAGCCAAAGATGGAAAATGGACAGTATTACAAAACACTGAGGTCACAGAAATTAATAGCATTTCCACATTAATTACCACATACAAAGCTACTACATGCACTTAGTTTTTGGAAAAACAAAAAGGCCCTCCATATGATCTCCATGAACGTGCTCTCTAAGGACACAAAGCAGTTTAAATTACAACTCGAGAGAATTTCAGACAGCCTATCTGTAAAAATTCACTTTGGGGTTTCCAGGGCATCACATGTTTACCAATATAAGAACTTTGAGTTAATATGACTTGCACCGGGTGTATCTATTTATTCAGAGCACTGCCCATTTATTCAGAGTTCCATGAGTAGGAATTCTGAAGTCAGGGTAAAACTCAAGTGATTTTAACAGCCAACAAAAACTGATTAAAACATACACTGA
>NW_003852408.1:3631339-3632747 GCF_000181295.1 Otolemur garnettii | reverse complement strand
CTGGCGCCATAACCACTGTGCTATGGGCGCTGAGCCTACCTGCAGTATCTGAAATATTCACCAACTGCTTAAAAAGAAAACTCTCAATCATTTTAGCATTAACAATATAAAACATGAATCAAGGGCCAGGTGCGGTGGCTCACGCCTATAATCCTAGCACTTGGGAGGCCAAGGCAAGTAGACTGCCTGAGCTCACGGGTTCCAGATCAGCCTGAGCCAGAGAGAGCCTCCCATGTCTAAAATATATCTGGACGTTGTGGAGGGTGCTTGTAGTACCAACTACTCAAGAGGCTAAGGCAAAAGAATCACTTGAGCCCAATAGTTTGAGGATGCTGTGAGCTATGACTTCACACAGCACTGTACAGAGGGCAACAAAGTGAGACTCTGTCTCCCAAAAAAAAAACAAAAAAAAAAATGAACCAAGACAAATAAAATAGAACCCTAAACCATCACAAAACACTTAACAATATCTTATATTATTCTCACAAGACGTATTCTGTGAACAAATATTTAAAGAATCCCTATTATGGGCCAGGCACTGCATTAGCATTAGGAATAAAAAAGGGACTATTAACTTCAAAGAATTCATGATCAACTAAGGAACAATACTGTACATTCAAATATTTTTAAGTATTAGGCCTACATATATAAAAATGTCCTAGGTATAAAGAGATGACGCTAAGTACATGAGTTGTTAACAAACAAGGCAATGGTCTATGCTACCCTGGGCAAGTGGAAGAAGAGTATCTAGCACATAAATGACAACTGACTCTAGGTTATGTGGTTAATAACAGCATTTTTCAGGTAATGGAACTGGAAAATACACAAAGGTTAAATTATTTGCCCAAGGTCACAAAGATCTGCTAGAATGACTTTTTATAAAGAAGTATAACCACTGTTTCTGCTTATTCGAAGACAAAGCAGCTAAGGCTGAATAATGGACAAGTCCCTTTTTCTCTATCCAATCCAGTTTAATGAGAAACCACCCCCCCCCAAAAAAGAAAAAACCACCAAAATCTCAAAGGCCTCAGAGAAAAATAAACAGACATGGCTTGGCGCCCATAGCTCAGTGGTTAGGGCACCAGCCACATGTACCAGGGTTGGTGGGTTTGAGCCCAGCCAGGGCTTGCTAAACAAGGATGACAATAGCTGGGCCTTGTGGCGGGCGCCTGTAGTCACAGCTCCTTAGGAGGCTGAGGCAAGAGAACTGTGTAAGCCCAAGAGTTTGAGGTTGCTTTGAGCTGTGATGCCACAGCACTCTACTGAGGGGGACATAGTGAGACTCTGTCTCAAAAAAATAAAAAAATAAACAAAAAAATGTATTTCAGTCTGGAAGCAACCTCTTTTTAAAAGTATCTCTACATTAGGACATTAAGATTTAAAGAACTGGGTGACACCTGTGGCTCAG
>NW_003852408.1:3629717-3631180 GCF_000181295.1 Otolemur garnettii | reverse complement strand
ACCTAAGCCCAAGAGCTGGAGGTTGCTCTGAGCTGTGATGCCACAGCACTCTACTAAGGGTGACAGAGTGAGACTCTGTCTCTTAAAAAAAAAAAAAAAAAAGATTTTTTTTCTTTTTGCCGTTTTTTGGGCAGGGCTGGGTTTGAACCCGCCACCTCCAGCATATGGAACCAGCGCCCTACCCTTTTGAGCCACAGGCACTGGCCTAAGGAATTATATTTTTAAAAGTCCAGGACATTGGCCAAATTAAATTTTACTTAATCAAGAGACAGATCCAGCATCAGTACACTAGTTACCACAAGTAAGAGCAAGCACCCACAATGTACAGAGTAACCTACCAGACAGGTAGAGAATGCAAAAGAACTGCTAAGACAGTTATACCTTCAAGAAAGTCTCATTGTTGAAGTATCATTGTTGAAATGATACACAGGCACTAAAAGAAAATAAACAAGCTTACGCTGCATGTTAACAACAATCTATAAATTATGTTTATTGTGTAATAACCACCGGATTCTTACTCTTCCAATTTATCTGGCCTGGATTACCATCAGGCGTAGCACTATTAGCTGCATATTGGCCTATGAAAAAAGTGGCACAGGAAAATCCACTGGTTTAATACTGAAACTTAATGGTAAATTTAATCCATCCACTCTGATGGCACACCAGTTAAAGGAACTATGGAGATGTCATGATCATCAAAACAAGCCACAGGAAGCACTAAAGAATCTGCTGAGGCCAAGAACCTTTCCAAACAGAAGACTGCTTGCCTGCTCAGCAAGACTAAGCTAATATTACTAGTTTGGAGCAGGAAGGAAAACGGTGATTATTTTTTCAAAGCATACCACAATGATATGAAATAATCCTTGCCCTCAGGAATCCTAAAATCCAGTCAGAAAAAAAAAAACACACAAATCAATAAATGCAGCATTATAATTCAGAAACGAAGCATATACAGATAACCAAGAAATACAAAGAGAAAATCATGGGGTAGAACAGGGATTTTCAACTGGTACGCTCTGATAATCTTAGGTGTGTGGCAAAAATTTTTAAAGATCATTAATTGGGCTGGGAGGCTATGGGTAGATCTCCTGTGTTCGGGAGATCAGCCTGAGCAAGAGATTCCTCTCCACTAAAAATAGAAAAACTAGCTGGACAACTTGGTGTGCGCCTATTGAACCAGGTACTTGGGAGGCTGAGGTAAGAGGATTTTGAGATTGCTGTGATCCAGGACAACAGAGTAAAATTCTATCTCAACAACAACAAAAAAGACCATTAATTAAATAATTTCTGGAAGACATTCAAAGCATAGTTTAAGTATATTCTTTTTTTTTTTTTAAGAGACAGTCTTACTCTGTTGCCCTTGGTATAGTGCTGTTACATCACAGCTCACAGCAACCTCCAGCTCTTGGGCTTAGGTGATTCTCTTGCCTCAGCCTCCCAAGTAGCTGGGACTACAGGCACCC
>NW_003852408.1:3623416-3629025 GCF_000181295.1 Otolemur garnettii | reverse complement strand
AGGCTAAATCTCTCCCAAAGTAAACAGGCATTGCCGGTTGCTGTGAGCTGTAATGCCATGCCACTCTGCCCAGGGGGACAGCTTGAGGCTCTGTCTCAAAAAAAAAAAAAAAGTTAATTTCATGAGAGCCACAAACCAGGGTAGCTAAAAATTTTCCCAGTAATTAAACAGACATTTTAAGTTTCTCTAAAAAGGATTAACAAGTTTACTTAGTAGGAGATACGGTGAAAAAAGTATCTGGTATGCTGATGCCAAAGACATTAATTTAATGGATAAAAATCAGGCCCAAATTTCATTACCAATTAAGCACAATTTCAGATTATTATGTGCTATAACTTCCTATCTTCAACCTACTTTAAATCAATTTCCCCTTCCTTAGGACCAACACCACAGGTAACAAGCTGTTATCTTTTTTTTAATGACCTCAAAATAGCTAATGTAATTTTCTAAAACAATTAACAATTTATTCTTATTTAGCATTTTATTGTTTTCCCTGCAGCAATTATATTCAGTGAATTTCCCAACCACCCAGAGAGATAAAATAAAGATTACCCATTCCATTTTACAAATAAAATGAAGACCAGATAGGTTAAGAGACTAGCTTAAGGTCACAAGACTACTAACTTGGCTGTGTGTGAATTTTCAAGTCAGTTAATGTGTCTCTTTGCTAAGATGACAACCTTAAAATAGGATCATAAAACCTTATCTAGATAATATAAATATAATCTTAAAAGTTCAAATGGAAAAGTAACATTACTCAAATCAAATGGAGTAACATTACTCCAAATTTACTTTGCCAGATGAAACTACTAATTTTACCTAGGTATACGTAATATCCCACTTATTTTCATAAAATATAACTATTTTACCTGTAATACCAGCACTTGGGAGGCTGGGGCAGGTATACTGCCTGAGCTCACGTTTGAGACCAACCTGAGCAAGAGCGAGACCCCTTCTCCAAAAAAATAGGCGGGTGCTGTGGCAGGCACTTGTAGTCCCAGCTATACCTGAGAGGCTAAGGCAAGAGAAGCGCTTGAACCCAAGAGTTTGAGGCTGCTGTGAGCTAAGATGCCACTGCACTCTACCAAGGGTGACCATGTGAAACTCTGTCTCAAAAAAAAAAAAAAAGAAAAGAAAAGAAAACTATTTTAGTTTAGCACCATCTCAGACTCTAAATGACAGAACTGTGCCCCCACTTTTAGGAAGTTAATGAAAAAACTAAAACAAAAGCCAGTACATAAACACAAACTAAGTAGCAAATGTCAGCTGAGCAGACTTAAAAATCATTCACACACTTGAAAAACTGAGGATCAAATGGAAACAATTGTAATCTTAATTACGGTTCTCTGATTCTTATAGATATGGCACATTCATAGAAAGACTTGTACAAAGCTCACAAATTCCAACCATGTTAATGTGCTCTCTTAAATTTAAAATAATCTCACAGAGATGACAGAAAGCCACATCAGTTCAGTATTTCTGAGGCTGAAGGAAAGATTAGAAATTGTGCTTACCTTAGAACTTACACTTAATATTGATCTCTTTGCATGTTTAAGTGTGAAAATAAGCCTCAGTACAACTCTCCAAAATGTATTGTCTCTAAACCCCTGCTAATTCCTCTCCTCAATCCTAACTGCTTCCCTCCCCCAGGGGTGTAAATGCGACACACACAGGCCTCATATACAGGCCTCTGGCCTTTTTTTCTAACACAACTAGGACCTTTGTTCTGAGCGTCGGTTTTTTACCCCAGTCAATAGCTCTTTCAACTTTCTACCCTGTATTTTTTGTTTTGTTTTTAAAAGAGATTTTGAGCCTCAACTTGCCAGGGTTTTAAAAAATGAAATGCCAAAAATATCTTCTGAGACTCTCAAGAGGAATAGAAAGTTAAACACATCACTAAAGGGCCTAGAAAACGGACTAAAGCCTGGAAATCGGGTGATTTGGCAGCCCAGGCAAGATCGGGGAACACGACCAGGAAGGGAGACAGCAGGAGAGCAGTTAGATGCCCATTCAGAACAGATTCACAGCGCTATTAACCATACCCGCACAAGACACACAAGACACATTCCTTCCCCCAGTAACTAAAGAAGGAATTAAACTATAACCAACCACCGCCAGACACGATCCTTAGGCTAAATCTCTCCCAAAGTAAACAGGCATTGCCAAAAACAAAGATGTCTTAAGGGTTTGGAAGAGCTCCTTCCGTTCTCTCCTCACCAGAGGGTAACTAATTCTCTCTTGTCCCCATCAGTAGTTCAAATATGTTATTTCCCCCTGATGTGTACGTGCTTTTAAATTTGTATGAATTTTTCAAACAAATTAAAAATTATTTCTCTCAGGAAGGGAGAGACACGGAGAAGGACTGGACATGAGATTCTTACAACGTTCGTAATTTGAACTCCTCTTTTAACTTGTTCCTGTACTAGAAAACCACTCACTATGGAGAAGGAAGGAGAGGGGTTGAACTGATGGGCAAATGTTATAATAGGTTTTATGTAATCCACATATAAATAAATTAATCGCCTGACTCGCTCTGAATGCTAATACGATTGGGGTGACAATTGGCCTACCTCCCTCCCCCCCGAATCTTGGTTAACCCCACCGCCACCACCAATTTCCATTCTAATTTATTTAAAAGGATGCTCTGGTCCACTCAGCCAAGTTTCTCGGCCTCCTTCATAACCCCCTACATTCCCCTCTCGTCGGGAGCCTCAACTTCCCACAGGTAAAAAACAACTGCCCCGCGCAGACCCCGTCTCCGGGCTCGCCCGCCCTCAACCGTCCCCCTGGGCAGGAAACCTCTTACAGCGGTCTAAAGTCACTCCGGCCTCTCCCTCCTCTGACCCTCGCTTCCCACAACTGTTGTCACTCGAGCTGCTCCCTAGTTTCCATTTCCGGGCCGTCCCCGGCCGCCGAGCCTGCCCTCTCCCGGTTTCCGGGCCCCCCGTCCCATTTCCGGGGAACCCTTGCCGTCTCCACACCCCCCACCTGTACTTCCGGCCCCCCACTTTCTCTCTTCCTAGACGCCCTCCAAGCTCCAAAGCCCACTTCCGGCCCCCCCGACCCCCGCGGGGCTCCCCAACACCCGAACGCCTTACCCTGGTTCCTGAAGGGCCCTCCTCATTGCGGGGGGGCCGGAGGGGGGACCCAACGATCCCCCCGCTCCCGCCCGGCCCGGGTCCCTCAGGCCGCGGTCTCCCTCGAGCGCCTCGCCCGTCAACCCCCGGCCCGGTCCTTCCGCGGCCCCGCCGCCGCTGGGAGCAGGCCCAGCGGGGGCCGAATCGCGGCGATGACACAACCGGGCTTCCTGGGACTTTCTGTTCCAGCTCCTCCCCCCCTCCCCCAACCCCTCAGCTCGGCCCCCTCCCCCCAGGCCTGCCCCCGCCACTCGGAACTGCGCCCCAATTACCTAGTTAGGCCCCAAAGTCTCCGGTCAGGACTCGGTGGCGCGGCAGTAACTTCCAGTCGTTCCCCCCACCCCCCCCGGCGGCGGCGGCGGCGGCGGCTCTCGGGTCCCTTCAATTATCAGCTGAGCCGCAGCACCGCGCCCGGCGTGCGCCTCCGCCCGCGCCGCCTCCCTCCCAGCCCGTTCCGACACCCTCAGGGAACTACTTTGCCCTCTGGCTTCGGCTGACTGGCTTGTCCGCGGGACCTGCCCCGGTGCCTACAGGCGGCCCATCTCATAGCCCCTCCCTCCTCCGCCGCCCGGCTCGACTCCCCAGCGGCCTCCGATCTCCTCCCGATCCCTTCGAGGGACCAGGAAGGAGACTGTGGGCTCCTCTTGGTATCCCTCCGCCGGGGTCACCCCCTCCCCTCTATGGTAGCAGGAACTAATTCCCCTTCGGGTCACCCAGGACCTGGAGGTAGAAATTTCACGAATCAAGATTCCTTGTGATCCCTGAATGAGGGGACGATCACCCCAAGTTAGAGTATCCCCTGCCAGCTCAAAAGCGGGGTTTCATTTAAACTAGGGTTTTGGCCCCATGACCCCAGTCAAGCCCCGCCCCTTCCTGGTTGTCTTAGCGACGGCGGTGGCGTCCCAAGATGGCGTCGTGGCTGCCGGAGACTCTGTTCGAAATTGTAGGACAAGGCCCGGCGCCGAGTAAAGACTATTACCAGATATTGGTCAAACGATCTCAGGCAAGTGCGGCCGCGGTTACCCTCTCTTCTAATTCCCTACCCAGCTCATTTGGGGCCCAGCACACAGGCCGCGCTAGGCAGAGAGCGACCGTGGCCTGCCGGAAGCTCCCAGTCCCAGCCCCAAGCCGGGAGATTTCCCTTGTTACCTCGGCCTCCTCGGCCCTGCGGCCCGCGTGTATCCACCTTGTCCCCGGCAAGCTTTCTTTGCCGTCCAGGGTTGCCGCCCGCTCCCTTCCCGCTACCCCGGCTTCCTACCCGCAGAGTTCCTCCGCACGAAGAGAAAAACAGGCGTCTCTGTCCTGCTTGCCGCCTCACCTCAGTATGGCAAAGAGGGAAAGAAAGACTCAGCCAAGTGTCCCAAGGAGGAGCCGGCAGGGGAGGGGAGAAGGGAAGTCTCTTTTCCCTAAAGGAAAAGGACTTAATCAAGGAGAATTTTTTTAAGAGTACTGCGGTAGTCTTTAAGAGTACCGAGGCCACATAAAAACTTCATTATTTCTAGTAGCAATTGATGAGCGAGAGCTCCCGTCTTACCTTTCTGGAGCCCCTTCTATCCCATTGAAAGTGTGCGGGGCGAGGGAAGGGGGTGGTACAAAATATTTAAGTTTCTCCGCACGTCGGCCCCACCCATAATGACATCTGCTCCACAATACTAAGACCGAAGATTATGTTATCTCTGGAGGAAAGTAACCATAATACTGTTTTTATGACTGCTTTAGTTATTGAAGGTGGGCTTTTGATTTATTGTGCTCATGAAATTCTCAAGTTGAGCTGAGCCTCAACTGGAAACACATTTCTTCTGATTCCTGAATGAGCTTAGGCCTGTCACTGAGTTGCTCATGCACTTTGCACTTTGAATAGGTGGTATTCTTATGAAATGAAATTTAGAACTTAATATATATTTGGTTTTGTGTGGCTGTTGATAATTACATCAGTTTTTTCCCAGGAGCTCTTAAACAAAATAGTGAATTTTTTATGTGTTTAAAAGCATCTTTAAAAACAAAAATGATAGTATACTATTTTATTTTGTAAGTCTGAAGTTCAGAAATATTACAAGCATAATACCAGCCTGTCAGATTTTTTTTTAATTTATTTATTGTTTTTGTAGAGATAGGATCTCTCTGTCCAGGCTGGTCACAATTTCCTCGCATCAAAGCAGTCCTCTTGCTTCAGCCTCCTAAAGTGCTGGGATTACTGGTATAAGCCACTGTGTCCAGACCCTCAAATTTTTAATTAAGCTGATTTTTAGTGAGGTTTTCACATTTAATTAGAGATTTCTTAAATGCTGAAATTTGCTGTTTTCCTGTAAAATTGTGCATTTATGTACATTTTTTAGGAAGATTATTTACCTTTCCTTAAGATTTTTAATCAATATTTTTCACTTTCTAACATGAGTGATCAAAACAATAACATAATTGTTTTATTATTTAATATTTTCATCTACCTCGAGTAAGGTACAATATTTTTTTTTT
>NW_003852408.1:3617880-3621646 GCF_000181295.1 Otolemur garnettii | reverse complement strand
TTTTTAAAGTAAAATTTAGTTGTAAAAAATGGCAAGCCGGGCTTGGCCCCTGTAGCTCAGGTGGCTGAGGCACCAGCCACATGCACCTAAGGTGGCGGGTTCGAATCCAGCCCCGGCCGCCAAAACAATGGTGATGGCTGCAACCAAAAAATAGCCAGGTGTTGTGGTGGGCACCTGTGGTCCCTGCTACTTGGGAGGCTGAGGCAGGAGACTGACTTGAGCCCAGGAGTTGGAGGTTGCTGTGAGCTGTGATATCACAGCACTCTGCCCAGGGGGTAGCTTGAGGCTCTGTCTCAAAAAAAAAAAAAAGAAAGAAAGAAAGAAAGAAAAAGAAATGGCAAGCCAAAACATGTACTTTTCAGTCAACCATCTTGAGAGTATGCTATTTCATAACCACAAGATAATTTTCTGAGTCTCAGCACAGGAAACCAAATATCCAATAAGAGGTGGCATGACATAAATAAGTACTAAAGACTAGAATTGAAATAAGTTTTATAAGATGGAGTTTTTTCTCAAATGACTATCTGAACTTGTTTCTTGTACATTTCTCTCCTTTCCTTCTGCCTTTATTCCAAAACCTATTGTTTATTATCCAAAATATGCCCCAGGTTTAGGTGGATCCTTCTTTCACACTGACTTTGTTTTTTAGTCATTGCTTCTTTGTATCTTTTTTGTTGCTGTGCTTAAATCCAAATAACTGCACATTTGACATAGATTCAAGGGCAAATCTCTGTCTCATCAGTGTCATAATCACCAATGGCATAGTCCAGAATATAAATGTTGTACGTAAATATCTCTTTTGTCTTCTTATATAGTATCATTCAAAATATATTTTTATGTTTTTAGAGACATTTCCCATTAACAACTTGATACCATGTTGGTTTTCTTTTCTTTTTTTTTTTTTAAAGCAACTTTCAGAATATAGATTGGGGTACAGCAGGTGCCCGTATCTCAGCAATTAGGGTGCCAGCCGCATACACCCAGGCTAGGGGGTTTGAACCCTGCCCAGGCCTGCTAAACAACAATAACAACTGCAACAAAAAAATAGCCAGGCATTGTTGTGGCGGGTGCCTCTAGCCCCAGCTACTTGGGAGACTGAAGCAAGAGAATAGCTTAAGCCCAAGAGTTTAAGGTTGCTGTGAGCTGTGACGTCATGGCACTCTACCGAGAGCTCAAAAAAAAAAGGGGGGGGGATATAGATTGGGGTAAATATAGTTTAGTTCTCAAATCTGATCTTCATAATGATGAGGTTTTTTTTTTTTTTTTTGAGACGGAGTCTCACGATGTCATCCTCAATAGAGTGATGTGATATCACAGCTCACAGCAACCTCAAACTTCTGGGCTAAAGGGATTCTCTTGCCTCAGCCTCCTAAGTAGCTGGGACTACAGGCGCCGACCAAAACCCGGCTGTTTTTTTCGTTGCACTTGTTTAGCAGGCCTCAGGACAGGTTTGAACCCACCACTCTTGGTGTATGTGGCAGACACTGTAACCACTGTGCTACGGGTGCCGAACCTGAACTTTGTAATGATGATTCCAAGGCTTAGAAAGAAATCTGTGCACTGCTTTCCAGTTCAAGTATTCATTCTGTTATTCTTACTCTAGTTTTAGTAGTATGCCTGTTTTCTTATATTAGCTTCTAATTCTTTGAAAACTAGATCTATCGTATGTTAGGGCTAGGAAAAATTTTGAGTGTTGTTTATTGCCAGGGATATTTTACATGTGATTTCTAAGAAAGTCTTAAATTGTATTCCCAAATGAAGATCCTTTCCTTAATTTTATTTTATTTTTATTTTTATATATTTTTTTTCTTTTTGAGACAGTCTCATTCTTTTGCTCTGGGTAGACTGTTCATAGCAACTTCAAATTCTTGGGCTCAAGGAATCCTCTTGCCTCAGCCTCCCGAGTAGCTGGGAGCATAGGTACCAGCCACAGTACCGGGCTATTTTTAGAGACAGGGTCTCACTCTTGCTCAGGCTGGTCTCAAGCTCTTAGGCTCAAGTAGTCTACCTCAGCCTCCCAGAGAGCTGGGATTATAGACCTGAGCCATTATGCCCAGCTTGTTTGTTTGTTTGTTTGTTTGTTTGTTTTTGGAGATAGAATTTCACTGTTGCCCCAGGTTAGAATGCCATGGCATCATAGCTCATAGCAACCTCAAATTCCTGAGCTAAGGGGATCCTCTTGCCTCAGCTTCCTGAGGAGCTTGGGACTACTGGTATTCTCCACCAGGGTTGGCTAGTTTTTCTATTTTTAATAGAGACGGGCTCACTCTTGCTCACACTTGGTCTCAAATTCCTGAGCACAAACATTCCACCTACCTTAGCCTCCCAGAGTGCTAAGATTCTCATGCTAAGACATGGAATGAATCACCAAGCTAGGCCCATTTCCTTAATTTTAATCATAACTTGGCATTTTGTTTTTTGTTTTTTTTGTTTTTGAGACAGAGCCTCAAGCTATACCCTTGGGTAGAGTGCCATGGTCACGGCTCACAGCAACCTCAACTCCTGGGCTCAAGCGAGTCTTCTGCCTCAGCCTCCCAAGTAGCTGGGACCACAGGCGCCCGCCACAACACCCAGCTATTTTTTGGTTGCGGCCGTCACCATTGTTTTGGCGGGCCCGGGCTGGATTCAAATCCCGCTAACTTAGGTGTATGTGGCTGGTGCCCCAGCCACTTGAGCCACAGGCACCGAGCCGGCATTTTGTATTTTTTTTTTAACTCCAAGGTCAGTTCATGAGCAATTGCCAACCTAATGAATAATACAGACACTTTGCTGTGCAGTTGCTCACACCTGTAACACTAGTACTCTGGGAAGCCAAGACAGGTGGATTCCTTGAGCTCAGGAATTCAAGACCAGCCTCAGCAAGATCTAGACCCCATCTCTATTAAAAATAGAAAAACTAGCTGGTCGCCCCGTGCTCCTGTAGTCCATAGCACTTTAGCCTAGGGAGACAGAGTGAGACTCGGTCTCAAAAGAAAAAAAAAAAAAAAAATGCACACTTTAAAATCTCTTATTCCACACTCTAGCCCAGGCAACAAAGCAAGATCCTGTCTCAAAAAAACAAAATAATTATTAAGTAAACTAACATAAAATCTATTGAGTCCAGAGGAAGCAAAACAATCATTTTAGACTAGGTGGTCTATTAACATTATTTTACTCTTGAAATTCTGTTACCTTTGTCTTGACAATGGAAATATTGCTTTGAGTGGACAGAACAGTTGACTTAATAATAAACAGAAAGGTGTTAGAACAGTAACCATATACTAAGTAGATGAGAATTGGCAAAGATGGCCTCTTACAACTAATGACTTAGGTGGTTGTCCCAAGAGCATCAACACGTTACAATCACTCCAGCAGATGGAAGACGAATTGGGTAATAGGTTAGTCTTGTTATATCTATTTTATTAAATCTTACTCAAAACTACAAAAAGATATCTGAAACTAATGTCATTTGGGACAAAAAAATCAAAGCTCACCTTGATTCAGTGCCCATAACAGTGGTTACGGAGCCCGCCACATACACCCAGACTGGTAGGTTCGAACCTGGCCTGGGCCAGCTAAACAATGACAACTGCAACAAAAAAATAGCCAGCACAGTGCCTATGGCTCAGTGGATGGGGTGCTGGCTGCATATACCGAGGGTGGCAGGTTCAAACCCAGCCCCAGCCAAACTGCAACAAAAAAAATAGCTGGGCATTGTGGCGGGCACCTGTAGTCCCAGCTGCTCGGGAGGCTGAGGCAAGAGAATCACCTAAGCCCAAGAGCTGGA
>NW_003852408.1:3611495-3615448 GCF_000181295.1 Otolemur garnettii | reverse complement strand
TTTGGTTGCAGCTATCATTGTTGTTTGGCAGGTCCGGGCTGGGGATTTGAACCCACCACCTTAGGTGTATGTGGCCGGCGCCTTAGCCGCTTGAGCCACAGGCACCGAGCCAGGAAATTCTTTTTAAGGTAGGTTGTAATTACTTTTGAAAAACTAAAAGATTACTCTTTCTTGCTTTAATGGGTATAATAGTACTGATGACCTAAAAAAAAGAAACATGGAGAGTTAAAGAAGGCAAAACTAGTCCACTGAGTAGATTTACTTGGCCCCAAACAAAACTTAAAGAACCGCATATCTCAAGTAATGTGAGATCGTATTAAGTAAACCAGATTGAACATTTTGGGAGCTGGATGGGGTGTAACCAGCTTGACATCAAGATATTTTCCTAGGGGACCCAGGAACCCCTAAATCATGCTTTGCTTCGGTTCTCCCTCCCTTACATATGTATACCCTCAGGAGCCACATACACAGAAAAGGTAAAGCTGGGCCTGTAATCCTAGCACTCTGGGTGCTCTGGTCAAGGCAGGTGGATTGCCTAAGCTCAGGAGTTCCAGACCAGCCTGAGCAAGAGACTGGCTTGAGCAAGAGTGAAACCTTGTCTTCTAAAAATAGCTGGGGCCAGGCGCAGGGGCTCACACCTGTAATCCTAGCACTCCAGGAGGCTGAGATGTGTGGATTGCCCTGAATTCACAGGTTTGATAACAGCCTGAACGAGAGCGAGACCCCATCTCTAAAAATAGCTGGGCATTGTGACAGGCACTTATAGTCCCAGCTATTTGGGAGGCTAAGACAAGAGAATTGCTTGAGCCCAAGAATTTCAGTTTGCTATGATCTATGATGCCATGGCACTCAACTGAGGGTGACAAAGTGAGACTCTGTCTCAAAAATAAATAAATAAACAAAAATTTTAAAAAATAAAAATAGCTGGGTGCCTATAGTCTCAGCTACGCAGGAGGCTAAGGCAAGAGGATCATTTGTGGCTGAGAGTTTGAGGTTGCTGTGAGCTGTGATGCCATGGTACTCTACCAAGGGCTACAACGTGAGACTGTCTCAATAAAAAACAGAGAAGATAAAGCTGAGGAAAGGAATTCAATATTCCCCTTTGCTTCTGCTTGTTCTTTCCCTGTCCCCAAGGGAATGTTGCCCAATGATGAAGATGAATGTTTCTGCAGACTTACAAGCTGAGATGCCCATTCTGCCCACCGGCAACCAGCCACAGCCAAAATGTTTTCACACTGAGAGAATTACTGCTGCTTCTTCTAAAATCCAAGAGTTAGTATAATACTTGTGGCTCATTTATTTTCCTCTTCCCTGTTGTTGACATCTTGATTTACCCTCTTTTTCAACTTTTGTCTCACATTCAGGGTCCTTCATTCTCCCCCTGCCCTTAAAAGAAATGCATTCCCGGTCTTTACACCTGAGAATATCAGCCCAACTTTGCTAAAGCCCTCATTGGGGTGTGTTTTGGTTTTCCCCCCTGCAATCATTCACTTCTTCTCACCTGCTCCTCCTGACAGTAGCAAGCACAGGAAACTTGCTCTTCCCTGCCCTACAGGTTAGGCCAGGTGTTAATCATAATAAACTGCATTATTCTTCTATTCCTCATGTCTGACACACTTTAGAAAAATGACTCCCAACCTTGTGATACTCCAGATGTGCCCAATAAGAGTTGGGAAATCTCTTTTAACCAGGAATTTTATGTTTCTTTCCTTTTTTTTTTTTTTTTTTTTTGAGACAGAGACTCACTTGTCACGCTGGGTAGAGAGCCATGGCATCACAGCTTACAGCAACTTCAAACTCTTAGGCTCAAGTGATTCTTTTGCCTCAGCCTCCCTAGTAGTTGGGACTACAGGAGCTCGCCACAATGCCCAGCTATTTTTAGAAATGGAGTCTTGCCCTTTGTCAGGCTGATCTCGAACTTGTGAGCTCAGACAGGCCACCCACTGCGCCTGGCTTCTTTCAAGTTTTTTTTTTTTTTTTAAGTGTATATGGCACTTTGGGGAGAAGAGGGATGAAATGATACTATGTACCAGTAAGTTGACTAAACTCCTTAAAATAACAATATTAAATGGTTCCTATATCCTCATTTCAAAATTATATGAAAGCTCCAGCATCATCTTTTTGCAGGTAATTTATTTGATCAGCACCTATGGGTGCCTATTCAATCTGGGCACTTAATTTAGTCTCACCCTACAATGACACAGGTTTGCTTCATAATTATATGGGGCAGTAGAGCACTTAATTGGGAGTCACTGAGTCATGGATTCTTTTATTCCTCCTGCTGGTCTACAAGCTCTTGACCTGGGGCAAGGCACTTAATTTATCTGAGCCTTAGTTACCTCATCAACATAATAAGGTTACTAGTTTAAGAGATCACTAAGGTATATTCAAGCTCTAAAATTAAAATGGAACTGCACATGAAAGTAGTATTTCATACTTGAGAAAGCACTGGATTTTTTTAAAACCTTGAGTCTGCATTAAAGATTCACTGTTATGTAATTTTAGCTCTATGACCTGGTGTGTAAGTCTTTATTTACCTGCCTTATGTCTATTCCTTTTTTTTTTTTGAGAGAGAGAGTCTCACCTGGGTAGAGTGCTATGGCATCATAGCTCACAGAAACCTCAAACTCTTGGGCTCAAGAGATTCTCTTGCCTCAGCGTCCTAAGTAGTTGGGACTACAGGCACCTGCCACAATACCCATCTATTTTTAGAAACAGGGTCTTGCTCTTGCCCAGGCTGGTCTCAAAGTCCTGACCTCAAACAACCGACCTGCCTCAGCCTCCTAGAGTGCCAGAATTATAGGTATGAGCCACTGTGCCCAGCCCATGTTCCATTCTTTTATCTGTAAAATGAGCAGTTCAATCCTTGCCTACTTCACAGGTATGGTGAGAACCAAATATATGTAAAAAGCACTCCAGACCAGTGTTTCTAAAAGAAAGTTTCATGAGCTACTCCAGGCCAGTGTTTTTCAAAGAGAAGTTTCATGAGCTAGGTGTGGTAGCTGGAACTTGTAGGCTCAGCTACCCAGAAGGCAGAAGCAGGAGAATTGCTTGAGCCCAGGGGTTCTAGCATATATATTTCATATCACACATATACACTGTAGGACCAGGCATAGTGACTCACACCTGTAATCCTAGCACTCTGGGAGGCCAAGGCAGTAGGATCCCTTGAGCTTAAGAGTTCAAGATCAGTCTGAGCAAAAGCAAGACCCCATCTCTAATAAAAATAGAAAAATTAGCAAGGCGTTATGCTAGGAGTCCAGCTACAGCAAGGCAGAGGCAGAAGGATTACTTGAACCCAATGGCCATTGGCACTCTAGCGTGGACAATGGAGTGAGACTCTTATCATAAATAAATAAATAAAATGCTACTATACATCATGAATCTCCAAGAGACAGCTGCATGGAGCTTTGCCTACATGTGACTATGGAACTTTGTTTTCTTCTTCTTTTTTTGTTTTTTTTTAAAAGAGACAGAGTCTCACTTTATCACCCTTGGTAGAGTGCTGTGACATCACAGCTCACAGCAACCTCCAGCTCTTAGGCTTAGGCGATTCTCTTGCTTCAGCCTCCCAAGTAGCTGGGATTACAGGCGCCCGCCACAAGTCCCGGCTATTTTTTTGTTTTTGTTTTTGCAGTTTGGCTGGGGCCGGGTTCGAACCTGCCACCCTCGGTATATGTGTAGGGCTGGCGCTCTACTCACTGAGCCACAGGCGCCGCCTGGAACTTTGTTTTCCCTGAGCAGTTTTAGGAGCTGACACTCTGTGGGACACCCTTTGGAAAACACCCAGCAGTGTGCCTGGTACATAGCAGCAAATACTGAAGAAATGTTTGTTAAATACCAATACCAAGTTATCCAGACTTTACCCTTTCCAGGTAGACAATTATAGTAACCCTTTAGTCATCTCACAATCTCATTTTCTATTGTTTACTTATTTTTAGAATCAGCTTTTA
>NW_003852408.1:3608024-3611245 GCF_000181295.1 Otolemur garnettii | reverse complement strand
TATTTTTGCAGAAATACCTATTGGTGTTTTAACTGGGACTGCAATGAATGTGTGTATAGATCATTTTGTGGTGAATTGACATCTTTATTTATTTATTTGTTTTTTGAGACAGAGTCTCACTTTGTCACCCTTGTTAGAGTGCCATGGCATCACAGCTCACAGCAACCTCAAACTCTTGGGTGTAAGCAATTCTCTTGCCTCAGCCTCCCAAGTAGCTAGAACTATGGCACCTGCCACCCGCCTGACTATTTTTTTTTTTTGGTTGCACTTGTCATTGTTGCTTAGCAGGCCCAGGCCAGGTTCGAACCCACTACCTTAGGTGTATGGGGTCAGTGCCCTTGCTGATTGAGCTATAGGCACCGCCCAAATTGACATCTTTAAATATCAAGTTTCCAATCCACAAATATAATCTTCCTGGCCTGGGTGCAGTGGCTCACACCTGTAATCCTAGCACTCTGGGAGGGTGAGGTGGGTGGATTGCCTGAGCTCACAGGTTCAAGACCATCTTGAGCCAGAGCAAGACCTTGTCTCTAAAAAATATAGCCAGGCATTGTGATGGGTGACTGTAGTCCCACCTACTCGGAGGCTGAGAGAAGAGTTTGAGGTTGCTGTGAGGGTACTCTACTGAGGGCAACAAAGTAAAACTATCTCCAAAAAAAAAAATACATATATATTTAGATATTCTTTAATTTTGCTCAATGATTTCTTATGGTTATAGTATAAGAATCTTCCATTCTTTTGTTAGACTTCTGGGTATTTGAGGGATTTTTTTTTCTATTGTAAATGATACTACTTTTTTGTGGGGGAGGGTAGGACAATTTCACTTCGTCGCCTTCAGTAGAGTGCCAGGGTATCACAGCTCACAGGAACCTCAAACTCTTGGGCTCAAGTCATTCTCTTGCCTCAGCCTCCCTAGTAGCCCCAACACCTGGCTATTTTCAGAGATGCAGTCTCACTCTGGCTTAGGCTGGTCTCAAACTCATAAGCTCAAGCAGTCCACCCACCTTAGCCTCCCAGAGTGCTAGGATTACAGGCATGAGCCACTGTGCCTTGCCTATACTGCTGCTTCAAATTTTATCCTCTGTAGCTAATAATAAAAACACAATTTTTAAAACTTTTTTTAGAGACAAGATCTCACTGTGTTGCCCAGGCTGGAGAATAATAGCTACTTAAAAGCACAGTCACACAGCTTAGAACTCCTGGGCTCAAGTTATCTGCCCTCCTCAGTCTCCTGAGTAGCTGGGACTGGTGGTTCACCTTGCTTTGCCGCAGCTAACCTTTGTTTCTGATAAATTTCCTTTTATCCAATGACCTTGCTAAGTTACTTCCTAGCTGATAATTTATCTGTAGATCCTTTTAGATTTTCTGTGACACTTTCTTGTCATCTGTGAATAATGACATACTTATTTCCTCCTTGCTAATCCTTATGTCTTCTTTTTCCTTGCCTTTGCATTGGCTAAAATTTTCAGTAAAATGTTGAAGAGAAATGATGATACCTGTCATTCTTGCCTATTCCTGGACTTATGGTGAAGGCTTTCATTATTTCAACATAAAATATGATATTTGCTGTAGGTTTTTAAAAACCAGATTAAGATGTTACCTTTCATTTCAAGTCTGCTAAAAGTTTATGTATATTTTGAATGGACAGAGAATTTTATTTTTAGAAACAACAAAAAAGATAATTTAGTTATATATTGAAATTTAAGTTACTGTTTTTCTCCATATCGTTCTTCAAATTACTGGAGGATTTTTTGTTGCTTGTTTTTTTAGGGTTTTGGGATTTGTTTTTTATTGAGACAGTCTCACTCTATTGCCCTAGGGTTGAGTGCTATAGTATAATAGCTCACAGCAAATTCAGACTCCTGGGCGTAAGCAATCCCCTTGTGTCAGCCTCTGAGGAACAAGGACTATAGGTATATACCCATATGCCCAGCTAGTTTTTCTATTTTTAAGTACAAGTGAGGTCTCACACTTATTCTGGCTGGTCTTGAACTCCTTGAGCTTGGGCAATCCACGGACCTCAGCCTCCCAGAGTGCTAGGATTACAGGTGTAAACCACCACACCCGGTCCCAGATCACTGTTAACTGTGTACTTTCTGGATCTAGGATGGCCACATTCTCTAATGATTAAATAACACTTATCAGTCTCATTGTTGTCACTGTGCACTTGGTTGCAATCACCTGGATCACTTCCTATCAATCTCTCCACACCTGCTTCTACCCATCCTTTGAATCCCACAAAAATACTCACTTGACATTTGAAACCAATGAGGAAATAAAGAACCATTCAACAATTATTGTGATGACTGGCTATTAAAATTGTCACAAAACGGAGCAAAATTAACTAAATCTTCAAACATTTAAAACTTTTTATTTTTATTATGTATGTATGTATTTATTTATTTATTGCAGTTTTTGGCCGGGGCCAGGTTTGAACCCACCACCTCTGGTGTATGGGGTCGGCGCCCTACTCCTTCAGCCACAGGTGCTGCCCATATTTTTATTTTTATTTTTTTGAAACAGAATGTCACTTTGTTAACCTGTATACAGTGCCATAGCATCATACCTCACAGGAACCTCAAACTCCTAGGCTCAAGAGCTTTTGCCTCAGTCTCCTGAGTAGATGGGTCTATAGATGCGAGCCAACAGGCCCAGCTATTTTTTCTGTTTTTAGTAGAGATGGGGCCCAACTACTTTTTCTTTTTTTAGTAGCGATGGGGTCTTGCTTTGCTCAGACTCGTCTCCAACTCCAGAGCTCAAGCAATCCACCAACTTTGGCCTCCCAGAGTGCTAGGGGAGAGTGCTAGGATTACAGGCGTGAGCCACTGTGGTTAACCTATTTAAAACTTTTTGTATCAATTGAAGAGCTAAGTGTTACACACAAAAACATAATACTCTGAAAGTACCATAACAGAATATTATTTTAATCCTCAGGTTGACAAGGCTTACCTAAGCAAGACTCCAGATCTGGAAGCCATAGGGAAAAGAATGGGAGATCAAGTATATTAAAATAAAATGTTGAGGCTCAGCGCCTGTGGCTTAAATGGCTAAGGCGCCAGCCATGTACTGGCGGGTTCGAATCCAGCCCAGGCCCACCAAACAGCAATGACGGCCGCAACCAAAACATAGCCAGGCGTTGTGACGGACGCCTGTAGCTCCACCTACTTGGGAAGTGGAGGCAGGAGACTCGCTTGAGCCCAGGAGTTGGAGGTTGCTGTGAG
>NW_003852408.1:3601633-3607570 GCF_000181295.1 Otolemur garnettii | reverse complement strand
ATATATATATATATATATACACACATACATATGGTCATCGTGGTGGGTACCTATAGACCCAGCTACTTGGGAGGCTGAAGCTAGAGAATCACTTAAGCCCAACAGTTTGAGGTTGCTGTGAGCTGTAATACTACAGTACTCTACTGAGGGTGATAAAGTAAGACTGTTTCAAAAAATAAAACTAAATTAAAATAGCCAGGCATTTTGGCAGGCACCTGTAGTCCCAGCTACTTGAGAGGCCGAGGCAAGAAAATCTCTTTGAGCCCAAGAGTTTGAGGTTGCTGTGAGCTATGACGCCACAGTAAAGTGAGACTCTGTCTCAAAAAATAAATAAAATAAAATTTTGTTTAATAAGTGGTACCTAAAACAAAATATTTTGTTTAGAAAGATGGGGAGAATGGGCGGTGCTTGTGGCTCAATGAGTAGAGCGCCAGCCCCATATAACGAGGGTGGCAGGTTCTAACCCAGCTCTGGCCAAACTGCAACAAAAAATAGCCATGCGTTGTGGCGGGCACCTATAGTCCCAGCTACTAGGGAGGCTGAGGCAAGAGACTCGCCTAAGCCCAAGAGCTGGAGGTTGCTATGAGCTGTGACCCCATGGCACTCTACCAAGGGTGATAAAGTGAAACTCTGTCTCTTAAAAAAGAAAAAAAAGAAAGAAATATTGGGAGAAAATGTTGGCCACATAGGTAGCAGGCACAATTTTTTTTTTTTTTGTTTCACCATGTTACCCTCAGTAGAGTGCTGTGGCATCACAGCTCACAGCAACCTCAAACTTTTGGGCTTACATGATTCTCTTGCCTCAGCCTCCCTAGTAGCTGGGACAACAGGCATCTATCACAATGCTGGCCACCCACCAGCTATCTTTTGTTATTGTTGCCATTGTTGTTCTAGCTGGCTCAGGTTGAGTTTGAACCCCCAAGCTGTGGTGTATGTGCCTGGCGCCGTAACCACTATACTCAGCCAAGGAGGCACAATTATTAATCATATAAATTAATAAGGTAAATAGCCTCAGGGGTAAATAAGCAAGTTATTTGAAGAAACATACACAGCTACTAATTATATCAAAAGATGCTTAACTTCACTAGCGATCAAGGAAATACAATTTAAAAAACACAAGATAGGGTGGCGCCTGTGGCTCAGTGAGTAGGGTGCCGGGCCCATATACCAAGAGTGGCGGGTTCAAACCCAGCCCTGGCCACATTGCAACAAAAATAGCCAGGCGTTGTAGTGGGCTCCTGTAGTCCCAGCTACTTGGGAGGCTGAGGCAAGAGAATTGCCTAAGCCCAGGAGTTGGAGGTTTCTGTGAGCTGTGATGCTACAGCATTCAACCATGGGTGATAAAGTGAAACTCTGTCTCTACAAAAAAAAAAAAAAAAAAAAACCCACAAGATACAGGCTGCATGTGGTGGCTCATACCTGTAAATCTCAGCAGCAGTAAGCTGAGGTGGGAGAATCACTTGAGATCAAAAGATTGAGACCAGCCTGGGCAATAGCAAGACCTCATCTCTACAAATAAATTAAAAAATTAGCATGGTGGTGTACACGTGTAGTCACAGCTACTCAGGAGGTTTAGGCAGGAGGATTGCTTCACTTCAGGAATTTGAGGTTGCAGTGAGCTACAATGATCCTGCTACGCTGGAACCTAGGCAACAGAGATTTTGTCTTAAAAGAAAAAGGAAAACAAAAAAAAAGAAAGAAAGAAAAAGAAAATACAAAATTTTCCACTGGCAAAAAATTGAGACTATCCACATTGGTAAGAAAAGTTACAGATCATACCAACAATACAAAGAGGAAGTTCCTTCCCTCAAGACGCTGGCAGTCTAGTGGGAAGACAGACAGATACAGAAGACAGCAAGCGATTTGAACAGTGGAGGTAAGAGCCAGGTCTCATGAGCGCTATAGAGGAAAGCCTGAGTAGGTGGCCAAGGTGGTGGTCAGGGAAGACTTCACAAGGAGAAGATCTGAGCTGAAACTGAGGACAGAAGAGGTGAGGATGGTAGTCTGGGCAGAGGAACAAGGCTAGAAAAGCTAAGATGTGTGAATGCAGAGCTTGTTCCAGCACATGTGAAAAGTAATATGCTATATTGTATGAAATAAAGCTGGGAGTCAGAGCCCCCAAGGAGTAGACAGAGAGCAGATCAGTAGATGGGCAGCAAATCAAGAATTAAAACTTACGGCCCAGCATGGTGGTTTACGTCTGTAATCCTAGCACTCTGGGAGGCTGAGGCAGGAGGATTGCTTGAGCTCACGAGTTCAAGACCAGCCTGAGCAAAAGCAAGACCCCATCTCTACTAAAAATAGAAAAACTAAGGCAAGAGGATCACTTGAGCCCAAGAGTTGGAGGTTGCTGTGAGTTATGACGCCATGGCACTCTACCAAGGGTGATAAAGTGAGACTCTGTCTCAAAAAATAATAATAATTAAGACTTAATTTGGCCAGTCATTGGTTTTGAAATTATCCTTTAGTTTTGCTAATAACTGTACTTCTGAAGTTTCTTAAGCACTAAAACCGCCTCTTTGGAAATATTCTTAACTAATTAAAAAATTACAATACAAAAGAAATACCTATAATCTCCAATGTGTTTATTATAAAACATTTTAATGCCTTTAACTTGTGCTTCCAAATTCTAGATAAACATGTTTTGGTGCAGGCTGCAGACGAAAGCATCTGTCATCACTGTGAATTCAGTAGAATTTCTTATAAATGTTTCATTGTTTGGGGAAACTGAGCTCTGACCAACCCTCTGGATTTGTGCCTATATAAGGCAGGTATAATTGTAGCAGAGAGTGAGACTGAAAATCATACATCTTAGACCCACCAGCCCAGCACAAGATCTTGGACACTGACAGATAACAAAAATACATTGACCACCTTGTGACAATAGGTGACCTGTATCAAGCTAGGCTGGGAATGATGGCTCATGCCTATAATCCTAGCACTCTGGGAGGCTGAGGGGGGTTGTTCACCTGAGCTCAGTAGTTTGAGCAAGAGCTCAACCTGAGCAAGAGCGAGACCTTGTCTCTACTAAAAATAGAAAAACTCACCAAGTGTTGTAGTGGGTGCCTGTAGTCCCAGCTACTTGGGAGGCTGAGGCAAGAGGATCTCTTAAGCTCAGTAAGGTTGCTGTGAGCTATGATGCCATGGCACTATACCCAGGGTGACAGAGTGAGACTATCTCAAAAAAAAAAAGAATCTTTAAGACTACCAACTGTGGGCTCGGCACCTGTGGCTCAAGCGGCTAAGGCGCCAACCACATACACATGAGCTGGCAAGTTCAAATCCAGCCTGGGCCCACCAAACAACAATGATGGCTGCAACCAAAAAACAGCCAGGCGTTGTGGCAGGTACCTGTAGTCCCAGCTACTTGGGAGGCGGAGGCAGGAGACTCGCTTGAGCCCAGGAGTTGGAGGTTGCTGTGAGCTATGATGCCACGCACTCTAAAAAAAAAAAAAAGACTACCAGCTGTGTAATTCCAGTGTAGCAATTACAGAGAAGCAAATAGGGACAGTGGCTGATAATCTTCAAGCAAACCAGGGGACCGTGGCTGATTATTATTATTATTTTTAACTAGGCCAGTGCCTTCACAGAGTTTTAGTCCCTTACCACAGTTCTTGCCTTGCACCCCTTTATTTATTTGTAAAGGGCAGTTTCACCTACATAAAAGTGTTGGTTAGTACCTTTGGGTCCCCCATCCCAGTTACCTGGTGCAGTGGTTCTTTATCATGAGAAATACATAGAGATCACCTTGATAAGGAATTGGGGAAGCTGAGCCAAGCAAGCTCCTCAGAAGTGAGGACCAGCAGCTCCCAGGGCCAGAGCAGCACTAGCCCAGCTGTGCTCAGCAGCAGAAGCTTGCCAGGGCGTCTTTGCTGCTCTTTCATGGGACTCAGGCATTCTGTCTTCCTCCATCCTTTGATCTTTGTGTCCTGCTTTTTTCCATCCCTGCAAAAGGCTCACTTCTGGGGTTCAAGTTTCATTTCCTCCCAAGAGAGGCTCTGTTTCCAATCAGCCACTCATCCCTTTTAAGAAGCTTTTTCTCACCAGACCACCTCAATGGTCACAGTGGGCCTACCAAAGTCCCCAAAAGTTGGGACTTTTTGTGGTAATTGTGCCCTGATTTTCCATGAGAAAATCCTGCCTCCTTCATCCTCAATCTGTATGGTGCAAATGTTCTTAAATGGAACCAACATCCTGACTGCCCGTAGTGATTCAGAAATGGACCCACTACTTAGTCCAAGGCAATTAGATGCTGAAACTCTCGAGAAAGGTGCGCTTTCTTGATCCCTAGACTTGGCACTGTGGTGACAAGAGCCAGAATGTAGCAACCATCTTTGTCACACCAGAGACAACCTGCCTGTGGATACAGCCAACGTAGATGGGTAAGGAGCCAACAGGTGAAAAGTTGAGTCTCTGTGGTGAAACAAGCTAGGGCAGCTTTACCGTTATGTAGGTCAGTGAGATCCGCATTTGCTCAAACCAGCTTAAGAGGGTTTTCTATCACCTGTAACTGAAAATGTCCAAACTGGTCCAGGTCAGACGCCCACCCTGGTCTAATCAGGAATGGCTGTAGTAGCAGGCCAGATGTCACCCTCAGAGCAAAATGTGCTCAAGGAAAGTCAGCCTTGGCTCAGCGCCTATAGCTCAACCGGCTAAGGTGCCAGCCATGTACACCTAAGGTGGCGGGTTCGAATTCCCAGCCCGGACCCGCCAAACAACAATGATGGCTGCAAACAAAAAATAGCCGGGCGTTGTGGTGGGTGCCTGTGGTCCCAGCTACTTGGGAGGCGGAGGCAAGAGACTCGCTTGAGCCCAGGAGTTGGAGGTTGCTGTGAGCTGTAATGCCACGGCACTCTACCCAGGGGGACAGCTTGAGGCTCTGTCTCAAAAAAAAAAAAAGGGAAAGTCAGCCTTAGAGACAGGGGCTGTGGGACAGGCAATTTGAAGTTCAGCCTTTCTGCCATAAATGATGTTATGCAAAGCAACGTTAGTAGAAGTTTGGAGTTCATAAATTGCAGAGGTTATGGTTATGATACCAAAAGTAAAAAAATAAATAAACAAAAAGCAGTAGCCTTGAAAAGTTCATGGGGTCAAGATGTGAGAGGTCCAGGACCTCTGGCCTCTTGGCAATCTTCCTAGCACGTGCTATGGCCATGTGTGTGTTTGAACCTAGACATACTGCTGATGTGGACATCTCCCAAGATCCATTCCTCAAAACTCCATGAGGTGCTATGTGTTGAATCAGGTGCCTGATACACAGCATGTGTTTGCTGAGTAAAATTCTTCCCATGGTTCACAGAGACTGCCTTTCCTGTATTCTCCACTCTAGAAATCAGCAGTGTTTGAGGAAGTAAAGTGAAACGAAATCTAAAATAAAACAAAGCTGGCAAACAAAGGACATACTTGTGTAGACAGTTTAGGCAAATTTACATTCCACATCAAAATACTTGCATTCATTTACAGTTCCATTATGACTTTACATTTGTTTTATAAATATTATTCTGGCAGCACTCCAACTAGGAAAGTCATATCACACCTTTAAACATGAGGAAATCAAACAAATGGCTTAAGGCAAAAAGTCCAAACTATGTTACTGTTTTAAATATAGAAAACTAAAGTTCTTAGAGGCTAGCAAAACTGGTATTTATTTACTTATTTATTTAGAGACAGAGTCTCACTTTTGTCACCCTTGGTAGAGGGCCGTGGAGTCACAGCTCATAGCAACCTCCTGTAAGAGCTTAGGCCATTCTCTTGCCTCAGCCTCCCGAGTAGCTGGGACTACATGCACCCACCACAACGCCCGACTACTTTACTGTTGCAGTTTGGCTGGGCCTAGGTTCGAACCTGCCACCCTCGGTATATGTGGCTGGTGCCCTACTCACTGACCCATAGGCATAGCCTGCAAAACTAGTATTTTCAAGTGTAAAATATTTAGTG
>NW_003852408.1:3599867-3601162 GCF_000181295.1 Otolemur garnettii | reverse complement strand
GGTTGCAGCCATCATTGTTGTTTGGCGGGCCCGGGCTGGGGATGCGAACCCAAGGATTTAGGAATTTGTGAACTACAGTTTGAAATAGTTTAGACAGCTAAAGATCTTTTTTTTTTTTTTTTTAAAGAGAAAACTTAAAATATTAAAGCTGAGTGCCATGGCTCATACCTATAATCCTAGCACTCTGGGAGGCTGAGGTGGGAGTATTGCTTGAGCTCAGGAATTTGAGACCAGTAAGCCCTTGTCTCTACTAAAAATAAGAAAATGAGTTGAACATTGTGGGGAGCACCTGTAATCTCAGCTACTTGGGATGCTGAGATAGTAAGAGCTCTTGAACCCAGGAGTCTGAGGTTTCTGTGAGCTAGGTTGACGTCATGGCATTCTAGCACCGGGCAACAGATTGAGACTGTCCCATAAGAGAAAGAAACTGAAGAAATTCAAGTGAATGTGGTTTGTTACTGTTCTGTTTTATATGAGGAGTGATGGGCATTATTGGCAAAGCCATAAATTAGGAGTGGCTTTAAGCTACAAAATCCTTAAAGATTTTTCAGATCAAGAATATTCTTATTTGGGATAAACGTTAAAGGATGAAACTAGGAATTAGGAAGATGAAAAGGAGGTAAAACAGAGTAGAAACTTTGTAGGTGCTGCCCTGGGATGGATGAGGGTGGGAAAGCCAAGGCAGGTACTGAAGCCCCAGGGCTGCACTTCCATAGGACCCAGGTGGATGCAAGCAGATTTCTGTGCCTAAGGTGTGCTGTGAGCTGAACCCCTGCAGGTTTGTTTATGGGGATTCTGTCCCCTGAAAGTGTCATCTTTTGAACCTATCCATGTCATTTCAGTCCTTCAATCAGCCTTTGCTTGTGCTACTCCTCAGTGGGGAACACATTTCCCCCAATCTTTGCTTAGTCATTCATCCCATTCTCACATCTGTCTTCATCTCTGCCAGGAATCCCCTTAAACTTGCATTTTTCAGGATTGAGTTTGAGAAGAAAGCTTAGGAAAATAATAGGTCAAATAAAGGTTACCCCAAATTTATCCATCTTCAACAGTCAAGTGACTCTGGATAGTGGCAGCTACGAACATGGGAGTCATAAAAGCAAAGAAAAATAAACACTTGAATAAGCAACAAAACGTTGAAGAAAATACCTCTTGGCGTGATCATCAGCCAGCAACTTGAGTTTCTTAGCATCTCATAGAGACTAATGGCAAGAAAGAATTTCTTTTCTAGCAAATGAGACATGGTGAATTGTAATTAGCCTTTGCTAATACAAGGTTTGTAGTCTAAAAGCTCC
>NW_003852408.1:3596080-3597804 GCF_000181295.1 Otolemur garnettii | reverse complement strand
GCAGAGGCTAAGAGTCTAGAATGACTCAACTAAAGCCACAAAAATTAGGACTATAGGAAAAGGACAGAGAAGGGAATATAATAAGATCGGTATTTTATAGCTGGGTATAAACTATACTCAACTTTGCCTGTAGATTACACAGTTGTGTGTGCACAGTGAGCAGGTGGATAATTCAGTAGGACTCAAGATCAAGAGTGAAGATAACAGATTTTGACTCAGCAGCATCCAAAAGCTCTATTTGTATGAGGTTGTCTAGAGAGAAGAGAGGAGTTATCTAAGGACAGAACTTTAGTCATTTAAGAAGTCAAGGCAGAGGGATACTTGTGTCTCCACATTTACATGTTCTTTTTACTTTGAGAGTGGAAGGTATGCATCACTGGTATTGGTATCATAAGCTACATAGGTTATTTGAGGATTTTTCCTCGTGAATAATGAAATACATTTGTAGTGGGAACAGTCTGATAAAACAGTGTTGGTAAAGGCAAAGAATCATGCTCTTGTATGATGTCCACAGGCATGTAAATTGGTACATCCTTACAGGGCAGAAACCATTAGTTGCCCCCATTATCTACTCTCCATGTTCATTAGCAAATGATCATCTGACCTTTAGATGTACATACAAGTTTCAGAGGAAAACAAAAGACTGCTTTTCTCAATTTCCCCTGCAGTTCCGTCTAATCTCATCACCAAATTTTGGCCATGGAGCTACCAGTGGAGGTGATGACTATGATTACACAGAACAGTACTTGAGAGCTGGACCCTTTTCCACCTCTCCTCTTCCTGCTATCTAGGATGCAGATTCAATGCCTAGGACTTGAGCAGGTATCTCCTAACATGCAGAAGCAGCAAAACTCTGAAGATAATCAAAAACCAGAATGGAAGGGATCTGGTTGCCTGGGACACGGACCATCTCCTCTCTCACGTAAACATCTGTCTTCTGTAAGCCACCCTGTCGGGTGGTCTCTCACATTAGGTTGAACTCAGTCCTGACTGATAGGTTTTTGGAAGGCTTTAGCAGATGTAACATGTGCATATCCTTTACCCTAGCAGCTTAGGGTATTCATAAATTACTTTAGATTGGGATGGGAAGATAAATTGCATAGAATTACTTTGGGATACAAATTTTTAAAAATTCAAAATTTCAGTGACATTTATAAGTTCTTATTCTGTGTGCATAAATACATTGTTATATTTAATAATGATTACTATAGATATATTTCTAAAGACAAACTTCAAACTTAGGTGTCCTAAATTAGTGAAAATTACTCTGAAACCATATATATATTTCCTTTCCTCACCCCAGTTTCTCAGGGAATTTACACTAAGGAGATGATTGCACAAATTGGGGTAGGGGAGCAAACTAAAATTCTTTCCATAGATAATTGTTAAGCAAATTATATTTCCGTAAAAAGAAGTATTATTGAGCCACTAAAAATGATGTTGCTATATGTAGACATCACACGAATTAATGTCTATGCCATAAAATGAAAGGAGATTACACATGAGCATGTTTAAAATTATCCTGTTCATGTAAAACATATATACACACACAGACAGATGAATCTATAAATGGGTATAGATTCTGAGCAATGTCTGGTAGATGTCTATAAGTGTAAAAATACTTGAATATTCTTTAATGACTGGAAATAGGATTTTAGATTTTTTTTTATTTTCTCCCCATGCTTTATATTATTATTTCAATTTTTTTTTTTTTTTTTTTTTTT
>NW_003852408.1:3587754-3594674 GCF_000181295.1 Otolemur garnettii | reverse complement strand
TTTTTTTTTTTTTTTTTGAGACAGAGTCTCAAACTGTCACCCTGGATAGAATACCATGGCATCATAGCTTATAGCAACCTCCAATTGGGGCTCAAGTGATCCTCTTGCCTCAGTTTTTCTATTTTTAATAGAAACAGGGTCTTGCTTTTGCTCAGGCCTGGTCTGGAACTCATGAACTCAAGCAATCCACCGACCTCGGCCTCCCAGAGTGCTAGGATTCCAGGCATAAGCCACCGTGCCTGGCCAAATTTTGAGGCTTTGTTTTGTTTTGTTTTGCTTTTTTTTGAGACAGAGCCTCAAATTGTCGCCCCCTGGGTAGAGAGCTCACAGCAACCTCTAACTCCTAGGCTTAAGTGATTCTCTTGCCTCAGCCTCCCAAATAGATAGGACTACAGGCACCCACCACAACGTCCAGCTATTTTTTGGTTGTAGCTATCATTCTTGTTTGGCAGGCCTAGGCTGGATTTGAACTCACCAACTCTGGTATGTGGCTGGCACCTTAGCTGCTTGAGCTACAGGTGCCAAGCCAATTTTGAGTTTTTAATGATGGGCTTGTAGCCCCAAATAACTCTCTCCATTTTATCTTCCCACCCACTCTAAGGTCATTTATCATTTTTTATTTCATATACCTTTATTACAAAAATCTTTATTTATGAAGAAAGTAGGTACATTTACACAATTTGTAGCAGTTAAATGGAAATCAAATTGTAGGGCATCTTAAATAGGTAGAGCTATGTATAGTCTGTTTACTTTTAGAACTAGGTAATAGGATTGCTCAAGCCCAAGAGTTTGAGGTTGCTGTGAGCTATGACATCAGGGCAATAGAGTGAGACTGTCTCAAAAAAAAAAAAAAAAAAACTTTTAGAACTGTTCACCCCAGTATTTCCCAATGTTAAAATCCTGTAATAATAAATCCTCTCCCTTTTTTTTATTTGAAGGATTGTCTGCCAGCTTGATTAGAATTAATCCAAGGCCCAACTTGCAAAGTTTTTATCCCTTTTATTTAATCTTTTTTATGGCCATTTAAGTCATACTGCATGAAAATCCCTTCTTCATTTTTTATCATGTTAGTTTTCCCAGTATCTGTCCTCACCATTTCAGAAAAAAGAAAAGCAGGAGATCTTTTGCAGCCCCTTGTCTGCTTTAAAGTGTGAAGATTTGACTTAATTACAGTTTTAAATGTATTTAATAAGATTAAAATACTAAATTTTACTTAGAAAATACTCTTTACTCTGGCAGTGCCAATGGCTCAAAGGGGTAGGGCACCAGCCCCATATGCCGGAGGTGGTGGGTTCCAACCTAGCCCCGGCCAAAAAAAATACTCTTTACTCGTTCACAGAAAAGTGCTTTTGTGGTAATTTCATAACAATAAGTATTTCTCAGTTGTTTACATTGTTTAGGTTATTATTATGATTTTGTTTTTGTTATTTTGAGACAAAGTCTCACTTTGTCAGTACAGTGCCATGGCGTCATAGCTCACAGCACCCTCAAACTGTTAGGCTCAAGCAATTCTCTTTACTCAGTCTCCTGAGTAGCTGGAATTACAGGAGCCTGCCACAGTGGTCAGCTATTTTTAGAGGTGGGATCTCGCTGTTGCTCAGGCTGGTCTCGAACCTGTCAGCTCAAGCAATCCAGCCACCTTATCCTCCCAGACTGCTAGGATTACAGGTGGAAGCCACCTCACCCAGCCAGTTTTTTATTTTCTTTCCTTTTTTTTTTTTTGAGACAGAGACTCACTTTGTTGTCCTCAGTAGAGTGCTGTGGTGTTACAGTTCATAACAACCTCCACCTCTTGGGCTTAGGCGATTCTCTTGCCTCAGCCTCCCAAGTAGCTGGGACCACAGGCGCCTGTCACAATGCCCAGCTATTTTTTGTTGCAGTTTGGCTGGGCCGGGTTTGAACCTGCCAACCAGGGGCCAGCGCCCTACTCACTGAGCCACAGGCGCCACCCTCTTTGAATTTTACATTAAGATAAATAAATACATAAATGCATAATGAATATAAACATAAATATATGTTTAAATAGAAATGAATTAATATAACATCATTCTAAATGTTCATATATAATGTTTAAATCTATAGATGTAAATGTAAATATTATGTTCATAAGTAGAATTATCTTCCAAAGTATAGATTTATATAGTTTATATCCCATATATTAATAAATTCTAATATCTAGAAAATATTTTCAACAATACTGTTTAATGGAAAAGTCCCTGACCTTTTTTGATTTGATTCTGCCATTTACTGTCTGTGTGTTGTTAGATAAGTCAATGTATTCATTTATTCAATGCTTCATTTCATAAGCCCTTGTTGACTATATGCCATTCACCCTAATAGACCCAGCAAATAAAAATAAAAATCTCTAAGACTTAGAAATTGCTTTGGAGGGCTCGACACCTGTTGCTCAGTGGTTAGGGCACTGGCCACATGCACCAGGGCTGGTGGGTTCAAACCTGGCCCAGGCCTGCTAAACAAAAATAGCTGGGCGTTGTGGCAGGTGCCTGTAGTCCCAGGTGCCTTTAGTCCCAGCTGCTACGGAAGCTGAGGCAAGAATCGCTTAAGTCCAAGAGTTTTAAGCTTATGTGAGCTACGACTCCAGGACAGTCTACCAAGGGTGACAAAGTCGCAAAAAAAAAAGATAAATAGTTAAGTTCCCTGGACTACATGCCTGCTGAATGAAACTTTCCACCAAGGATCCTGGGTGGAGCTTGGACAACAGAAGGCCTGAGTAGGATGTGGAAAAAGGGATTCTAGGCCATGGATGCCAATGTTTATAGATATTACAAGGCAAGGAATCCTTAGAGAACTTTGTCTTGAAAATCTCAGAACATTCTGGGAAGAGGAGGGAACCAAGTAGGATGTCACTACAGAGAAGTACAGAGAAATAAAGGTGAATGTGTCCTTAAATGTGGAAGTTGGAGGGATCCTAGTAACATTTACAACACAGATTTAATAACACAATAAATATAAATGCAATATGAAATAAAGACAAGAAAAATAGGTAATTTTCTAAGAAACTTGTTTGTAAAGGAAAAGACAAGAGAAGGCTCAAATTGTAGGGAAAGCACGCCCAAAGGAGTACTCTAGTTGTTAGAAAAGTTTGAGGTGGGGTGCAACGGCTCATACCTGGCTTCTTAGCACTTTGGGTGGCCAAGGCAAGAGGATTGCTTGAAGCCAAGAGTTTGAGACTAGTCTGAGTAACAGCAGGAGGTTAAGGCAGGAGAGGCTAGGAAAGGAGGATCACTTGAGCCCAGGAGTTTGAGGTCGCAGTCAACTAGGAAGACATCATTGTACTCTCTAAGCCAGTGGTTCTCAACCTTCTTAATGCTCCTAATGCCGTGACCCTTTAATACAGTTCCTCATGTTGTGGTGACCCCGAACCATAAAATTATTTTTGTTGCTACTTCATAACTGTAATTTTTAAAAATTTTCTCTATAACTGTAATTTTGCTACTGTTATGAATCATAATGTAAATATCTGATATGCAAGATGCATTTTGATTGTTACAAAGGGGTCGTGACCCACAGGTTGAGAACCGCTGCCCTAACCCATATGACAGAATAAGACAGAACAAGGGAAGGGAGGGAAGGCAAGGAAGGAAGACGTTTGAGTGTGTTTAAATTGAAGTGGAAGAAGCCAATGTAAAGAGAAAAGATGACAAAACAGGAGAGAGGAGAGACATGGTATGATTGAAGTAACATAAGCTTTGGTGTTAGATCTATGTTTTTTAAATTTTGTTTTTATTTAATTTATTTTTTTTTTTAGAGATGGGATTTAGCTCTGTCATACAGACTTGAGTGCAGTGATGCAATCAACTCACTATAGCCTCAAACTCCTGCACTTAAGCCATCTTCCTATCTCCACCTCTTGAGTAGTTGAAATTACAGGTGCACCCAGTTAATTTGTAAATTTTTTTTGTAGAGGTGTGGGTCACTATGTTGCCAGGCTGGTCTTGAACTCTTGGCCTCAATCAGTCCTCCCAATTCTGCCTCCCAAACTGCTAGGATTATAGGCTTGAACCATTGCTCCCAGGCAGACAGACCTAAATTAGAATCTTGTTAGCTCTGAGACCTTAACCAATGAAACTCACCCTCTGATCTCATTTTTCTCAATGAAATGAAACCCTAATACAGAAGTTTCCTTACTCATTCATATAATTAACCTATACAGCAGGTGCTGGACATGGAGAGCTAAGACACATAATAGCCCTTGTTTCTAGAAAAAAAATTAAAACTATGGCACAAGCCTATAATCCTAAAACTTGGGAGGCTAAGGATTGCTTGATGTCAAGAGTTTGAGGCCAGCATGAGCAAAAGCAGGATCCTGTTTCTACCAAAAAATAGAAAAATTAGGCTCAGCACTCATAGCTCAGTGGTTAGGGTGCCAGCCACATACACCAGGGCTGGCAGGTTCAAACCTGGCCTGGGCCTGCTAAACAAAGACAACAACAACAACAAAAATAGCCAGGCGTTGTGGTGGGCGCCTATAGTCCCAGCTACTTGGGAGGCTGAGGCAAGAGAATCACTTAAGCCCAAGAGTTTGAGGTTGCTTTGAGCTGTGATGCCATGGTACTCTACTGAGGGCAACATAGTGAGACTTTGTCTCAAAAAAAAAAAGAAAGAAAGAAAGAAAGAAAAATTAGTTGGGTGTGGTGATACACCTATAGTCCCAGCTACTTGGGAAGCTGAGGCAGGATGATCACCTGAGCCCAGGAATTTGGCCCAGGAATTCCAGGTTGCAGTGAGGTATGATCCCTGGTGACAAAGCAAGACTTTGTCTCTGAAGAAAATTGATTAATTAATTAATTAATATTACTGATACCCAAGTTCTTTGGCAAATGAACTTGTAATAGACCAACTAGGAAATATTATAGGCTTTGTAGGCCACATATGGTCTCTGTTGTATATTCCTTTGTTTTGTTTTGTTTCCTTTAAAATGTGTGCTAGAAGGCCAGATTTGGTGGTTCACACTTGTAATTCTAGTACTCTGGGAGGCTAAGATGGGTGGATTGCAAGAGCTCACGGGTTCAAGACCAGCCTGAGCCAGAGTGAGACCCTGTCTCTATTAAAAATAAAAAAAAACGGAGGCAAGAGGATCGCTTGATCCCAAGAATTGAAGGTTGCTGTGAGCTATCGTGTTTACATGGCACTCTACCCAGGGCGATAGGCGATAGTTTGAGACTCTATCTCAAGAAAAAAAAAATTGTGTTCTGGTAAATGCTTTACAACTGACTTCTCCAAGGATATGTAGCATGCCAATTTCTGTGGGTTAAATATATATACATATATACATATATATATATATATTTTTTTTTTTAGACAGAGTCTCAAGCTGTCGCCCTGGGTATAGTGCCATGGCATCATAACTCACAGCAACCTCCAACTCTTGGGCTCACACAATCCTCTTGCCTCAGTTTTTCTATTTTTTGTTAGTAGAGACAGTTTTCGCTCTTGCTCAGACTGGTCTCAAACTGGTAAGCTCAGGCAATCTACCCACCTCAGCCTCCCAGAGGGCTAGGATTACTGGTGTGGACCACTGGCCTCTGGTGTAAATATTTCTGTGGCTAAACTAAGACAAATAGTGGGAGTATAGAGAAATGGTGGATTAGAGGGGGATTTAGGAGTAGAATTGAAACTTGGTGTTGGATTGAATGAGGGATGTAGAAGTACAAGGTCTTCCAAATTTCTGTCTTGGGTGGTTGGGATTGGGATATCATTGAAATAAAGACAATAAAGAAATTAGCAAATCAATATGATTTTTCTCTCCCTACTAAAATATAACCTCATTGGGACAGGGACTTTTAATTAATCATTTTGTACATTGCTATATCCCTAGCACCTAACATCCCTTTGCAAATATTAGTGCAAAGCTAATAGTTGATGCTCAATAAATATTTGTTGAATGAATGACTGTTTCCTAATTAAGCCAGTGAAGAAATTACTGCTGACTCTTACAGTGGCAGTATCCATGAAGCAGCATGGAGCCAGTTGTGGTGGGTAGAAAAGTAGGAGTGAGGAATTTGAAACAATGCACAAGACTACACTTTGAAAGAGTTTGTGTCAGAAACAGGAGATAAGTTGGACAGCAGCCAATGGAGGAAATTTAACATTTATTTTCCGTTTATTTCTTTCAGGAAAAATCAGTCTTAGCATGTAGCTTCAGGAATGCCTGGAGCCACTCTCAACTCTAGGACAAGGGAAACTTGGCCAGGGCAGCTGACAAGAGCAATAAGACCAGGAACTTCCTTTAAGATCATAGTCCAAAGAAAAAAGAGCTGACTCTGTAGGAAAGTGAGGGCAGAATGTGAAGTGTGAAGCTCTGTGCAAAGTCAGAAGTGTGAAAAGATATAATTACAACAAATTTAGTAATAGATCTAATTGACTTTTATGGGCTGTTCATGGATGGGGCAGCCTCCATTCTACAAAACAGAATGAGCACTCCCATCAGGCAATAGGTTTTGTAAGGTAGAAAATAAGGAAACAGAACAATAGAAAAAAACTGATTGGGTCACATCCGGTTACTTCAGGTTACTTTTTTGCAAGGTTTAAAGCAGAAAGGACTTCCTCATTATGCTGACTCAGGTAGACTGGAATCTCCTGTTTTCAGGAAAAACTGGTTTGTTTTGGGATCTATATGGTTCCTTAAAACTTCAGTTTGATAGTGTGCATTTAGCAAGAGTGACTCCATTTTGATTGTTTAACAGAAATGAGCAAGTGGAAACAAGGAAAGATCTTGTCAAATACCCTCAGATAGATGATTTGCTCAATTCTAATTTAGCTTTAACAGAAAGGGCCTGGAACTGTTTCGGCCAGCTGAGCCTGAGAACAAACCTCATAAATATTGGTATTAAAGCTCTTGCCGGCTCAGCGCCTATAGCTCAACTGGCTAAGGCGCCAGCCACGTACACCTAAGGTGG
>NW_003852408.1:3584412-3587478 GCF_000181295.1 Otolemur garnettii | reverse complement strand
GGTGTTAGGGAAAATAACTTATTAAATAAAATGTTTTATTTAAACTTTATTTTTCAAGAAAATACTTTTTCCCATCAGATGCAATGACTCACACCTGTAATCCTACCACTCAGGGAGGCCAAGGCTGGTGGATTACTTGAGCTGGGGGGGCTCAAGAAAAGACTGAGCAAGAGCGTGACCCTGTCTCAACTAAAAATAGAAAAACTAGCCAGGGCATTGTGGCAGGTACCTTTAGTCCCATCTACTCAGGAGGCTAAGGCAAGAGGATTACTTGAGCCCAAGGGTTCCAGGTTGCTGTGAGCTACAGTGATGCCACAGCGCTCTACCCAGGACAACAGAGTCAGATAGTCTGAAAAAAGAAAAAAAGAGAGAAAATGCTTTTTTCTCCCAAAGAGGACATTTTATAAATTATTTTATTTTATTTATTTTTGAAACAGTTTTACTATGTCACCTTCGGTAGAGTGCTGGGCTGTCACAGCTCACAGCAACCTCAAACTCTTGGGCTTAAGTGATTCTCTTGCCTCAGCCTCCCTAGTACCTGGAACTACAGGTGCCCGTCACAATGCCCAGCTGTTTTTTGTTGGCATTTGTCATTGTTCTTTAGCTGACCCAGTCTGGGTTCGAACTCTCTAGGCTTGGTGTATGTGGCTGGCACAGAACCTTTATAAATTATTTTAATTGCTATATCTAATATAAATTTTTTAGACATTGCTTTAAGTTGTATATTTGGAAGTTTATACTATCATAACCAGATTGCAAAACCAATACTTTAGGTTTGATGGAGAAGAACTTTTCCTAGAATATTTTTATCTTTCTTTAACCTGCAATATCTGCTTTCCTCCCTTATATTTCTTCCCTTCATTATGTTGGGGGGGTTTCGAAGACAACACTTTGAGATGCAAGGGCTTAGGAGTTTTAAATTTCAGAAGGCCAAACAGTGCGTGGGGGCTTAAAGTTTTGGTCAATACCAGGTGTCCCAAAAGTCAGCCCTAAAGTCACCATACATAGGGGAAATGGGAACTGATTTTTGGGATACCCTGTAGATTGGCTGGCATATACACAAAGCCCCTCTCCTATTCTCTGACCAAGCAAGCTCCTAAGAGAGAGAAATTGCAAGAGAGACAATAGATTCTGAGAGGAGAAAAAGAGAATCCGTTTACATGCTGCTGGTCCTGGTGAAAAGTCCTCTGCTATTTCCTTCCAACGTAGTTTGGAGGTGAAGGTCAGCAACCCAGTGGTTGAGCAGACCTCACCCCTACTTTCCTCACGAAGGCCACAGATGAACAGGAGAACTGGCTGAGAGGTCTGTGGTGCTTCCCTTCCCAGCATGTTACTAAAGGGGGCAATGGTTGGACGGGCCTGAGACATCCTTCCAGACCCTGCCTCAGGCTCCTGTAGGACTTGGGGAGCTATAAGACTCCTTCTGTAGCCCCTAGTGGGGCAGCCATGACCTGAGCAACTGATACCGAAGAATGGATGAGACAGAGAGGAAGTCTTACCTGATGCTGGCTTCTAGAACATGGCACAAAGAACTCATGACAACTCCTGAGAAACCTGGACGTAGCCCCAGTAGAGAGGTGAGGGAGGCACCAAGGTGACCGAGATTTGGTTTAGGAAACACTCATTCAGGATTTCAATGGGGAGAGACACTTTTCCCTGTGTGATTTGTCATTTTGCCACATGCATTTATTGCCTATTGGAAAATAAATAACATTCAGCTGGGACTACGGGCTTCTGCCACACACAGAACTAATTTTTCTATTTTTAGTAGAGGCAGGGGTCTTGCTCTTGTTTAGGCTGCTCTCGAATTCCTGAGCTCAAGTGATCCTCCCAGAATGCAAGGATTTCAGGCATGAGCCACCTCACCCAGCTTACTACTACATTCATGTCCCATATGTAAACAATGTCAGTAATGTTAATAATTTGATGGGAAAGAAAACTAAAAATGACCTGACACCTTTAGCTCAGCAGCTAGAGCACTGGCCACATACACCACGGCTGGCGGGTTCGAAGCTGGCCAGGGCCTGCCAAACAACAAAAATAGCCAGGCGTTGTGGCGGGTACCTGTAGTCCCAGCTACTTAGGAGGCAAGAGAATTGCTTAAGCTCAAGAGTTTGAGGTTGCTATAAGTTCTGACACCACTCAACCCAGGGTGACAGGATGAGACTTTGTCTCAAAAAAAAAAAAAGAAAAGAAAACTAAAAATGTGGCACATTTACATGTATCACTTGATTTCTTTCCTTTTTTTTTTTAATTTTTTGTTTGTTTGTTTGTTTGTTTTGCAGTTTTTGGCCAGGGGTAGGTTTGAACCCACCACCTCTGGCATATGGGGCTGGTACCCTACTCCTTTGAGCCACAGGCACCGCCCTTTAATTTTTTTTTATTGTTGTGGTTTCATTGAGGGAATTTCTTTCTTTTCCTTTATTTTTAGGAGTCTTATCTATTACCCCTACTAGGGAGCAGTGGCTCATAGCAACCTCAAACTCCTAGGCTCAAGCAATTTTCCTCCCTTAGCTCCAGAGTAGCTGGGACTATAGGTGTTCACTCCGACACCAGCTAATGTTTTCTATTTTTCATAAAGACTGGGTCTTGCTGGAGCCTAGGTTAGTCTCAAACTCCTAGCCTTAAATAATCCTCCCTCACCCTCCGAGAGTGCTACAAATGTTGGCATGAGCCACCACGCCTGGCAGTATCACTTCATTTTTATCTTCCCAGAACATTGTAAGCAATCCTTCATTATCTCCTTACAGTTGAGGAAACAGATTCTAGTACTCTCCCAAGGTCACCCAGCTAGTAAGTCCTTAAGCCAGAATATTCCTCTGGGTCCTAAACTGCTGCCTGGAAGGGCTCTCAAAACCCCACTTATAGGGCTGGGCGCAGTGGCCCATGCCTGTAATCCTAGCACTCTGGAAGGCTGAGGCAGGTGGATTTCCCTGAGCTCACAGGTTTAAGACCAGCCTAAGCAAAAGTGAGACCACCCCCCCCACCCCACCCCCCGCTCTAAAAAATAGCCAGGTGTGGCAGTCTAGTATTCTCAGCTACTCAAGAGGCTGAGACAAGAGAATC
>NW_003852408.1:3581874-3583469 GCF_000181295.1 Otolemur garnettii | reverse complement strand
GACCCCATCTCTACTAAAAATAGAAAAATTAGACAGGTCTGGTGGTAGGCACCTATCGTCCCACCTACTCCAGAGGCTGAGGTGAGAGGATCTCTTGAGCCCAGGAGTTTGAGGTTGCTGTGAGCTAGGCAGGGCACTCTAGCCTCGGCCACAGAATGAGACTCAGACTCACAAAAACACAAATTTTTTAAAAAATTTTTATTTAAATTTTTTCAGGGAGTCTCATTCTGTTGCCCAGACTAGAGTACAATGTCACAATCAAAGTTCACTGTAACCTTGGACTCAGGGGTTCAAGGAGGCTCTTGTCTCAGCCTCCCAAGTAATTGGAACTACAGACACATGCCACTACACCTAATTTTTCTTAGTTTTTATAGAGACAGGGTCTCACAATGTTGCCCAAACTAGTCTCGAACTTGACACAAATGATCCTCCTAAGTCAACCTCCAGAATAGCTGAAACTACAGGTACATGTAGTGTAGTGTAGTGTAGTGGGCACGACACTGTGCCCAGCTGCCATGTTAGATTTTTTTTTTTTGCAGTTTTTGGCCAAGGCTGGGTTTGAACCCACCACCTCCAGCGTATGGGGCCGGTGCCCTACCCCTTTGAGCCACAGGTGCCGCCCTGCCATGTTAGATTTTGCCCTCATTTTCTTTTAGAGGGATTTTTATCATCTGTTTTTATTTATTTATTTTTGAGATAGGGTCTTGCTCTGTCACCCTAGCTGGAGTGCAATAGCTTCATCATAGCTCACTGAAGCCTCGAATTCCTGTGTTCAGGCCATCCTCCTGCCTCAGCTTCCCTAGTAGTTTGGACTAAAGGCACATTTTTCTATTTTTTGTAGAGACAGGGTCTGCTGTAGCTCAGGCAAGTCTAGACCCCCTGACTTCAAGCCATCCTCCCACCTCTGCCTCCTAGACCTAAAGTGCTACAATTACATGCTTGAGCCACTGTTCCCAGCTTAGTATTTACAGTTTTCTTATCTTCCTTCCCTTGTGCAAAATCCTGTATAAGTTTTGCCTTTAGAAAATCTGCCTTAAAAAAAGAAAAAAAAAAAAAGGAAAATCTGCCTAACGTGAGATTGTAACTCTGGGTGTAAACATTCATGTCTTTATGCATGGTAAGGAGAAAATGGCAAAACCATGAGTTCTGTAGGACCTGCAATTTGATTTATTGTAATAGAGCTTTTTTTCTATAAAGAGTATTCCTAAAGTTACAACTCTGTAAGGAGAAGTGAAACAAACACCTACCATCTCTCTAGTGAATTGGCATTATCAGGTGTGGTGCCTCACCCCTGTAACCTTAGCACTTTGGGAGGCCGAGGCAGGTGGATTGCTTGAGCTCAGGAGTTTGAGACCAGTGTGGTGGGGGGAGGGAGAGAATCTATAATAAATTCATAAGTTAAAATAACAGTTTCTTATCAGTCAACTCTAAAATTCTGGTTTTTAAAAATTATTTATTTAGAGCCACCTGTAGCTCAATGGTTAGGGTGCCAGCCACATGCTCTGGGCCTGGTGAGTGTTTTTTTTGTTTGTTTGTTTTTGAGACAGAGCCTCAAGCTGTCCCCCTGAGTAGAGTGCTATGGCATCACAGCTCAC
>NW_003852408.1:3578633-3580864 GCF_000181295.1 Otolemur garnettii | reverse complement strand
AAAAAAAAAAAAAAAAAAGAAAGAGTCTCACTTTGTTATCCCCAGGCTACAGTGCCATGGCATCACGGTTGCTATGAGGCTCACAGCAACCTCAAACTTCTGGGCTCAAGAGATCCTCTTGCCTCAGGCTCCTGAGTAGCTAGGACTACAGGTGTGGGCCACCATGCCTGGCTAGTTTTTTCAGATTTTTTTCTATTTTTAGTACAGACAGTATCTCACTTTTGCTCAGGCTAGTCTCAATCTCCTGATCTCAAGCAATTCACATGTCTCAGCCTCCCAGAGTGCTTAGATTACAGGTGTGAGCCACCTGCCTGACCTGTTTGCTTTTTTTAAGGTTAATCAGGTGAAACAGTAAGAGGGGAAAAGGAACAAAGGAATCTGTAACTGCCTGTGATCAATTAGTTGTAAACATCCGTGTACTCAGACCAGCCTAAAATTCTAAGATTTCAGCCAGACCATAAGGGTATATAATGGCGCATACAGTCATTCTTCATCTGGTGCTATACCTGGTTCCTATGCCTTTTTCTAAAAGTGATATTATTGTTTAAGTAATACATTTTTGTATTGTTTGTTTCTTTTCTTTCATTTTTTCTTTCTTTTCCTTTTTTTGGGGGGGAGGGGGGATGTATGTGTATGTGGAGATGGGCTCTTACTATGTGGCCCAAGCTCAAAGTCTTTAGCTTAAGTGATCCTCCCACCTCACCTACTTGAGTAGCTAGAATTATAAGCCTGCACCTCAGTGCCTGGGTAAAAGTAATACATTTAAAATTCTTTAGATATTGCTAGGAATGGTGGCTCACTCCTGTAATCTTAGCACTCTGGGAAGTGAGAGGGTAGATTGCCTGAGCTCACAGGTTCAAGAGCAGCCTGAGCCAGAGCAAGACCTCATCTGTAAAAATTGCTAGGCATTGTGGTGGGTACCTGCAGTCCCAGCTACTTGGGAGGCTGAGGCAAGGGAATTGCTTGAGCCCAAGAGTTTGAGGTTACTGTGAGCTGTGACGCCATGGCACTCTACCAAGGGCAACAAAGTGAGACTCTGTCTCAAAATAAATAAAAATAAAATTCTTTCGGTATAATTTTGTGCATTCCTCATATTAATCTACTTAGAATTTATTTTTGAGTGTGGTTGGAGGAAGTTTAACTTTATTTCTTTTAGATGGATGTTTTATTGTCTTTATGTGGTTGGAGGAAGTTTAACTTTATTTCTTTTAGATGGATGTTTTATTGTTTTTATGTTTGTTTAATAAATCATTCTTTTCATTTCAAATTTAAATAATGCCTTTTCCATATGTTAGTTTTCTGTATATACCTGAAGCTACTTCTGAACTCTGTTTTATTCCACCAATAAATCTGTTTGCTATATGCAAATACCATAATTTGAAAGCTTCTCCCAAATGTGAGAAAAAAAAATTTTTTTTTTTTTTTTACAGAGTCTTACTTTGTTGCCCTCGGTAGAGTGCCGTGGCATCATAGCTCACAGCAAACTTAAACTCTTGGGCTCAAGTGATTCTCTTGCCTCAGCCTCCTGAGTAGCTGGGACTACAAGTACCTGCCACAACACCCAACTATTTTTAGAGACGAGGTCTCGCTCTGGCTCAGGCTGCTTTCAAACCCTTGAGGTTAGGCAATCCACCTGCCTTGGCCTCCCAGAGTGAGCCACCACTCCTGGGTGCATTTTAATATATTGCAAAACATTACTCTTTTTTTGCCTAAGGTTTTTCTCTTCTTTCTACTTATTTTGCTTTCTTATCTTTTGCCACCCTCGGAAGAGGGCTATGCCATCACAGCTTACATCAACCTCAAACTCTTGGGCTCAAGCAATTCTCTTGCCTCAGCTTCCCATGTAGCAGGTGCCCGCCACAACACCCTGCAATTTTTTGTTGCAGTTGTCATTGTAGGTTAGCTGGCTCAGGCCAGGTTCGAACCCGCCAACTTTGGTGTATATGGCTGGTACTGTAACCACCGTGCTACAGGCACTGAGCCAGCTTTCCTATCTATTTTTAATCAGTTCATAAAAGGACTTTTTGTATTACACAATCTAGAAAACCTCAAGTAGTTTTGAATAATAGTGGTCTTAGTCCTGATTTAAATGTTATAGCTTCAGACTTTTTTTTTTTTTTTTTGAGACAGAGTTTCACTTTGTCACCCACAGTAGAGTGTCGTTGGGTCATAACCTCATACTCTTGGGTTCAAGCATTTCTCTTGCCTCAGCCTTCCAAGTGGCTGGGACT
>NW_003852408.1:3575549-3576440 GCF_000181295.1 Otolemur garnettii | reverse complement strand
ATGCCATTCTGAATAGATGAAAAATATCTCAGTGTGATTTTAATTTGCTTTTCTATTGTTACAGTAAAACTGAACATCTTTTTATCTGATTATGGGCCATGTGAATTTTTAATCCTATGAAATATTTGTTGATCTTTTCTTTATATCTACAAACTCTTTAGGGAGATCAGCCCTTCTCTGTAATATTAATTGCAAATGTTTACCATAGTTTATCATTTTTTGACATTGTTTTGATGTGTTTTTTACAAAAAGGATTTTAGGTGTGCTTTTAATACAGTAATCATCACTTTTTTCAAGCTCCATGAATTTGACACCAGCTCCCTCATGTCCCTTTTTGGTCAACCCTCTCTCTCATTCCGAGCTCCAGGTATCACTAACCTAATTTCTGTTCTGCCTTTCCCAGTGTGTCCTAAGTAGAATCTTACAGAACATAGCCTTTTATATCTGGCCTCTTTCCCGTAGCATAATGCTTTTGCCATGTTACTGCATATATCAGTATTTCTTTTTATTCCTGAGTAGTATTTTCTCATATGGGTGTACTATTCATTTATCAGTTGATTGATATTTTGATTGTTTCTAATATGGGGTTATTAGAAACAGACTTATTTTAAACATTTCTATATAGGTCTTTGGAGATCTTGCCATGCAGAAATTTTTTATGTTTGTATAGTTGCATTTATCACTCTTTTTGTTTTGTGCTTTATGGGTTTGGAGACACAGTAAAAAAGGTTAATAAAAAGATTCACCATTTTTTTTCTTCTCATACTTGTGTGGTCTCATCTTTATACATGCAGATATTTGATCTATTTAGAATTTATTCTGGTGTGAAACATAAATCAGTTTTCTTTTTCCACATATACTTTCAGTGGTTCACAAATCTTTTTTTTTTTT
>NW_003852408.1:3574021-3575178 GCF_000181295.1 Otolemur garnettii | reverse complement strand
AAAAAAAAAAACTCACAGAAACTTCAAACTCTTGGGCTTAAGCGATTCTCTTGCCTCAGCCTCCCAAGTACCTGGGACTACGGGCAGCTGCCACAGCACCCGGCCATTTTTTGGTTGTACTTATTATTGTTGTTTGGCAGGCCCAGGCTGGGTTCGAATCCACCAACTCTGGTGTATGTGGCTGACGCCCTACCCACTGAGTTACAGGTGCCGAGCCACAAATAAATCTTTTTAATCTGATCTGAGATGCTCTACTTTACAGTTATTTGTAATATTTAATGTAATATTAAGTATTATAATATTCAACTTTCAGCACACAACAAACTTAATAAATTCAATTACAAATAAATCAAGTAAATTTGTGTAAAATTAAAAACACCCATTTTCATTGTACTTTGATTAATGTTTAGTTTATACGTTTGATAGATTATTTGAGATTAAAATCTCAAACATTTAAACACTTTACAAAATTAATCAAATTCTTTTAAACAATATAAATTAAAGCCACTAAACTTATAAATCTAGCAAATTAAATTTTCTAAAGTTTAAATACCATTTACAAACTTGATTAAATTATCATAAGCACTTTACAACCACAGTTTAGGAGGAGGAGGAGGATGAAGAGGAGAAAGGCTTCAGGTGTGGCTTCCAAACAACATGTAAACTAGAATGGCAACGTAATTTGCAGTGAGAAATACAGGCAGGCTAGATGCATGAGCCAGCCTTGCCTTAAAGCCTCTCCTTGCAGGAAGTTCTATAGGAGTCCATATTATCAGAAACACAAAATAAGCACAGTTAGTTGGTGTCAAAAAGTCTCTCTCCAAAGGCAATGGATAGCTAAAACAATTTAGATAAGGAAGAATAAAGTGGGAAGAGTTATATCAGTCAATTTCAGTACAGCATTTGGCTATCATAATCAAGTCTTTGTAGGAGTGGGTGAAGGAATAGACACTTAGATCAGTGGAACAAAACAGAGAACCCAGCAATAGACTTAGGCAGATATAGCCAACCTATTTTTGACCAAGGTGAACAAGCAGTAAAATGGAGGAAAGATAGCCTTTCCAAGAAATGATGCTCGAGCAGTTGGACACCTATAAATAATTTTTTAAAAGACCTTGACTCGGCTCGGCGCCTATAGCTCAACCGGCTAAGGCGCC
>NW_003852408.1:3569314-3573296 GCF_000181295.1 Otolemur garnettii | reverse complement strand
CCGGTTGAGCTATAGGCGCCGAGCCTAGTTCTTAGACTTGACACCAAAACCATGCTCTGTAAATATCGATAAATTGGACTTCATCAAAATTAAACACTTTGCTTTGTGAGGACTCTGCTAAGAGATGGAACAGAATGGGAGAAAATATTTGCGAACCACATATCTGACAAAGCATTAATATTTAGAATGTATAAGCAATTTAGTTAGGAAATGGACAAAAAACATTACATTTCCCTGAAAAGTCTATGTGAACACATGAACAAATGTTCAACAATTAAAACTGCATCATCACTACCCACCTATCAGAATGGCTAAAAGAAAAAAGAGTAACAACACCAAAAGCTGCTGAAGATGCAGAGAAACTGCAATCACTTATATATTGCTGGTGGGAATGTAAAATGCACATTACTATTTTAAGTGCCAATATTTTGGCAGTGTCTTTAAAAAACTAAACATGCAGTCGCACTCCTGGGCATGCATCCCAGAGAAATGCTGAGTTACATTCATACAAAAACCTGTACACATGTTTATTAGAAAAGTTATTTGTAATAGCCAGAAACTGGAAACAACTCAGAAGCCTAAGCATCAAAGCAGCAGTTGAGAAGAAAATCCAGAAACTAGAAAGTGCCCTTATTAATTTCAGAATATTAATTAGGTGGGAGGCAAGTATTCTTATTGAATGGATGTCTTGTATAATGCTTAAGTTAGGGCTTTTGGCATACCATCCCCAGAACAGCGTTCATTGTACCTAATAGGTAAGGTTGTCTCCCACACCCACCCTCCCACCCCCTCTCCAAATAAGCATACTTTTAATCTAGGGCATAAATGGTTGTGGAAAGAGATAGGGTAAATCTGACATGTTTACAGCATTACCAAAATAGAATTATAAAGGAAGCTGGCTCTACACAACTGCAAAACCAGCTTAAAGGTCCAATATCTTACTACAGTGGAATCTCCATTGCTGACCACCTCCGTACATTGTTCACCTCCTTAAGTTGGCCTAATTTTCATCAACCAGACATACACCACATGTATGTATCAGTAAAGTAGGCTGAGTTCCTCATGTTGACCATTTCTGCATGTCAACCAGCTTTTTTTTGTTTGTTAGTTTCTGAGGCAGAGTCTTACTTTGTCTCCCTGGGTAGAGTGCCATGGTGTCATAGCTCACAGCAACCTCAAACTCTTAGGCTCAAGCGATTCTCTTACCTCAGACTCCCGAATAGCTGGGACTACAGGCACCCACCACAACACCCACCTATTTTTAGAGACGTGGTCTTGCTCTTGCTGAGGTTGGTCTTGAACCCGTGAGCTCAAGCCATCCACCCACCTTGGCCTCCCAGAGTGCTGGGATTACAGGTGTGAGCCACCATGTCCAGCATTCAACCAGCTTCTTACAGGCTCTTGGGTGGCCAACTTACAGAAGTTCTACTGACCTATTATCCTCAATGCTCTTGACATCACAAAGGACAGTATTCCATGTGAAACACTGAAAACTCTCACAATATGATTCAAAGACTTGGACTAAATATAGAGAAGTTTTAGGAATGTTTTCATCTATTCCAATTATTTTTTTATTTTTCAGGTATAACAAGGGTAATATAAATGTATTATTAATACTAAAATATATCGTTTCACTATAATTTATACAAATTAATATAATTGCTAAAAATAATTTAATAAATACATGTCTAATAAAGAATAAAGGAGCTTTTTCAGTAATGTAAAATAAGTGATTAAAAAAAACCTTTGTGGGCTGGGCACAGTGGCTTCCGCCTGTAATCCTAGTATTCTGGGAGGCCAAGATGGATGGATGGATGGCCTGGAGCCTGAGCAAGAGTGAGACCCCATCTCTAAAAATAGCTGGGCGTTGTGATGGGCGCCTGTAGTCTCAGCTACTTAGGAGGCTAAGGCAAAAGAATCACTTGAGCCAAAGAGTTGGAGGTTGCTGTGAGCTGTGATGCCATGGCACTCTACCAAGGGTGACAAAAATAAGACTCTGTCTCAAAACGAAACAAACAAACAACAAAATAAAAACTCTATATGTCATTTGTATGCCCATACCAATCACTGGTGGAGAGGAAAACTACCAAAAATGGCTGGGGTTGATCAGGTCTTGCCTCCTAGAGCTGTTGACAAAGGCTGTGCTCTGGGCACAAGCTACACACATTCTCGAGAGGACACTGGGCCAACAGAGGCTCCTCTAGCAGGGGCAGGTGAACAAATGCATGAGGGGTGGCAAACAACACTGACCACAGATTCTTGGTGACTCTCCAAGGGCAACTTTCTTTCTTTCTTTTTTTTTTTCTTTTTTGAGACAGAGCCTCAAGCTGTCCCCCTGGGCAGAGTGCCATGGCATTACAGCTCACAGCAACCTCCAACTCCTGGGCTCAAGCGAGTCTCCTGCCTCCGCCTCCCAAGTAGCTGGGACCACAGGTGCCCGCCACAAAGCCCGGCTATTTTTTGGTTGCAGCCGTCATTGTTGTTTGGCGGGTCCAGGCTGGGGATTCAAACCCGCCACCTTAGGTGTACGTGGCTGGCGCCTTAGCCGGTTGAGCTATAGGCGCCGAGCCGGCAACTTTATTTCTAAATAATTACTATTTTTTCAAATTTTTCTTTACAGGATGGCACCAGATCATTTCTGAATTATCAAAGGAAAGAAATAATTGAATGTAGTCAGTCTTCCTACACTATAGATGTTTGGTTTATTTTAATTTCATTCCAGCCTCATCTTTGCCATTTTGTTTTGTTTTGTTTTTTGAGACAAAGTCTCACTTTGTCGCACTCAGTAGAGTGCTATGGCATCACAGCTCACAGTAACCTCAAACTCTTGGGCTTAAGTGATTTTCTTGCCTCAGCCTCCCAAGTAGCTGGGACTACAGGTGCCCGCCACAACACCCGGCTATTTTTAGAGATGAGGTCTATCTCTTGCTCAGGCTGGTTTCAAACCTGTGATCTCAGGCAATCCACTTGCCTTGGCCTATCTTTGCTGTTATTAATAATGTTGCTTTTATTTCTCTTGCATAAAATTACTACCTATTGACAGAGGCAGGTGGATTGCCTGAGGTCACCAGTTCGAGATCAGCCTGAGTAAGAGCGAGACCCCATCTCTGAAAATAGCTGGATGTTGTGGCAGATGCCTGTAGTCCCAGCTGCTCAGGAGGCTGAGGCAAGAGAATCACTTGAGCCCAAGAGTTGGATGTTGCTATGAGCTATGATGCCACAGCACTCTACTTGAGGTGATAGAGTGAGACTCTGTCTCAAGAAAAAAAAGAGATGAGGTATCATTCTGTTGTCCAGGCCAGAGTGCAGTGGTACTGATCATATTTCACTGCTACTCCTGAGCTCAAACACTCCTCCTACCTTAGCCTCCCAGGTAGCTGACAATTAAGAACATGAATGCATCCTAGAAAAAGTGATATATACCTCATTGCTGAAATCATTACAGTCATCTTTGAAGTACTCCCCTTGAGAAGCTATGCTCCGGTGCCAGTGCCTAGTTCACCCTTCAAAGCCATTTTAGAACTCTCTCTGGAATGGCCATCAGAGCTATTCTGGCCTTAGCCTTCATGTCCTGAACGACATCAAAATATCTTCCTTTCAACATTTCCTTTGTCTCAGCGCCTGTAACTCAGCAGCTAGGGTGGCAGCCACAGACACCGGGGCTGGCGGACTCGTATCCAGCCCAGGCCTACCAAACAATAATGACAATTACAACCAAAAAATAGCAAGGCATTGTGGTGGGTGCCTGCAATACAAGCTACTTGGGAGGCTGAGGCAGGAGAATCGCTTAAGCCCAAGAGTTTGAGATTGCTGGGAGTTGTGATGCTATGGCACTGTACCCAGGGCAACATAGTGAGCCTCTGTCTCAAAAAAAAAAATTATTTCCCTTATCTTCAGGTAAAGAGAAAAGTCGTGGGGGCCAGATGAGGTGAGTAAGGAGGGTATCCCAACACAGTTATTTGTTTACTGGCTAAACCCCCCC
>NW_003852408.1:3564020-3568729 GCF_000181295.1 Otolemur garnettii | reverse complement strand
CCACGGCATTCTACCAAGGGTGATAAAGTGAGACTCTGTCTTAAAAAAAAAAAAAAAAAAGAAAGAAAGGAAATATCTAATCCATTTGTATATTTCCATTTTTTTCATGGCATTATCCCCATAAACTTGGATTAACATGTTCCTGATTTCATTTTCAATGAAATGTTTAACAAGAAATTTAACAAGAAATGTTAACAAGAAATGTTAACAAGAAATTTAATGTTTGTTCATTGCTCTAATTAAAACTCCAACATTCTTGAGAGAGCACACAAAACACCGAACAATAATGAACACCGCTCAGCAAGACACTGCCATATGATGACCCAAATACACCTGTGAGACTCTGGTATATCAAGGTTATCAATGATAACCAACCTCACTGAGTTTTTTGCACAGTGCTACTAATGTAAGGGTACGGTGGCAAGTTCATGAACTTAATTGTTAAATCTCCTATAGTTGTGAAGCACTGCACTCAGGTCCCCGTTCCAGGATAAATTTTTCATAGCTGAAAAACTAAGTGTTGCTCAATTTAGGCAAATGGAACCAAACAGACATAGAACTTTGATGATATAAATTTGCATTAAAACCACATCATAATTGTTCATAGTTTGAGAATGTCACGTAATAAAATAAAAAATGATTAAATAATTTAAGAAAATAATATCTGACTGGGTGTGGTGGCTCACGCCTGTAATCCCTAGCACTTTGGAAGGCCAAACGAGGTGGATTGCTTCAGCTCAGCAGTTTGAGACCAGCCTGAGCAAGAGCAACACTCAGTCTCTACTAAAAGTAGAAAAACTAGCTGAGCATGGTGGCACATGCCTATAGTCCCAGCTATTCAGGAGGCTGAGGAAAGAGGATTGCTTAAGCCCGAGAGTTTTTCTTTTTTTTTGAGACAGAGTCTCAAGCTGTCATCCTGGGTAGAGTACTGTGGTGTCATAACTCAGCAACCTCCAACTCCTGGGCTTAAGCAATTCTCTTGCCCCAGCCTCCCAAGTAGCTGAGACTATAGGCGCTCACCATGTTGCCTAGCTATTTTTTTTTTTTTGGTTGTAGTTATTATTGTTTGGCAGGCCCAGGGATTCAAACCCACCAGATCTGGTGTATGTGGCTGTCGCCCTAGCCACTTGAGCTATAGGTGCTGAGCTAAGCCTGAGAGAGTTTGAGTTGCTGTGAGCTATGATGCCATAGCACTCTACCCAGGGTGACACAGTAAGACTCTTTTTAAAAAAAAAAAAAAAAGAAAGAAAGAAAGAAAGAAAAGAACAGGTTTCCACCTTTTGGAATGCTAGGGCTTTATGAGATTTTGAGTAATGTTAAAATGTCAATTTACATGGAAGTTTACCCTTGAGTTCTTGCTTCTCCATTTCTCGTTAGGCTGCTATTCAGACAACAAAATCCTGCTTCACCGAATAAAAGATCGAATTTCATAAACTCTTCGTGACAAAATATATCTCAACCTCACTCTGTGAAATCCCCTAATTATATATTATTTCCAAAACAAGGAGAAATTTGATCTTGTAGAATAAAAATGATCTGCAAGGGAAAGCAGAGACCACACGATGGATGGACAGCCTTTACAAGTGTATTTCCTAGACAAATACTCAGAAAGATCCAAGTTTATTTAGTTTGTGGTATCTGGCACATCACTTCGTTCCTTCCTGAGCGACTTTTTTTATGAACTGGATACTTAGATGACTCTTCTCACTTGTGCTGTCAGACAAATAGTTATAGCAAGGGTACACAGTTCTTTTTTTCCACAATTCTTAATGACGATTAGAAAAATTGGGTTATCAGGGTTTTTTTTTTTTTTTCTTTTTTGAGATAGAGTCTCACTCTGTCACCCTGGGTAGAGTGCCAGGAAGTCATAGCTCACGGCTACCTCAAATTCTTGGGCTCAAGAGATCCTCTTGCCACAGCTTCTTCATATTTGGGGTTATAGGCACCCCCTACAACACCCACCTAGTTTTTCTATTTTTAGTAGAGACAAGGTCTCACTCTTGCTCAGGCTGATCTCAAAGTTCTGAGTTCAGGCAATCTACCTGCCTCAGAGTGCTAGGATTACAGGTGTGAACCACCATGCCAGGCCCTGAAATATTTTCCTATCGGTATTTGGATCAGGGCAAATTAGGTTGGCGGGTAGGGCGCCAGCCACATACACTGAGGGTGGCGGATTTGAATCCAGCCCAGACCAGCTAAATAACAATGACAACTGCAACAAAAAGATGGCCAGGCATTGTGGCAGGTGCCTTTGGGCCTGACTACTTGGGAAGCTGAGGCAGGAGAATCACTGGAGCCCAGGAGTCTGAGGTTGCTGTGAGCTGTAATGCCATGGCATGGTACTGAGGGTGATGTAGTGAAACTCTGTCTCAGAAAAAATAAAATTTGGATCAGTGGTGCATTTAATTTGAGCCTATTATCAAATGGCCATTAACATTTTTCTATGTTATTAGTTATTTTTTCACAAATTATTTTATTGGCTGCAGATAACTACATCGTCTAATGTGCCATAATTATTTATCAAGTCCTAACTATTGAACTCTTGTGCTGATGATTCTGATTTTTCGTTATTGTAATTCTCTTATGACAGCCATCCTTACAAAGAAATGTATCCATCTCCAATAAATTCCTCAGAATAAATTTTTATAAGTGGAATGTCTGGGTCAGAGGACGTGGATGTCTTTAAGGTTTTTGATATTATTACAAAACCAATTTACACTCCTCTCAATAATTTTTTAAAAGGGCTGCCAGTTTTGCTTGTCCTTACCAATACAGGGTTTTCTCACTTAAAAATACCAATTTGAGAGAAAATAAGTGTCATAAAATATCTATTATTCTGTTTTAATAAGTACAGTGTTTGGAACATAACTGAGTCTTAGGGCTAATTTGTGATTCTGAGTATTAGTTTTCTGTGTGATGCTCTGTAGAGGTGTTGGTGTAGTATAAAGGTTGTATAAAGAAAGCTTTGTGCCTCAGAAGGAACTCTGTTTTCAGTGAGGAGGCTTGAATTCTGGTCCTAACTAGCCAGGTTTCCTTAGGCAAGTGTTTTATTCTCAGTAATTTACTTTAAATACCTCAGAGGAGCCAGTAGGAAGCTTGAATCCCTGCTGTGGGGATTGGCCTAGAGGCCATTGTGACAAGCTCTGCAAATATTGCCTTCTAAATCAGCACTGGAGGGTTTATTCATTTGTATAAGGAATGTCAGAAACAATTTTTTGTTGATGAAATGAATGGTGTGCAAGATCTGAGGCTGACAAGATGGTACAAGCGTCTCTGCCTGTTGTTGAATCAGTCAAGAAGAAAGCTTGGCAGCAGAGCCTTTTGGAGTAGTGCCCTGGGCTGGAGCTCCATTTGTTCCAGAATCTCCCAACTTAACCAAAGATTTTGTGCTTGACCTAGCTAGAAGGGTGGCTGATTATGTCATCATAAAATAGGGGCACTTGTCTCAAGGAGAAACTTTTCTGGACAGGGTGCTGCAGAATGCTAAATTGGATTGCTGCTCCAGGAACAGGTCGTGGACTCATGGTGCTTGCTTGGTAGTAAATTTCTTTCTTGTGACAGAATTCAATCTAAGGTTTGTTAGGTGTCAAAAGGTGGTGGGAAAGCGCTGCGAAGAACCAGGTCAAGTAGAATTAATAGTAGAGATTTTTTATTTTATTTTATTTTAAGACAGAGTCTCACTATGTCGTCCTTGGTAGAGTACCGCTGCGTTACAGCTCACAGCAACCTCAAACTCTTGGGCTTAGATTCTCTTGCCTCAGCCTCCAAGTAGCTGGGACTATAGGCGCCTGCCACAAAGCCTGGCTATTTTTGTTGTTATTGTTGTAGTTGTCATTGTTGTTCAGCAGACCTAGGCTTGGTTCGAACCCACCAGCCCCGGTGTGTGTCGCTGGTGCCTGAACCACTGAGTTACAGGCGCCGAGCCCAGGGATTTATTAAAATATCTGCAAATAGATGGGCTTATACTGAATATGGAAAACGGTGACAGCATGGAGTGCAGGTAAGGGGCCTCTTTGAGGTGGGGTTGAGTCCTGTCTGATGAATGTTTCTGGCACCATTCAAGAGGTAGTGGGCATGCCAGCCATAACTCAGTAACTGAGAGGTTGTGCAAAAAACCTGAGGCCATCTGCTGGAGGCCTTCTAAAGGTAGGGCCTTATCTGTTGTAAATCTTCTACAACCTGGAAGGAATGTTTCACAGAACCAGAAGAACCCTGCAGTTCTATTCTTTGCTTAATGAATGTCTAGACCCCTTGGAGTTAGAGAAAGATTGACAAGTTCTATTTGCTTAAGAATAGTTAGACCCCTGGGAGGTAGAGGAAGACTAACAAGTCCTATTCTGTTCTTTACATAATGAATGTTGAAACCAGGGTAGGTAAAGACTTAATGAGTGTTTAGCTCTCCTGGCTCCTGGAGGTAGAAAAAGACTAAGGGGGTCTTCTTTCATTGTAATACAGCATCTGGAAGTGAGGTTGTGGGGAAGGACACAGATCACTTCGACTCTAACTTCTCTGAAACTTTTTGCTCATCTTCAAGATCATGGGAGATGGACTAAATAATTTCTGACTTTCCAAGTTAGTCCTAAAAGTTTTAGATTATGTGGTATCAAGAATGCAGGCATAAGAATCAGACAGCCTGGCATCTTCATTCAACAGAAAGGAAATATTTCTAAAACTTAATATTAAATAATCTTTAATAGAAAGGAAAATTG
>NW_003852408.1:3559041-3563253 GCF_000181295.1 Otolemur garnettii | reverse complement strand
ATTCAGGGTAACATAGCCAAAAGCTACTCTCTCATCAAGTCTGCTATTTAGATAGTGAAGGAAAGAGAGCTGAGCAATTACTTTGATTGGCTTCCCAAATTATGGGATGTATATTCTTACACATCTTCAAGAAACAGATAACCATTTGACTCTGGTTGATTTCAACATCACTTGACCTGAGAGACTTTGATTTTTTTTCTAAGATTGTAGTTACCCACCAAACACCCCCCGCCCCCATATTCCTTAGGCTGGTCGGAAACTCCTGAACTCAAGCAATCCTCTTACCTCAGCCTTCCTACTAGCTGGGACTATGGGCTCTACCACACTTCGGCTAATTTGTCTGTTTTTAGCAGAGACTTGTCTCCCTCTTGCTCAGGCTGGTCTGAAGTCCTGAGCTCAAGCGAAAGCTTCCCAGAATGCTAGGTTTGCAGGCATGAGTAACCCTGCTGGACACCGATAGATTTTTAAGATTCCTTTTCAGCACTACGGTTTTATAACTCTAATCTCTAAGGAAAATGTTCTTTGATACCTCGAGTTCACTTCTGGTTTGATATGATAGCAGACTGCAAAGTGATAGCTGATACACAGCCTAAGTGCACGTCACAGTGATTTTTCAAAACCCCAAAGTTAACATAGCTCTTGGTATTGACATCGATTTTAATTCATATAACCTTCTATTCAATTTTAGGTCATCTTTAGGTGGTGGAAGATTTCTCTAAGGAGTGAGCATCGATCAGCACAACCTGGAGAAGTAAAAGAAACCCATGAAGACTTCCTAGAGAACTCACATCTTCAAGGTAAGGAAGGAAAGAGTTTATATACTTAATATTATTCAGTTCTCTTTAATCAGTGATAGGTTTTGTCAGAGGAGTTTCAAATATATCATCACCTGAAATATTGATATATAATTATGTACTTAGATATAGAATATTAGATTTTTTTTTTTTTTGATTCAGAGTCTCACTTTGTTGCCCTCCATAGAGTGCTATGGCATCATAGCTCACAGCAACCTCAAATTCTTGGGCTTAAGTGATTCTCTTGCCTCAGTCTCCCAAGTAGCTGGGACTATAGGCGCCCCCACTACGCTGGCTATTTTGTTGTTGTTGTTGTTGTAGTTGTCATTGTTGTTCAGCAGGCCCTGGGCGGGTTTGAACCCACCAGCTTGGGTATATTTGGCCAGTGCCCTAATCACTGAGCTATGGGCACCAAGCCCTAAATTTTCTTAAAAAATAAAAAAAGCTCGAGTGTTGAAGAGTCCAGGTTAACACATGTATTCCATTAATGAAGTCAAGGAAATATATTTTTTTCATAAATTGAGCAGTGCCAAAATGTTGGGTTTTAAGGCAGCTGCCTATCTCCTAAAATGTTAGGGTTCTAGGTAGGTACCTGGGTCCTCAGTTTTTGGAATGCTCTTGGTCAAAAAATGACCAGACACCCTAAAGTAAGGCAAGCATCAAACAAACTTTATTGAGGAAGAGAAAGATGGGTTTACAGAGTAAGAAAGTTTACAAAGTGGAATACCTTCACCACAGACAACAAATGGGCCTCCTCTGTCAGGGCAAGTAGGCAGAGGCCGGAGTTATGACTAGTGGTTCTTTTATACTGCCTGGGTCTGGCCTACATACTAGTTCAGAGGTCACCTTGGAACCAGAGTCTTACTGGGCATATGTACCTCCCATGATCCTGAGAACCCACGGGGGGGGGGGGGAGGGGGAGGCACATGATAATTAGTCTTAAGGCTGTTCTAGGTCACTTTTGAGAATCTGTTATACCTGTTGTTAGGCCAATGGGCTAGAGAGTCTTCTGCAGTTGGCACACTAAGTTCTGATTGGTCCCCAGGTGTGACCAATTACTAGGTGATTAAGGTGGGAGGCACAAAAATGGCGGCCTGGGGCTCCTCCCTGGTCCTCCTTCCTCAGGAGATCCATTCCTAATTAACTGCTATGCTCCACTGAGGGGCACTGGAGGGGGAAAGGGGTTGGGCAGTGTACCCAGAAATGAGACAGTAGTTTCCAGCCCAGTTTTATGAAAGGGGACAGAGACCTGTCTGGGCAAGATGGCAGCTGCACTAAGAGTGCCTGGGGGCTCTTTTTTGTTGTTGTTGTTGTTGCAGTTTTTGGCTAGGGCAGGGTTTGAACCTGCCACCTCCAGTATATGGGGCTGGCGCCCTACTCCTTGAGCCACAGCAAGATCCCAGGGCTCATTTTTATATGGGGAGGAAGATTCTACAGATTACTGGGAGGTTTCAGTGGGCTAAGGTCTTTCTGGTGGAACTCTTGGGGCGGGGCTGGGTAGGCCTTTTGTTCTGGGAGGGGAAAATGGGGGGAATAGGCCCCTAACTGAGGGTACATTTTTATAAGGTATTTTCAGAAGCAAGACAAAGAAAATTATTTGGTTAAAATAGAAAGTGCCTACTTAGAGGTTAGTTGGGAGCTTCTGACTGGTAAAGTCTCCAGTTAGAAGTCAGTTGGAAGTTTCTGATTGGATAAACCTAAATTTCATTTTCCTAGGCTACAACTATCTAATCCAGAAGTTCTCAACCTGTGGGTTGCGACCCCGTTGTAACAATGAAAATATATCACAGCATTAGGAGAGTCGAGAACCACCAACTCTTTGCTGAGTTTGGGTTTGCTTACATAAGAAGTCAAGCAGGCCATGTGCAGTGGCTCATGCCTGTAATCCTAGCATTCTGGGAGGCCAAGGCAGGTGTATCGCTTGAATTCAGGAGTTTAAGAGCAGCCTGAACAATAGGGAGACCAGTCTCTACTAAAAATAGAAAAATTGGCTCGCCACCTGTGGCTCAAGTGGTTAAGTTGCCAGCCACATAACACCTGAGCTGTCCGGTTCAAATCCAGCCTAGGCCGCCAAACAATGACGTCTGCAACCAAAAAATAGACGGGCGTTGTAGCGGGCACCTGTAGTCCCAGCTACTTGGGAGGCTGAGGCAAGAGAATCACTTGAGCCCAGGAGTTGGAGGTTGCTGTGAGCTGTGATGCCACGACACTCTACCCAGGGTGACAGCTTGAGGCTCTGTCTCAAAAAATAAAATAAAATAAAAATAAATAAATAAAAATAGAAAAATTGAGGCAAGATGATCACTTGAGCCCAAGAGACTGAGGTTGCTGTAAGCTATGACACTTCAGATCTCTACCCAGGGCAACCAAGTGAGACTGTCACACACACAGAAAAATTAAGGCACTGAGGAATTCTCAGTCCAATGGCTTACCAATTAGTTATTTTAATTAATACTTCTCAATATGAACATTTTAAACATAAAAAGTAGTATGGTTTTTGATGAATTCCCATGTAGTTGAAGGAAATTAGAAATATTTTACCTCAAAATATATTCTTCTACATATTTTGGGAAGGCTGCCGTGGGTCTCACGGATATAGTTAATGCTGCAAAGCTGTCCTTTGTTTATATGTGGAGGGGCGATTTGCATCTGTAGAGAAGGCAGCCAGGTCTTTCCTATCCCAATCTAGAAAAGATTAACTTAAGAGTCAGAGACTTTTAAAGGTTTGAAAAGAAACATTTACAATCTATTCTTTCTGTGGTCTGCTACCTGTGAGGTTCATTAACATAAAAAGCCCGCCTTTGCTAGCTGCCTAAGCTTCTTCCTCCCCCAAAGTGTTCTGCTGCTCCCAAGCCCCTGTTCTTTCAAAACTTCTGTACCTCACTGAAGAGTTAAATCTTCATTCTGAGGGTTCTGCGTTTACGTTATATAAATTTGTATCTTTTTTCCTACTATCAATCAGTTTACCCCATGTCAGTGATTTTTTTCAACAAACCTTTGGGAGGCAGGAGCCTTTGCTGGTAATTCATAACTCAGCTTCAACAATACTCAGAACGTGGCCAGACCTGTACGTGAACTCACTGTTTCCACTGGCAAATCCCAGTTGTTACATCATTTCATCTTAAACCACTTTAGTATGTGTCTCTAAGGGACTGTCTACAACTAAGCCCTTTAATAATTATTCCTTAATAATAACAATTTTAAAGTGGAGTTACCTTAGAGATTCTCACCAGTCATAGTTACTAATGTTATTTAATGTCAAGTACTTCACATGCATGTTCTTATTTTATTGTTACAGTATCCTTGTGAATTAAATATTATCCCTATTTTACAAGTATGATTCAGAACGGATGTGACCTTTTAGGGTTTTACAGCTAAGTATTGACATTGCCAAGACTAAGCATTGAAAGTTAAAACT
>NW_003852408.1:3557061-3558418 GCF_000181295.1 Otolemur garnettii | reverse complement strand
AGGCAGAAGACTCGCTTGAGCCCAGGAGTTGGAGGTTGCTGTGAGCAGTGAAGCCATGGCACTCTACCCAGGGGGACAGCTTGAGGCTCTGTCTCAAATAAATAAATAAATAAAGTTAAAACGTTAAGTATACTAACTGTTGGGGGTCAGGGGTCCTGATTCCCCAAACCCAGTTGGCCTGGTCCAATTACTGAGCTCAGCTAGAAAGTTCATCCAAGGCAGAGTGGTAGACAAAAGCAAAAGTGAGTGGAAACTGAAATCAAACTGGAGCAGCATAGGCAGTGTGGATAGGAAGCAAAAGTAACCTATACAAAGGGGTAACAGAGACTTTAGTTGGGAAGAACAAAGAGAAAGTTTAGAGCACTTCCAAAGAGAGCTGGAAGTGGGTCCCTCTCCTGCAGGAGAAAAGTCAAGAGAAGGAGGCAAACCCCTGCAGGGCTGTAAATACTTTCTCCATTTGAAACTGGCTCTAAGTCTTTCATTGGCATCTCTACGCCTCCAGGCAGTGTTGCCTCTTTCTATTGGTCATTGATTGTCTCTTTCTACTGGTCATTGGTTACCTAGGTTACTTCATATGCATATTCTTCTGGGCCCTCCAGACTTCCTGTTTCAGCAGGTCAGGTTTTCCTGTCACACCTATTGTAGCCCTTTTCTTAGTGTCTCTTCTCATTAATCTTAAAAGGTAAATGCTGAATGGATCTTGATAAGCAACACTTTTTTTTGAGACAGGGTCCTCACTTTGTGACCCAGGATGGAGTAAAGTGACATGAGCATAGCTTACTGCAACCTCAAACTCCTGAGCTCAAGATCTTCCCACTTAGGATTCCTAAATAGCTGGTACTATGGGTGCATGCCAACATGCCTTGCTAATTTTTCTGTTTTTTTGTGAAGACGGGGTCTTGCTGTCACTCAGGCTGGTCTAAAACTCTTGGCCTCAAGTGATCCTTTTTGCCTTAGCCTCCCAAAGTCCTGAGTTTACGGACTTGAGCTACCATGCTTTGCCTTGTTGAGTTTCAGGGCAGCTGCCTGCGTCCTAAAATGTCGGGATTTCAGGCAGCTGACTGTGTTAGCCGTTTTGGGAGTACTCTTGGTGGAAAAATAACCAGACACCCCAAAGTAAGGCAAGTGTGAAACATAGTTTATTGAAGAAGAGACACATTTGCAGAATAAAATATAGATGTACAAAGCAAGATATGTTTGACATAGATAGCAACAGGACCCCACTACCATGGGAAATAGACAAAAAAGCCTTGAACCTGGAGGCTTAGGGGAGGAAGAGGGCGTTTCCTTTAGATTGCCCGGGTTGGGCCTACCTCATGATTCAGAAGTCACCTTGGAAACATAGTCTTTTTTTTTT
>NW_003852408.1:3553999-3555281 GCF_000181295.1 Otolemur garnettii | reverse complement strand
TTCGAACCCGCCACCTTAGGTGTACGTGGCTGGCGCCTTAGCCGGTTGAGCTATAGGCGCCGAGCCATTGATTAACTTTTTGGATTTGCATTTTTAAAAGACAAAACTGGCAGGCTCATGTCTGTAATCTTAGCACTCTGAGAGGCTGAGCAGCTTACTTGAGGCCAAGAGTTTGAGACAAGTCTGAGCAAGAGTGAGATCTCATCGGTAGGAAAAATAGAAACATTAACTGGAGCCACCGTAGTCCACCCTGAGCAATAGTGAGAACTTGGCTCTACTAAAAATAGAAAAATTAGGGTGGTGCCTGTGGCTCAGTGGATAGGGTACTGGCCCCATATACCAAGGGTGGTGGGTTCGAACCTGGTCCCAGCCAAACTACAAAAACAAAAAATAGCCAGGTGTTGTGGTGGGCACCTGTAGTCCCAGTTACTCAGGAGGCAGAGGCAAGAGAATCACCTAAGTCCAAGAGCTGGAGGTTGCTGTGACCTGTGATACCACGGCATTCTACTGAGAGCAACAGAGTGAAACTCTGTAGAAAGATCAGAAAATACAGATACCGAAGGAACAGAGTAAAAGTCGTCAGATTTAACCACTGTTTAATGTTTTTTTAATAGCCCCCGGCAGTGTTCAAAAACCCACCACCCCCAGCACTCTAACTATTGAGCTACAGGCACCCAATCTCCAGTCTAAATTTAAACATCTGTCTTTCCAAACATGTTTCTATTTTTTGTTTATTCAGAGAGCTGGGGGTGGGGGAAGATCCTGGTATTTTTCCTACATCAAACATGGCGAGGTAGACTATTATATTAGCTGATTCCTTATGAACTATCTCCTAATTTGGAAAATAAGTGAAAAAGAATGAAAGATAGGGCAGCGCCTGTGGCTCAAAGGAGTAGGGCACTGGTCCCATATACTGGAGGTGATGGGTTCAAACCCAGCTCTGGCCAAAAAACAAAAAACACAGGAAAAAAAAAAAAGGAATGAAAGATATTAGACAGGAGTAAAAGTAAATTTTATGCGTTAGTCATCTGTTTTTCTCCTTGCCTCTCTACTTTGTTTATTGTATGAAGATAGGGATGAAAGAAGATAAAGAGGAAGGAAGAAAGTTTGGTAGAGGAACAACATGTAAAAATAAGAGAACACGGCTCAGCGCCTGTGGCTCAAGCGGCTAGGGCGCCAGCCGCATGCACCTAAGGTGGCGGGTTCGAATCCCCAGCCTGGGCCTGCCAAACAACAATGATGGCTGCAACCAAAAAAAAAATGGCAGGGTGTTGTGGTGGGA
>NW_003852408.1:3550780-3553732 GCF_000181295.1 Otolemur garnettii | reverse complement strand
CCCGGCCCAGGCCAGCTAAACAACAAAGACAACTGCAAGAAAAAAATAGCCAGGTGTGTGGCGGGTACCTGTAGTCCCAGCTACTTGGGAGGCTGAGGCAAGAGAATCGCTGAAACCCAAGAGTTTGAGGTTGCTGTAAGCTGGAATGCTACAGGACTCTACCGATGGTGATATAGTGAGACTCTATCTCCAAAAAAAAAATTTTTAAAAATCAGAGACAGTGTGTTTCAGACAAATGGAAAGTAGAGGGGTAGAAAACCCACACAGATCAGCATCTTTTTCCTCCATGTAGCTGCCCAGTTGGAGGGGCTGTGAGGGTTATGCAGAGATGAGGGAAGTCAGTGGTGTAGGCTGAAGTTTGTTGCTGAAAGGATCAAGTGGGTGTAGAAATCATTGTGCTAAATAGTGAGTGTCCCTAAAAGATTCTGATCTCAGAGCAGGGATAGCAGTTGAAAACAAATGTCTCAAAAGTCAGCTTGGGGGAAGTAGGCATGACTTAGCATAGCCTACCATCACCCCAAGGGAAAATATGTCTTAAAGCTTGCATCTCACTGATTATTGCTATAGCTTTTATGTGACTGCACATGATAACCATATTGGTTTGTTGGTTTCTTTAAATTACAGTTCAAATTGCCTTAATATTTGGTGAAAGAGTATTAGACTATATCTTCAATTTGTGTGAAGGTAAATTTGACTTCCTTGAACGGCTCTCAGACAATTTGCTCCTGAGTATCATATCTTATCTGGATCTTGAAGATATTGCCAGGCTTTCTCAAACATCACGCAGATTTGCAAAGGTAACAGTCGATTATATCATGTCTGTATAGAATTCTTCATGATGCTTTTTCAATTTTTAAGTAAAATAGTAGTGGTTTATTAATTTGCATCTATCTCAGTGATCATTTGTTGAGTACTGAGTTTGTGATGGACACACTCCTAGGCACATAAGCAGCACAGATGAAAGACATTATTTCTACCTTCAAGGAACTTAGAGTCTAACAGCAGAGATCCATACAGATACAAATAATTATAATATAGTGTGATCAATTCAACAGGGACTGTGAATTGCAAGGGACAAAGACAGTGCAAAGGCTGGCTGGCTTCACAGAAGTGGGTTACTTTCTCTGGGTTTTCAGGGGAAAGTAGGAGTTTGACAGGTGGTCTGGGTCAGGGAGCATTCCTAGTCCAGGAATAGCTCAGGCAGGGGCATGGTGGCATGAGAGAATAAGGCAAGTGGTAACTACTCCACACCCATTTCCATTTCTTCCAGTGTGTGTGTGTTTGGCAGGCTGCCCATTGCAGTGCCTTGCTCTTCTTCTTCCCCCAAGTTGACAAGATAAACTCTCAGCAGAATGATCCAAGAAAAGAAAAACAGTGCTGATTCCAGCCAGTGTCAAGGCCTTGATGTGGCCTTTCTTAGTTTCATTTCTTGGATCCTAGAAGGTGCCATGGTTCCTGACCCTTCAGTCATTTATTCAGTTGTGAATCCCTGACCCCCACCCCACATTCATACACGTACTAATTTTCCATTAAATTCCTTTTGGGTTTAAGTTAATCAGAGAGGTGAGATATGTTGCTTGCAACTGAGGACCCCCAACCAGGTGATATTGAGCTATAATATATCAGGGCAATGTCCCTTTATAAAAGACCCACATTTTCTGAGGTGATTCAAATCATAATCTTATTACCTAAAAGCCAACATTTTTTCACAATAATGCAATAAATTTTTTTTATTTTTTAAATTAATTTTAAGTAATATAAACTGTACTATACTATTTAATATATGTGCGTATCCCTTTTGAATAGAAATGTGTATATATATATATACATGTAACCTTTTTATCTTAATTTTTTCTCCCTGAAAATGGAGGGCCCCAAACAAGTACTATTGTGTATATTTTTTTGCCATTAAAAAAGTCTATTAAAATTGAGATTTGGGTGGCACCTGGGTAGGGCGCCGGCCCCATATGCCAGAGGTGGCAGGGTTCAAACCCAGCCCTGGCCAAAAAAAAAAAAAGTTGAAATTTTATACTTACTGCTGATAAGCTGAGTATTCATATTGAAAATGAAAAGAGAGCCTTAAGTAAATAAAATATCCTAGTGAGGATCTATGCAAAGCTTCCAGCAGGCCCTGAGTTTGCTTCTGAGAACAAATGGAAGGATTTGGTAGGAAACAGCCGCTCCTGCAGTGTGTCTGGTGGTATCTGTTCTTTTCATGGAGCAACTGTCTTCTCTCCAAGTTTTATTTACTTCTACTTTCTATTACTCTTGCTCTCAATGTCCTGTTATGACTTTAGCACAGTCTTGAAAATGTCCTCCACAATTTGTCCTGTGCTCTAAAGTATGGCTTTTCCAGGTTGCCGATTTCAGCCCTCACCATCCTTGTAAAGCAGAGTTATTAGAAGCTGGAAGATGGCTCAGGCTGCTGCTTTTTCCTTTCTGTGTAATGTTGACCACTTCTCCTGTCTGTCTGAGTTTCATCTGTGTTCTATTTACCTATTGTGTCTCTTCATTTAGAACTCATTTTCATTTAAGTGCTTTTTTGTTAAGTATAAGTTTATTTTATCTTTCAGAAGGAGAGAGGGAGTGAAAGGGAGGAAGAAAGTGGGGAAAGAGAGAAAAGAGAGCAGGGAGGTGGTGTGGCATCCCATCCCTTAACTACCTTTTTTAACGAAAAAGAGCCTTCCATTTCAAATTCCTGAGGACAAGTTTATTACCAAATGATCTGTGTCTCTGTCCAGCTCTTTCATGTCAGGGAAGGTGGTATTCCTCTCCTATTGAAGGTCAGTGCTACCTGCCACCTGGCTCTGGTTTATCTCCTTCGTCTTCTGTTTACTGTTGTTATTTTTTAAAAAACCTTTTTATTTATAAATAATTTTAGATTTGGGCGGTGACTGTGGCTCAGTGAGTAGGGCGCTGGCCCCATATACCAAGGGTGGTAGGTTCAAACCC
>NW_003852408.1:3543142-3549970 GCF_000181295.1 Otolemur garnettii | reverse complement strand
GTCTCAAACTCCTGATCTCAGGCAATCTACCCACCTCGGCTTCTGAGAGTGCTAGGATTATAGGCGTGAGCCCCTGCGCCCAGCTGTGGTACAATATCATTAACTAAAATGCACACATTATGGTTCGGCACCCATGCTCAGTGGTTAGTTCTGTAGCCAGCCACATGTACCAGGGCTGGTGGGTTCAAACCTGGCCTGGGCCTTCTAAACAGCAACAATAACAACAACAACAATAGATGGGCATTATGACAGACACCTAAAGTCCCAGCTACTTAGGAGGCTGGGACTTAAGCCCAAGAGTTTGAGGTTGCTGTGAGCTGTGACGCCATGGCACTCTACCAAGAGTGACATAGTGACATTCTGCCTCAAAAAAAAAAAGAAAAAAAATCCAGACATTATATGGATTTTATTACTTTTTGCACTGTTGTCCTTTTGCTGTTTCAGGGTCCCATCTAGCTTATTATATTGCATTTAGTTCTGATTTTTAAATCTTTCCCCCTCTGTTCATTAATTTTCTTCTCACATCAATTTCTCTTTTTCTTTTTTTTTTTTGAGACAGTCTCAAGCTGTCGCCCTGGGTAGAGTGCTGCACCATCACAGCTCACAGCAACCTTAAACTCTTGGGTTTAAGCGATTCTCTTGTCTCAGCCTCTCAAGTAACTGGGACTATAGGTGCCTACCACAATGCCCAGCTACTTTTTAGTTGTAGTTGTCACTATTGTTTGGCAGGCCTGGGCTGGATTCAAACCACCAGCTCTGGTGTATGTGGCTGGCACCCTAGCCGCTGAGCTACAGGTGCCGAGCCTCTCACATCAGTTTGATCCTTACAAAAAACAGAAACTCTTTGTTCTCATCCAATCTCTTTTCTTCTGAAAAAATGGTTTTCATAATAGTTCAAGCTCAGCAAACTGGCATCATCAATCAGTTTGTGATTTTTTAATAATCTGTGATGAAACAAGAAAAATGAGGATGGCATAAAGAGTTTATTTCAATGACCATCCTTTATTTATTTTATTTATTTTATTTCATTTTATTTTATTTTTGGAGACAGAGTCTCAAGCTGTCACCCTGGGTAGAGTGCGGTGGTATCTTAGCTCACAACAAGCTCTAACTCTTGGGCTCAAGTGATCCTCTGGCTCAGTTTTTCTATTTGTAGTAGAGATGGATTCTCGGTTTTGCTCAGGCTGGTCTTGAACTCATGAGCTCAAGCAATCCACCTGTCTCGGCCTCCCAGAGTGCTAGGATTACAGGCATGAGCCACCGCACCCAGCCTAAATGACCACCCTTTAGTGGATGGTAGGGCATTCATATTTGGGGGAGGATTAAAGTGTCCCTTCCTTTATGAAATGGTGGTTATAATAATATGTGATCATTTTTTAAAGTTGTCCTTACTTGGAAAAATTTAAAAGCAAACTTTTCAGTTCTTTATTTTTATTTTCTTTTTTAATTTTAATTTAATTTTATTTATTTTTTATTTTTATTTTTGGAGACAGTCTCTCTTTGCCACCCTCAGTAGAGTGCCCTAGTGTCGCTGCTCACAGCAACCTCAAACTCTTGGGCTCAAGCCATTCTCTTGCCTCAGCCTCCCAAGCAACTGAGACTATAGGTGCCCGCCACAAATTCTGGCTATTTTTAGAGACAAGCTTTTGCTCTGGTCTCGAACCGGGGGCGGGGGCGGGGGGCGGGACAAATCTTGAGGCATGTGGTCAGGGTGTTGTTTTAATGGAGCCTGCTGATAGTGGGACCTGCAAAGTCACCTCTATGAGATAGAAGGGTGCTCCATGCCAGACTAGACTTCACAGTAATGGGTCTGTGCGACCCACGTGAGATGCAGACTGTGGGGACTATGGGCAGGAAGGTGGCCTTGGCCCAGAGAGTCCAGGGTGCTGTCCCATGGTTAAGGAAAGAAGTACCCCCATAGATAATGCCATCATCCATCTCCTGGCCTTTGCTCTGGGTCCTTGTGGATGAAGGCCTGTGGCCTACGAGCCCAGAGCCATGACTGAGCAACTGAAAATTCTGTGGGCTTGAGGGTTACATTTCTCAGCATAAACAAAGAGGCTTTCTTTGCGAGCTTGGCAAATACGAGCACAGCCCTGGAAGGTGATTCCAGTGTCTTGGTTTACTAGAAAGTCAGAGTCCTACTCAGAACAAGGGCTAGTATGGAGTGAGTCAGGTTGACCAGGGTGTGCTGTGGACGCCTCCTGGCTGGCTCCTGGTGGCACTAGGTCTTGATGCTATCCTCTTCCTACAAACTGCAGCAGATCAGACCTGAAGAAACCTCCAGTGCAGCTAGATGAGAAGACTGCCCAGACAGGGAGAGGGACCATCAAGACAGGTGTATAAACACATGCATCTTGGTCATGATTCAGGAATAACTGTGAGACCCACTGAGGAAGAAAATCTCTTCTCTGTCACGTTTTTGACGATGGAGAGACAGATTTTCCCTTGTGTCCACTAACTGCCTACAACCACGATTCCCAGTTCCCAATTCCAGCCAAGTAGGTTAAGCACCTGGAAATCAGGAGGCGATCCAGATGCCAGGCCCAGCCCCTGAGTGTGCGATTTCGTAGGTCTGAGATGGAATCACCACTGGTGCCCTTTACACATTTCATTGTGTTTACAGTGACCCAGTCCTAAGGGTTTGGTCTAGGAATGTTCTTCTTTTTTTTTTTTTCTGGGACAGAGTCTCACTTTGTCACCCTCAGTAGAGTGCCATAGTGTCCTAGCTCACAGCAACCTCAAACTCTTGGGCTCAAGCGATTCTCTTGCCTCGGCTTCTCAAGTAGTTTGGGACTACAGGCACCTGCCACAATGCCCAGCTATTTTTTTAGAGACAGGGTCCTGCTTTTTCTCAGGCTGGTCTCGAACCTGTGCGCTCAGGGCAATCCACCCTCCTCGGCCTCCCAAATGTTAGGATTACAGGCATGAGCCACCATGCCCGGCCTTGGCCTAAGAATTTGATAAGTGAAAATTAAAATCCTATAGATAAAATGTTTCCAGAGATAGTAAAAGGCTGGAAGCTTGTTGGGGGAGGCGTGCTTATCTTAGCTGTGCTCAAGCAGTGTGGTGCATTTAGATCAGCACTATGCCAGACAGCTGGGTTCTGTTCTTAGCTCAGCTACTCCCCACCATGAGCCTTGAGCCGTGTCCTTTACTCGTATGTGTCCTTTTTGTCTCTAGTTGCCTCACCTGCAAAAGGAAAGATTTTAACTACTTAAGCCCTAGAATTCCTGGCTATGTCTGACAATGTGTTAAATTACACACCACCACCAGGGGGAGCTAAATCCCGGACTAGTTGTGCTTTGGATTCAAGCAGCTGGAACCATGTGTGGGTGCCTTGCATTTTACAACCTGCCAGCTACTGAGCACAAGAACTCCTGGGTTTTGGGGAGGGGGCGGGTCATAGATGAGGGCATGTTGTAAATCAACTTATAAAACAAAATTGTAAAGAGTTTCATCATGCAATATGATGAGTTGTAGTGGAAATTTTAGCTTTCTAGAATTCCTTCCTTTCCCACCAACCCTTGTAGTATTTTCCCATAATCTCCATAATACAAACACACTGATATCTTCAAAGGTACTGTGCTAGTAATGGGATAGTAAGCTACATTAGTGATGGAGTTTGGATCTCTTAAGGAAGGTTCAGGCAAAGAAATGTCTTAATACTGGAAAAGAAACAGATCTGGCTGGGCACCAGTAGCTCAGTGGTTAGGGTGCTGGCCACATGCTCTGCGAATGGTGGGTTTGAACGTGGCCCAGGCCTGCTAAACAAACAAAAAAAAAACCAGCCAGATTACTTGAACCCAAGAGTTTGAGTTTCCTGTGAGCTAGGACACCATGGCACTCTACCTAGGGTGACAAAGTGAGATATTGTCTCAAAAAAAAAAAAAGATCATGTGAACCTTCCCTAATAGTAAGACATTTTCTAAGAATTTTCCTTTGTTATTTATATTTAGAGTACATTGTAATCTGAGTAGAGAAACTTTTTTGTTGTTGTTATTGAGACGGAGTCTCACTTGGTCACCCAGCTGGGCCTCCCAAGTGCTGGGATTACTGGCATGAGCCACACTGTGCCTGGCCCTTAAGTTAGTTTTAATTTTTAAAAATAATTAGATAGGGTCTCACTGTGTTACCCAGGCTGGTCTTGAACTTCTGGTCTCAAGTAATCCTCCTGTTTTGCCTTCCTAAGTAGCTGGGACTATAGGCACACTACTGTGCCTGCCCAGAATACTTTTAGAAGAGCATGAGATGTAAAAGAGTGCTGGCTGCTTTCTGTTCAAAAGTGACTGTAGTGGTATAATGAAGTACAGATGATCTTATGTTCCTTTCTCCTCAGGAGGAAGGAAGTCAGAATGCTTGGAGCAAAGCATAGCAGTGGCAGGGCCAGGCCAGGGTTGGTGTTAGTGCAAGTTCAACTGTTTGGGATTAGGAGTAGGGTGGGTAGTGGGAGGCTGGGTGTGGGCCATGCTAGCTGCAGTCATGATCCATGATAGGGACACAGCAATCAGGGTAAATTCAGCTCACCTTCAGATGGCTGTTGGCTGTGTTTAGGGGCATCTGCTCCCTGGCGCTCAGGTGGGAGCAGCTTGGGACGGACAGGCAGAGATGGTGATGGCAATCGGCAGAGCATGACTGTGTTGGGGCAGAAACAAACCCAGCTTCTTTGAGCATGAGTGTGTGTTAGTGGGTGGGGTTTGGTAATAGCTCAGGCCTCCATCCCAGGGACTTGGGAGGCATCTCCACAGGAGCTTTCAGGGACCTACACCCAGCACGATCTCTGAAATGCTCAAGGTTTCAACCCTTAGGTATGGTACTGCCCACCCATATCCATGCCTGCCCACAGGTCTGGATGAGTGAAGGCTCTTGTTCTCCCTGCCTCCCACTGGCCGGGGCTGGTTGTTCAGAGAATGTCTGGCAACACTGTGCCCTAAGAATGTAGGTGGGTCTAGTTCTCTTGAGTTTCATTTCAATGATCTGGAGGGATAGGACATTCCAGAACTCTCTATAAAAGGATGATCAGAATTGTAACTAATAGAACATTTTTTAAAAATTCACCTTAAATTTGGGCTTTTTTGTTTCATTCCATCATCAGCACAGAACATATTATACTTTTTTAACTGAGAATCTGTCTTCTTCAATATTCTGTTGGTATCCCTCACACCTGGCAAATACAGGTTCTAAAGAAATGCCAGTATATATGGATAGAGGATGGGTGGATGATTTGGTACTTTAGGTCTTTACATTTGTCTAAATGACTAATTAGAAAAGAGAAAGTACATTTTCTGTGGCCTTAAGCTTTGTAAACATGAATTAATCAGTCACGTTATTCACTGTCAGCAAACATGTGTTCCCAGATATGCCTGTGTTTGTATGTGACTTCCAGTTCTTCCATTTGTGAAGTGAGAGTCTTTCCTGGCCTCACCACACTCCCAATTATGGCAACTGAAGTGTCCACCCAGTAGTTTACTACCCACAAGGCCTTTCTTTTTAGAGTCTTCTGAGACATAGGTAAGGTGGCATGCTGTTCTTTCTCTTTCCTGCTCACTCATTACATATGTTCTAGTACTTCACATATGTTATTCCTAATCCTCACGGGATAAAAATGTTTCTTATTTCCATATGAGCATAATAAGTGTTATTTACTGAATATCTACTATGTGCTAAGCACTCAGTGCACATAATCCATTGTAATCCTCGAAACAGACTTGTGAGACGGGTAGAGGCCGTCTTGCCCTGACTTTCAGAGGCGGCGGCAGAGGCTTACAGTACATAGACAGTGAGGAGCAGAACCACATACTGCCCCTGAGCTGTCTCACTCCACGGCTGATGTTCTTTTTTCTGAGACAGAACCTGTAGCTGAGACTACAAGTGTGCGCCACAATACCCAGCAATTTTTTGTTACGGTTGTCATTGTTGTTTAGCAGGCCCGGGCCGTGTTTGAACCCGCTAGCCTCAGTGTATGTGGCTGGTACCGTAATCACTGTGCTACAGGCACTGAGCCATGGCTGATGTTCTTAAATTACTTTATTTTGCGCCTCAGATGACCAAACACAAGATTTGATATGGAGACAGTCTCAGAGAAATTGAGTGGTATCTCCAGTATTACATAGATTTCTTTTTTTTTCTTTTGAGACAGAGTCTCACTCAGTGGCTCAGGCGAGAGTGCCGTGGCATCAGGCTAGCTCACAGCAACCTCAAACTCCTGGGATTGAGGCAATCCTCCTGCCTCAGCCTCCCGAGTGACTGGGACTTTAGGTGCCTGCCACAAAGCCCAGGTAAATTTTCTATTTTTAGTAGAGATGGAATCTCACTCTTGCTCAGGCTACTCTTGAACTCTTGAGCTCAAAAGACCTCCCAGAGCCCTGGGATTACAGGTGTGAGCCATTATGCTCAGCCAGGATTGCATAACTATTAAGTGGCAGGAACAGGATTTCAATCAGGTATGTTTGCTAGTTTGTCTAGCTTGGCATCTGAAGAATATAAAGAAAAAATTCTGGGGCAGCACCTGTGGCTCAAAAGGGTAGGGCACCAGTCCCATATGCCGGAGGTGGTGGGTTCAAGCCCAGCCACGGCCAAAAACTAAAAAAAGAAAAAATTCTGTCTTTAAAAGAGAGAGTTAAGTATTGGAATGTGTTTTTTCCTTGGTAGATAGGAACTAGAGTAGGTGTCACAGTGGGTGGGTGTCACAGTGACAAGCCATCACTTTAAAAGTACTTTCTTCTCTGGCCACATGGAAGCACCCGTGAGCAGCAAAGGGGGTCCGAGGCAGAAGTGGGAACCTTACCCCTGAATACGTACATCTTTTTTTTTTTTTTTTTGAGATAG
>NW_003852408.1:3538462-3542431 GCF_000181295.1 Otolemur garnettii | reverse complement strand
TGGAGTCACAGCTCACAGCAACCTCCAGCTCCAGCTCTTGAGCTTAGGTGATTCTCTTACCTCAGCCTCCCAAGTTGCTGGGACTACAGGCACCTGCCACAATGCTCAGCTATTTTTTGTTGCAGTTTGGCCAGGGTCAGGTTTGAACCCACCATCCTCAGTATATGGAGCCGGCGCCCAACCCACTGAGCCACAGGTGCCACCCTGTGTGAGTCATTTCTAATGACCAAGTTTACAACCATAAGGTTAAAACTAAAGGTGATTCAATTTTGAGTGAGTTTCATTATAAGAAAGGCCACGTCATTGTCTTGTGAAAGACCCAAAGCTTTTAGTCATCCTTAAATTGCAATTAGATACGATATATCAAACATATAAGAAAATAACTATGACAATAGTTGACATACTATGCCAGGATAGACTAAGTTATAGATTGTGACTTGGGATCACAAACAATCTTAAAACTCCAGTGGCTTCACACAATATGAGCTATTTTTTCATTCACAGTTCATGCCCTTTTCAGGTTGATGGGGGCTCTTCTCTGTCCCACAAAGTATCTCAGGGACTCAGGCTGTTAAAGACTCTGCCATGTAACTGTACTATCTGAAAGAGAACACTGGAGGTTTGCACACCTTTTCCAAGTTCATCAGGTGATTTTCATGTGTCACTCCTACCTGTAGTTCTATGGCCAGAACTGATTACATAGCCCCACCTGTCTGCAAGGGGCCGGGAAACACGGGAGAACAGGTGGAATAGGTGGTGAGCACCCCTTTCTGTGCTACAAGGGGTGCCCTCCAAGATGTCTATTGTATACCCTCTTCTCTCTCCTAAAGTCTCTGACATCCTTCTTTCTATCTCTCTCTCTCTTTTTTTTTTTTGGACAGGGTCTCACTCTGTCACCCAGGCCAGAGTGCAGTGGTGTCATTACAGCTCACTATAGCCACCAACTCCAAGGCTTACTTAATGCTCCTGGCTCAGTCTCCAAAGTGACTGGAACTACAGGTGCACACCACAATGCCCGACTAACTTTTTATTTAATTTTAATTAAAAAAATTTTTTTGAGACAGAGTCTCACTGTGTCACCCTCAGTACAGCATTGTGGCATCACAGCACACAGCAACCTCCAACTTTTGTGCTTAAGCAATTCTCTTTGCCTCAGCCTCCCAAGTAGCTGGAACTACAGGCGCCTACCACAACACCCAGCTATTTTTTTTTTTTTTTTTGAGACAGAATCTCACTATGTCACCCTCGGTACAGCGCCATGGCAACACACCTCACAGCAACCTCAAACTTTGGGCTTAAGTGATTCTCTTTGCTTCAGCCTCCCAAGTAGCCGGGACTACAGTTGCCCACCACAACGCCTGGCTGTTTTTTGTTATCGTTGTCATTGTCGTTTAGCAGGCTCTGACTGGGTTTGAACCCACCAGCCCTGGTGTATGTGGCTGGTGCCCTAACCACAGAGCTACAGGTGGCTGCCGAGCCAACACCAGGCTATTTTTTAGAGAAGGAGTCTTGTTCTTGCTCAGCCTGGTCTTGAACTCCTGAGCTCAAGCAATCCACCTGCCTTGGCCTCCCAGAGTATTAGGACTACAGGCATGAGCCACTGTGCATGGCCACCGGCTAATTTAAAAAAAAAAGAACTTTTGTGGCTATGGAGTCTTGCTCTATTGCTCAGGCTGGTCTCTAACTCCTGGCCTAAAACAGTTTTCCCACCTCAGCCTCCAGAAGTGCTAGGATTACAGGCGTGAGCCACCACATTTGGCTTCCTGTCTTCACTGTTAATTGATATTGTTTCTTATTTCACTGAGAAATTACAAGCAATCATAAAAGAACTGCCTTGTTCCCTGTAGGGTTTATCAGTGCCTCATACCTCTCCTCATTTATCTGTTCATTATAGTTGATAAACTCTTTTTATTATTATCCATGGACAAACCTCCCCTTCCGGCTTCCACGTCCTCTGCTCATGCAGTTGTCCCCTTTCTGTCCTTCATCATTAATTTTGTTCCCTCTACTCGATCATTGTCATCAGCACTGAAGTATGGTTTTAAAACAAATTGCCTCGACTCTACTCCCCCTTCTGTTCTTTCTTTCTTTTTTTTTTTTTTTTTTTGAGACAGAGTCTTACTTTGTTGCCCTCAGTAGAGTGCTGGGATGCCACCTCAAACTCTTGGGCTTAAGCAATTCGCTTGCCTCAGCTTCACAAGTAACTGGGACTACAGACGCCTGCCAGAGGGCCCCGCTATTTTTTGTTACAGTTGTCACTGTTGTTTAGTTGGCCAGGGCCAGGCTTGAACCCGGCAGCCTTGGTACAGGTGGCTGGTGCTGCAACCACTGTGCTACGGGCACCTAGCGCCCCCCCCACCCCTTCCCCTGGCCTCCTGTTCTTAAGGCAGAAGTTTTCTGTACTTGCTTCATCTACTTCAGTTCTTCCTGACTCGGACTCGTTCTAGCCAGGCATTCATCCTCACCATGCCGTGAAATTGCTCTTGCCAAGGCCACCCTTGTGTATCATATTGCAAAGTATACCAGTCATTTTTTAGTTCTCATCTTGCCATGCAACATGCTAGTTGTAAAGGCATCTGGGAAATCTTTCTAACCTCTGTAGTTCACAAAGACAACTCCATCTAGCATAAGGGAGTGGAAATGGGTGTTGAGAAGTCAGTCCACAGCATCCTCCTTGGTCTTATCTTTTGGCTACTCTCATCCAAACACACTCTTCTTCTCACACTTAAACTTTGAATGCCCTTGCGACTGGCATGTTGGATACGGCCTAGCCTCTGTCCAGCAGACCTCCCTGCAGGAATCTTGGAAGGAAGATGTGAGCAAGGCGAGGCAGCCTCCGCACATACAGAGACCAGCTTTCATGGCACCAGTGCTGGAGGCACATGGGAGGGCCTCGTGCCTGGCTCAGGGTACCCTTGCATTCATCACAGGTGCCTTGTTGGGGAGCAGAAACAGTTAAATTTCTACTAGAACAACCTGTGTTTTCTTTTTCAATCTGGCTGTTGTTGTTCCTGGCCATATAGCATTGCACCTTTCCCTCTGACTTTACTAGATATTCTGTGAGCTACCTCTTATCTATACTGCATCCTTTTATGCTGAAGCTACCTAGAATAGACTCTGCAATTTGATACCAAGAGCCCCTTCCAATACAACAGGCATTTCATACAGGTGAGGTGGATGAACGCGTAGGCTCCTGAAAATTGTGGGGCATTTTACCCCACACTAAATGGCCCCAAACTACAGGGATTCTAGTTTATAATTCTCCTTTCTGTTTTTCTCTTGACATTCATTTCTCACCTGTCATTCTTCTCTGCTTTCAGTATTGTGCCTCTGATCGTATGAGCCACCCTTCTCATTTGCTGTGGCTAAACTGCTAAAGGCTAACAGCTGCACACGAGGTGAAAATGAACCCTAGGGGAAGAAAGAATGGCAAGGCTACTAGTCGAGGCCCTTCCTGCAGAATAAAGTGTATAGATTTAAGCACACTGGTTCCTGACAGCGGTTTTAGCCATTCAAGTGCCTTTTCTTCTTTGTCACTATCTGCCCTATGTTTCTAGAGCTTCACATCCCCTAAACCCTGACCTCTCTTTAAATAGAGCACAACTGGATTCAGTACTGTGGACTCTGAGAGATTTTTACCATGCCTCTCTCCTTTTCCTGTTAAATGGTAGAGTTGCCCCCTAAAAAAAGCACTTTAAATGGTGAAAATAATTTTAACCTAATTTTTATTATATCAGTAATAAGGGTAAGTCTATTATTCATAGGCAGGTAATCTTCCCTGTAGATCATTATCTATAGATAATCTTATTTCCCACCATTATTGATCTTTGAAGGGTTCATCAGCTTCTTGCCTTTCTTGGCAGTGAATATAGGAGCCCCCCCACCAACAAGCTTCCAGTCCTTAAAAAAGTTTTAAGTTGTATAAAACATTTAATTTGGCTCGGCGCCTATAGCTCAACCGGCTAAGGC
>NW_003852408.1:3535029-3538227 GCF_000181295.1 Otolemur garnettii | reverse complement strand
ATTTAATTTATTGGTCTTTGGGGAGAATTAGGTGCATCACCACTGTATTACACCTGAGCCATTAATCTTGTAGCTTCATCAGCATTAACTGGTTCACTTTCGTGAGGCTGCTGAGGATCAATTCTTTCTGTACAGGTTCAGGGGAAAGGCCTTTGAGAAGTGTACAAGTTCCTTTTGTATATTTACAAAAGCTTTATTCACTCTGTTAACGTTTTCATCATTCATAATACTTATCTTCTTAGGATTAGTGGTAACTGGTTTTGCTTTGTAGCCTTGAAGTTTTTTTTGGCTGGCTATGTGAAATACGTCCCTGGACTCCTGCCTCTTAATTTGTTCTTGGCCATTAGCAGATGTTTGATATCTGCACGCAACTTCCTAGAGTCCTGGTGACACCATCTGCATGTGTCCAGCCTTGTACAATTTCTTGAACTGTTTACCTGGACAATTTTAACATCCATCCCTCAAATTCTTAGGCCAAACCCTTAGAATTGGATTATTGTAAACACAGTAAAATGCACTAAGGAGACCAAGAAAAGCAAGAGAAATAAGAGAAGTCAGTTACCTGGGCAGTTCGTGGGCGTTCCTACACAGGGGGCATGTGAGACAGGACCGGTGTGCCCTGGCACCACCAGTGAAAAGCAAGTGAGGGCCACGTACTGTCCCTCGCCATGCCTAGCTCTCTCCTGTTCTATATTTTCACATTGACAACTCCCAAACAGAGGAGATGTAAGGGAAAATGAGGTTGGTGTTAACTTCCTCAGATGTACGTGTGGCATGTGGTGGAGCTAGGAAGTGTCCATCCCTGAGGACTTCTCATGGCACATGTCTGTGTCACTGAGGGTTACCACTGTGTAAGGCCAAATATCCCAGCGCCTTTAAATTTTACTTCTATAAACCAAAATCCATGGCTATCACTAAAGTCAGAGGCACTAAATATAGATAGCTGATACTTTAACTTCAGGAAGGATCTGGGGGTGTGTTAGGTAAGGGGCCAGGAAATCTCCTTTTTAACAGTGTTCAGTAGCAGGAGACTACTGAGAGTAGATGCCGTAGTTAATACTGAGGTAGTAGTAATATTAAGAAATCTTAGGGAAATGGAAGCTGAATTTTGGCAGCTTTGAAATTGTGGGAGGGCAAAGTAGTTTTTTGCAGATACATTGGGCTAGGAGGGTCTTGTCTGTCCTTAACTTTGTGGCCCTTAATTAAAATCCCTCAGACCATGGAGAATGTCCAAGTTACATTATTCCTGGAGAATGGCTGACTTTACCATGTGGCATCTAGGCTTAAGGAACAGGCAGGATCTTGCAGTCTACTCTGGTGCTTAGTGTAGTAGCAGGTATGCCAAAAACTCAGAGCAGAACTTGCGGATGGGATCCTGGCTCCAGGAACATGGATTTCAGCTGTGTTGGTTGGTGGTCTCTGAGGGCGGCTGTGCTCATTTGGTGCATTTCACCCCTGCAGTGAAGGGAGCAGTCACCTGCATAAGCCCAGGATGGGGGAGAACTGGCTTAACCAAGGGTTTAAAATGAGCGTAAACAACGTGAGTTAGCAGTGTTCCCACCCCAGAAACGTGTGCAGCACTGGGTGGAAGATGGGTTAGCTATACCATTGGTAGCCTCTATTATGTGGATAACTGAAGTTAGTGACCTAATGTTGTATATGAAGCCATATTGTCTGTAACTATTTTGCATTTTAGATGAGATAAAGACTTGGCTTATTCCATTGATCAAGTACTGCTTTATCCTTTAGATACACGGTTGCACTTAGATGATTGGTGGATTTGCCTTTTTCCTCAAAGAGCAGGCTTCTTAAGGCCGGGCCTGGGTCTGACTCACCTTCATGCACACACAGTGTTTCTTACTGTGTCTCACAGGCAGCAGGAGAGGGATGGTGACTTTGTGAGTAACGCTTGTGTGCTGTAACCTCCTCTGACTTTTTCCACCCACAGTTATGCATGTGTGAGAAACTGTGGGAGCAGATAGTCAAGTCGTCCTGCGACACCATCACTCCGGACATGCAGGCCCTGGCAGAGGACATGGGCTGGAGAAAGATGTTCTTCACCAACAAGCTCCAGCTCCAGCAGCAGCTCTGCAAGGGGAAGCAAAACCACGGGAACCACATAGAGAAGGAATTTTAGGGGACATTTTCCTGCTAGCAGGGGACTGAGGCATGGCTGTGTTTCTCCTCCATGTCCAAATCTCTTCTGTCTCCTTGACAACTCAGAAGTTTTGCTGATTCAGGGAGCCATTCGAAAAGCACAGGGTATTTGCACACAAATGCAGCAGAACCTGCCTACCTGGTGCCTTGTTTGAATCACTGTCCCTGTCATTTTCACTGTTCCCCAACCAAGTACAAGGGCTACAAGACAGGAAGCCTGCCCGATCCTGACACCCATGAGAGGCTTCCGCTGTATATGTGCAATAAATGATTATTAACAGGTTCAAAAATAAATCAGTTATCTACTTTTATATGCAATAAGTGATTATTAACAGGTTCAAAAACAAATCAGTTATCTACTTTATCTAAGCCTTCAAAAGCATAACTTGTCTTTTGAATTCTTCCCTGGCGTTGTGTCATCTGAGCCCATCCATACAGTAGGTAGCTGAGTGGCCTCACAAGGAACCGTGAGGGGCAGGTGCCACAGAAAGCACTGGGGTGAGTGTAGCTGCCTTACCCACTTTGTCCCCGTTTTGTTCCATTAAGTCTGTATTTGGGGCCCTGTCCCAGGACTCCAGGCTCTGTCCCCGCCAGTAGACAGACTCTGACCTGGCACTGGGGCTTGGCTGGAGAAGTCCAAGCGTTCTGCTTGCAGACCTTGTTCAAAGTACAACTTCCTAGGATATCACATTGTTAAATAAACCTGTAAACAGTTCTCAGAGGGATGCTATTTCCTGGAGGAATGTGGACAGCTGCACTTTTTGAGAAGATTGTAAAGAAAGTCTGTGGGTAACTAAGTGAAAATAGAAGTAGAGTTTGCATTCTTTTAGCATGTCCAAGGGGTAGAAACAGTGCAGTCTTTGGGGAGAAAGGTCTACCTTACTGAGAAGGGTCATTTAAAAATTCTTTTCTCCCTACTCTTTCACAGTTAATTACCCCTAGATAATTAACTAACTCACAGCAGCAAATAATCTAATAACTCTTTTTAGGTCACAGAGCAAAGTAGCTGTCTTCTTCTACATCATCTTTTTTTTTTTTTTT
>NW_003852408.1:3533822-3534849 GCF_000181295.1 Otolemur garnettii | reverse complement strand
TTGTTGTTGTTTAGCGGGTTGGGGCCAGGTTGGAACCCACCACCCCCAGTGCATGTGCCCGGCGCCCTAATCACCGAGCTATGGGTACCGAGCCAACACATCATCTTATTAACCTTATAAGGCTTTCTTCCCTATAGCCTTCACTTTTCTACCCAGGAAAAATAATGTACATCCTGTGCCAGGGACACTCTCCAGGATGTATTAGGCCCTCCCAAATGGTGGCAGAAGGGGTCAACTTTGCCCCTTCTTCCCACCTAAGTCCTTTCAGAAGGGCTCAACAGCATGGCTTACTGACAGATTTATTATTTTTTTTTTAAATTAAAACTTATGTTACTATTAAACTGGATTTTAGCCCCCATCCACATATCCTTAAAACCCGGTCACCTTGGGTGGCACCTGTGGCTCAGTGGGTAGGGCGCTGGCCCCATGTCCCGAGGGTGGTGAGTTCAAACCCAGCCCAGGCCAAACTGCAACCAAAAAATAGCTGGGCATTGTGACAAGTGGCTGTAGTACCAGCTACTCGAGAAGTAAGAGAATCACCTAAGCCCAGGAGTTGGAGGTTGCTGTGAGCTGCATGAGGCCACGGCACTCTACGGAGGGCGATAAAGTGAGATTCTGTCTCTACAAAAAAAAAAAGCCCAGTCACCTTACTCCCTAGTGCCAATGTGAGACCTCAGCCTAGCCCTCTCTGCTTCTCACTGTTAGAAGTTCACAGTCCTAAGTGTCCAGGGACATCTATGACAGTGCAATCTACTTCCTGGCAGATGAGGAGCCATCAGAGTTGCCTTTGGATTTAGTCCAAGCACAGAGCAAAGGTTTGTCAAGAGACCCCAGCCTCATTCCCTGGCCAGGAGAGTCTGCCCGGGTGAGTGTGGATGACTGGCAGGCAGCTCTGAGAGCAGGAGGTATGTCTGTCCCTGAGCTTCCAGATGTCACTTGTGACCTGGTCTCCAGTGACAGAACACAGGTTAATACCATGAGTATTCACACATAGCTGCAATTTAGTATGTCGACATAATTCGTAAAT
>NW_003852408.1:3533198-3533796 GCF_000181295.1 Otolemur garnettii | reverse complement strand
AACGATGAGCATTACGGTCAACATTCAACATGAATCAATAAGAACACAAATATGGGGTGGCGCCTGTGGTTCAAAGGAGCAGGGCCCTGGCCCCATATGCCAGAGGTGGCGGGTTCAAATCCAGTCTCAGCCAAAAAAAAAAGAACACAAATATGATCACTTGAAAACACCTACTATATAACTACATATATCCAATACATATATGTTTTACATACAATATATACTTATGTGTAGTATACAACATATAACAAAATATTATTAAAAAGATGCTAAATAATAATTTAAAATATGTTATTAATATATTGACTATTGTTAAATAACAGTTATAATAATATATTATTTTTGTAATTATTTGCCCTTATAATTTGAGTGCCTTATTACTTGATTACAATTATTTTTGCTAAACTATTAACAATATCACAAAGCTGACATCCTGTATGTCACCAGCACCCTTAGTGGTTGAAACATTCTTCCCTTCTACCCGCCTTCATCACCCAAGGTCCCACATGATGATTCCACCTGATGGAAATAGGTAGCAGTGGTCTTCCTCTGCCTTTGGTAATGCCTTTCATATGGGTGGATAAATCTGCCTCCCTTA
>NW_003852408.1:3530575-3532872 GCF_000181295.1 Otolemur garnettii | reverse complement strand
AGTGTATGCATTAAGCCTCAGTAATATAGAATCCAAGAAGTTTTATTTTGCTGAGTAGGTCCTGGAACTCAGGCTGAGATTATCATTTGGGGAGGGACAGGCAGCAGGGTTAAGGACAATGTGCTCAGTGCCTACCTGAAGCCACTTGTGTACACCATGACCACCTGTGTACACCATGACCATCAGTCCTCATTTTTCACCTCCTACTGGCTCCTAAGATGCTAAAGAATAATGTAAAACACCTGAACTAAAAATGAAGCATAAATAAAGTTTTTTGCTCTGAGTTTTAGTGTAATGATCTTCACCTTCAGTTTGTGTTAAGACAGTATACTTAGGCCAGGCGTGGTGGCTCATGCCTGTAATCCTACCATTCTGGGAGTCTGAGGTGGGTGGATTGCTTCAGTCAGGGGTTCGAGACCAGCCTGAGCAAGAGCAGGACCCTGTCTCTACTAAAAAATAGTGGGGCATAGTGACACACGCCTCTAGTCCCAGCTGCCCAGAAGGCTGATGCAATAGGATTGCTCAAGCCCAGGAGTTTGAGGTTGCTGTGAACTATGACACCATGGCACTCTACCCAGGGTGACAGAGTGGGACTCTGTCTCCAAAAAAATAAAAATGAATAAAATAATTTTTTCTTTTTTTTTGAGACAGCCTCAATCTATTGCCTTAGGTAGAGTGCTGTGGTGTCACCGCTCACTGCAACCTCCAACTCCTGGGCTTAGGTGATTCTCTTGCTTTTGCCTCCCAAGTAGATGGGACTACAGGTGCCTGCCACAGTGCCCAGCTATTTTTTGGTTGTAGTTGTCATTGTTTGGCAGACCCGGATTTGAACACGCCAGCTCTGGTGTATGTGGCCAGTGCCTTAGCTGCTTGAGCTACAGGTGCCACCCCAAAAAATTTTTAAAGCCTGAATAGTAATTCATTTTAAAAAATGATAGTATAGGGGTGGCACCTGTGGCTTAAAGGAGTAGGGCATCAGCCCCATATGTTGGAGGTGGCAGGTTCAAACCCAGCCATGGCCAAATAACTGCAAAAAAAAAAAAAAAAGATAGTATATTTAAATAGTGTTTAAGCTTTTCAACAGTTGGTTTCAACTTGAAATGGATGTCTGATTGTTGTTTGATTGTTACAAACATCATGTGATAGGCATGGTGTGGTGGCTCATGCCTGCAATCTAGCACTTTGGGAGGTTGAGGCAGGAAGATTGCTGAGGCCAAGAGTTAGAGACCAGTCTGGGCGACATAGTGAGAACCTGTCTCTACAAAAAATAGAAAAATTAGCCAGGCACAGTGGCAGATACCTTATAAAGATATCTGTACTCCCATATACATTACAGCATTATTCACAGTAGCCAAGATATGGAAACAATCTAAATGTCCATTGCTGGATAAATGGGTAAAGGAAATACAATGTATTATTATTATCATTATTAAGCCTTGAAAAAGAGGAAGATCCTGAAATTTCCTATAAAATGTATGACTCTGGATGATATTATGCTAACTGAAATAAGCCAGAAAGGAGGAAAGAAAAATATTGCATAATCTCACTCTCTCTTCTTACTTTTTTTTTTTTGGTAGAGACACAGTCTCACTTTGTTGTTGCCCTCAGTAAGAGTGCTGTGGCATCACAGCTCATAGCAACCTCCAACTCCTGGGCTTAGGCAGTTCTCTTGCCTCAGCCTCCCAAGTAGCTGGGACTACAGGTGCCTGCCACAATGCCCGGCTATTTTTTTGTTGCAGTTTGGCCAGGGCTGGGTTTGAACCTGCCACCCTTGGTATATGGGGCCAGCACCCTACCTACCGAGCCACAGGTGCTGCCCTCTCTTCTTACTTTTTAAATGAAGTATTCAATATGTAAATAGAGAATGTTATAGAAGGTACCACTGGTAGAGGCTGAGGGAAGAGGAAATAGGAGGATGTGTCAGTCAAAGGACACAAAATAGCAAATGTGTAGGCTGAACAGGTTTAGAGATCCAATGTGTGACATCAGAACTGAAGTTAATAAAATTGTATCAGGGATTTTTGTTAAACAGATTTTATCTGTTTCTGGTTACCAAGAAAAAAAGTACCTATGTAAGATAATAGATATTGTTAATCTAAGGTGACCAGATTTTAACATTGGTAAAGCAGGACACCATTGACTGGGGGTGGGGTGGGGGTGGGAGTGGGTTAGGTTCTTAATTAAAAATTTGGTCTATATGGAGCAACAAAAATTTTCATAGAACGCAAAAATAGTATTGTAATATATATATTTTAATTTCAACATAAGTACAATTTACAAATATAATACATTAAAAA
>NW_003852408.1:3525078-3529496 GCF_000181295.1 Otolemur garnettii | reverse complement strand
GAAATAGCCACATGGCAGCTGAAAACCGTATATTCCCTTCCCGTTCTCCTGCTGTTCCCTAGCTTGTCATGCATTCTTTCCAAAAACTGAGACTTTTTAAAAAATGCTGCAGGACGTGGGACAAATTGTTAAAAAGCGGATGTCTGGTCACCTTATGTTAATCTGTTCCACTATGGTAAGCATTTTATAATCTATATGCGTTCCATAGCATCATGTGGTTAACCTCAAATATACCAATAAAATTTATTTTTTTGGCCAGATTATATCTCACTGCAACCTTGAACTCCTGGGATTAAACAATCCTCCCACCTGAGCTGCTGCCTAGTAGCTACGATGACAAGGGGAGATCCACTGCGCTCAGGGCATTTTTTTTTTTTTTTTAACAAATAAAAACATCCAGTGAACACCTCACTAAAGAAGAACTGCAAATATAGTTAAGAGCATAACAACATGTATTAAGTCATTTTACAAAGTAAAATTAATATCTCAGCTTCACCTTTCTTTTGTTTTAAACTGAAGCCATCCGCACAGTGAGGGAGCATCAGTGAGCTCTTGTAGCAAGGAAGTGTCAGGGCGGGGAGCTACCTAGGACATTATGTTCCTGCTTATCACATAGTTTCTCACCCAGGAAAGTTACTTTCAATTGTGAAATCTATTCTTATTAAGAAAGTCTCAGACACATTGATCTGTGGACACAGATTGAGTTGTAATAACAGAAAAAGTGGCCAGTTCCATCTACTGCCTACCATGTGCTAAGAAAGAAACAGGTGGTAAACCATTTAATTCTTAGAGCAACCCTTGAAGGTAAGTGATGTTATTTTTGTCTTATTTCTCTTAGGGGTCTATAACCTGTGGCATGAGCCTTACCTGACCAGCCTCCTGATTTTAGAAATATATATATATATATATATATTTTAGAGAAAGAGTCTCACTTTATTGACCTTGGTAGAGTGCTGTGGTATCACAGCTCACAGCAACCTCCAACTCCCAGGCTTAGGTAATTCTCTTGCCTCAGCCTCTCAAGTAGCTGGGACCACAGGTGCCCGCCATAATGCCCAGCTATTTTTTTGTTGCAGTTTGGCTGGGGCTGGGTTTGAACCCACCACCCTTGGTATATGGGGCCGGCACCCTACTCACTGAGCCATAGGTGCCACCCTAGAAATACTAGTTTTATTAGAGCACAGTGCACATGTTATCTATGGTTGGTTCATGAGGCAGTGGCAGAGTCAGGTACTAGTCATATAGACCACATGGCCTGCAAAACCGAAAATTTTTTTAGAGAGGACAAGTTGATTTTCTGTTGCCGTAAGGGTGTCACGGAAAAGCGATGTTGCGAAGAATAAGCACCCTTATTGAAATTGTGTTTTAAATAAAGGTGACCATCTGCTCACTCAGGCAAAATGGCGAGCTTCTTTATTTGCAGTTGGCTTATATAGGGAATTTTGTACTTGAGCACAATGCAGCAATGACCTCATTGATCCATTTAAACAGTTTATGACCACCTGCCCTGTAAGTAGCTCCTCCCTGGTAATCTGATAAGCCACCCAACATACACCTTTAAACATAATCCTTTCAATATAACCCAGTTTAACATAACTTAATGAAGAACATGTTGTCAGTTACTACTTTCTTTGATCTTATCTGATGAAGCCTGAGGCTACGGGGTGGGGGGGGGAAGAGATGATTTGAATGTCTGTTCTTCGAACTATGCCATTTGGAGGCAGTTACTTCGAGTCTTTAAGCAAAGCATAGAGAAACTTCTTGGGCATACAGGAGTTTGTGTGCAAACCTCTGCTCCCATGTAGGTCTTAAGTCAGGGGGTTTTTGCTGGAGCTTTTTATAAGGAATTCTCAAGCTGGACTTCTCAAAAGCCTTTCATGAGCCCACGTTTCATCTGTGCCATTAGATACCTGTATGACGTTACCATTCCCAGACCTGTCAGCAAGCGACCTTCGTCACTTACTGTAGATTAGGAAAGGTTACTGATGGGTATCTGGCCAGTTTTCCAATGGGCTTTCTCATAGGCGTTATAAAGTCAACCTTAATTCCTTAATGCTGTCTGGAAATGCTATTCCAGCCACAGCCTTGGTCATGTTAGGCCCGCAACTAACCTGGTCACATGGGATTCGGCCTCAGTTTCTTAAGTATGCCTGCACAAAGTCTTTTCACTGCTCTCTCTCAAGCGGCTTTTTTGGCCAGAGGCATATAGGCGTTTCACCTATAATTTTCCCAGTTTCATAAAGCTGAGACTCAAATCTCTAACATCTAAGTCTGTGTTCTTAACACAAATGCCACACTACTTCTCCTCTCATAGACAACACCATGTTTGACCAACAGAACTTGAAAAGGTGACCAAAAGGATTTGTGCAAGTCTCATTTGAAACTGTAAGAGGAAGGGCCTTGAGCATGATAGGAGACCATTCTAATGAGGCTGCCCGGAGAACACTCCACTTGGTCCTTTCTTCTTGCTACTTTCCTCCACTTGACCCACTGGAAATTCTGATCTCTTTCTGCTTCCCCTGATGATGGAAGAGGAAGTGGGATTGGCCCTCACCTCGCTTCCCAGTGCCCCCAACCACTGTCTCTGCTTTTCACTGTTAAGAGGTCCCCGCAGTCTGACTGTGGCACTGTCACTGCAGGGATCACCCTCCACCATGACCTCTTCTGAGGTGACAAATGCTTTCTCTTCCCAATTTACAGTCCAACACCACTGTTACCTCCACCTCGCAGTTCTCTGACCGGGTTGACTCTGGAGACCTCCAGTACACATCAGCCACACTCCAGCCTGGCCGAGCTAGCAGCTACCACTCCACAGCTCTCAGATCTGAGACTTCTGGTGGGGAGCCCTGCCTTCTGGAGGTGAGCCTTCTTGCCTTCGTGAGGAGTTGCCTTATTTCCAAGGCTCACTTCTTCTGAGCTTCTGTGAATCTGCTCTCTGCCCTGAACAGGGCCTCCTATGGCCTGTCTCTTCCTGTTCAACCAGTAGCCCCTTGCTGACTATACTGACTCCCTGCCCTCTCGGAGCTCAGGAATAGAGAGGCCCTCAACACCCGAACCGTTCTTGCCCCTTTAACCTGTAGCACATCCAGGAACGAGTGATCAGCTTCCCCTTCCCAGAGGTCAGACTGCAGAGTGTCGCTGCTGAGCAGCAGATGTGCCACCTTGGCACTGACAGACCAGGCTGCCTTCATCGAGCTTCCTTCCATGGGCTTTATCGTTGGTTTCCCAGACTTCACACAGCGGATCTTTAAACCCTACCTCCCACTTGGTAGAGTTTAAAATTGCCTGCATGAACGTCACAGCTCCCTTCTCTCCTGCTGGACACCTCCCGTCCAGGGCCTGCCCTTTCTTCCTTCTGTCCCCAGAGGGACGGGCTGCCTTACTTTCAGTGCTCCATCTTCCGTCTCTCCTCGTCACAGTTCTCTCTCTCTCTTTTTCTTTAATGAACACAGGTCTCTCCTTGAAAGAAATGTCTTTGTTCTACCGTCCTTCTCAGCACCCTCCTTTTTCCTTTTTGTTGAGACAGAGTTTCACTGTGTTACCCTGGGAAGACTGCTGTGGCATCACAGCTCACAGCAACCTCAAACACTTGGGCTCAAGAGATCCTCTTGCCTCAGCCTCCCGAGTAGCTGGGACTACAGGTGCTGCCACAACACCCAGCTATTTTTAGAGATGGGGTCTCAGTCTTGCTCAGGCTGGTTTCAAACTCCTGAGCTCAAGCCATCCATCCCACCTCAGCCTCCCAGGGTGGTAGGATACAGGCTTTTAACCTGGACCCATGATGACTCCTGACTTGACAATCAACCTGACCTCCCACTTTGCAGAGATTAAGCTTCTCAATATGACCTTCACAGGATCTTCTCTTGTCTGTCAAGGTTTTGTACAGCCTGTTCAGCCTGGCCACATCCCTAATCCTGCTCACTTCAGACTATTCAGTGAACCCACTGAGACTGTGTTCACTCCTGTCGTTCCGAGTCCACGTCCTTGTGCTTCTCCCTGACCAAATCCTACACAGCCTCCAAGGCCATTGAAACCTCCAGCCATCTCTCCTTCAGATTCCTCCAGCACAGAATTCTCAAAGTGTGCTGCAGGGACCCTTGGGAACCCCCAATTTCCTTCTGGTGGTCAATGAGGTCAAAACTATTTTCATAATCATACTAACACATTGTTTACCTTTCTCATTCATTCTTTAAGTAAATGATGGAATCTTCCAGAGTCTACATGATCTGTGTTGTTATTACTCTGATGACTAATGGAACGGGTACTTGCCTGTTTGTGTGTTTTCTAGAGTTTTCTAAGGTAGAAGGTTTAGGTTATAAATATTTTGAGTTTCAGAGGCTCAGTTTGTTTTCAGTACTTCTACTGTCCTCTTGCTGGTTATCTTTGTTATACCTGCTATTGTTTTTTTTTTTTTTTTT
>NW_003852408.1:3522186-3523628 GCF_000181295.1 Otolemur garnettii | reverse complement strand
GGTGATTCTCTTGCCTCAGCCTCCCAAGTAGCTGGGACTACAGGTGCCCACTACAATGCCCGGCTATTTTTTAGTTGCAGTTTGGCCTGGGCTGGGTTTGAACCCACCACCCTTGGTATATGGGGCCAGCACTTTACCCAGTGAGCCACAGGCACTGCCCTCCTTGGCTTTATAATGTTAAAAATTTACCTTTTTGTTACCTATTAAGTCCTGTCATCATTTTGAGAGGAATCATTCAGAGTTTAAAGAAAAAGAGAATTAAATATTATAATTGTAGATGTGGTAGGTTTGTTAAAAGCCCCAAATTGATCATTTACAGCTTTTCAAACCAGAAATGAAAAAGCCATTAAGTACCGCTCAGGGTAAGTTACAGTTCTGTATGGCCCCGAGAAAGGTACACAGGCCTGCACAGCTGACATCACTGAACACCTGCTGGATGGAATGTCAGCCACAGAAAATCACAGCAGCACTGCTGGCTAATGATACAGGAGCTTGTTAAGTTAGGGATTTAACAGCAAACATGAAACCTGAGCTACTGTCTTCTCTGCAGAACTGTAATGATGCCTTACAAATGGCCAGATCAATAGAGATGGCTGGAGTTGCTGTTTTGCTTGTGATCATTTAGTATCAGTGTCGACCACAAACCTTCTTTTATGTGAGTGCTTGGAAACAAACACAAGTGTGCTAAAACTTTCAAAGTGCTGGATAACTTGCCTCACCTGACCTTGATCCTGGCCCGACCTTGTTGATGTCTGCACTGAGCAAAGGCAGTGGTGGGTAAAACGGCTGATGCTTTAGCACAGTCCAGGCAGTGGCCCCAGGATGCACTGGTCATCCTCGTAAGCCTTCGTGTTGTGCAATTGCAGTCTTGTAATAACCAGATTCGCTTAAGGATGTATCTCTAATGAGACAGTAAAGTTATTAACTTTTAGGAAAGTTTGCCCTAAGTCCGTATCTTTTTAATATTCTGTGTGACAAAATGGCTAAGTAAGCATGAAGCATACAAGCAAAGTGTAACAGTTGTCTTGAAGAAAAGCAGTTGTACAACTGAGTTGCAAGCTGAACTACTGCTTTCTTCATGAATCACCGTGCTTATCCTTGGCAGAAACATTACCGGAAATGAGGCTATCCCTTCAAGGAAAACAACTGCTTGTATCTGTTGCCAAGGACAACATTCAGGCTTTCAAAAGGAAATTAGGATTTTGGATAACTTACATCAACCTCTATGGGCTTTTCCACTGTCCAACATTGAAAGCATTTTTAAGTACTTTAAATACTTTGAAGTACTTTTCTAATGAGATTGGTGGTAATAGTAACACATGCAATTTTAAAGAGAGTTAATTCATATGCCTTAAAATTCATCCTTTTAGAGTATGTATGTCAGCATAGTGGTTTTAAAGTTATGCAACCATCACTCTTATCTAGTTCTAGAACTTTTTGTC
>NW_003852408.1:3512269-3521044 GCF_000181295.1 Otolemur garnettii | reverse complement strand
AGGCGCCGAGCCTCTTCATTGGTTTTTAAGGATGTAAAGAAGACTTAAAACACAAGCATTTCAGAACTGCAAGTCCAGCACTTGTAATCTGTGTTTTTCATTTTATAAGTGGTCATTTCTTTTCTTTTCTTTTCTTTCTGAGACAGACTCCCACTATGTTGGCCTCTGTACAGTGCCCTGGTATCATAGTTTATAGCAACTTCCAACTCTTGGGCTTAAGTGATTCTCTTCCCTCAGCCTCCCAAGCAGCTGGGACTACTGGCGCCTGCCACAATGCCTGGCTATTTTTTGGTTGTAGTTGTCATTGTTGTTTAGCAGGCCTGGGCTGGGCTCGAACACACCAGCTTTGGTGTACGTGGCCAGCGCCATAACCACTGTGCTATAGGCACCGAGCCTATAAGTGGCCATTTCTAGCAATAGTTCTTTGAGTGTGTTCTTGGACTTCTCTGCTTCTTTTACATTATCAATCACAGTTTCATTTAAACAGATTTTGAGTCCAGTTTCCCTGGGTGTTATCACTTTGGTGCTCTGTGAGAGCTTCCTCAGGCTCGTAGGCCACCTTGCACCAGCCTGCCATGTGTATTCCTATAGAAGCCGGCTTCCTTTTATTGATTAGAAAAGAACTGAGTAAGCTGACTTTGTTAAATAAAAATGGCACATGCTGTGAGTGCTCCATAGATAGTAACTGAACAGAATCCCGTATGAAAGGGAAGATTCAGTGCTAGAGAGTCAGGACAACCATTTGAAATTGATCAGAATGTGTTGCTCTGAAATATGTTGAGTGGGTCTCCAATTTTTGTGGGTATAAGAATAACTGATAAGCTTACCTAAAAGGCAGGTTTCTTGGCCCCCATCTCCCCAAATTTCTAAGTTTTAAGTAGGCCCAGGAATCTGCATCGTTTAGATTTAAGTCTTAAATTGAAAAGGTGTTATATGCATAAAGAAGAAAGGGTCAGACCCACCCCGACATTGTCTTCCTTGGAGCCAACCACTGTTCATGGTTTCTTGTGTTTCCTCCTAGAAATGTATGTCTGTGTATGTATCAATGACCTTTTTCTTTTTTCTTTTGGTCAACAAAGCATCTAATTGGGAGCATATTAGACATATTGCTCTATCTTGCTTTTTTCTTTTTAAATTTTTGGGGGGGTTTAGAGATGAGGGTTTTGCTATATTAGCCAGGCTGGCCTCAAACTCTGGCCTCAAGTGATATTCCTGCCTCAGGAATATCAGCTTCTCCTCCCAGAGAAGCTGGGATTACATGCATGAGCTACCATTCCCCTGCACCAGGCATCTATCTTGCTTTTTTCTTTTAGAAATATAGCTTGAAGAGTATTTCCTAAATAGATTTGTCTTTAAAAACAAAAGAGCTGTTGGCTCAGCACCCTTTGCTCAGTGGTTAGGGCTCCAGCTACATACACCCAGACAGTCGGGTTCAAACCTGGCACAGGCCTGCTAAACAATGACAACTGTGACAAAAAAAATTGCCAGGTGTTGTCGCAGGCACCTGTAGTCCCAGCTACTTGGGAGGCTGAAGCAAGAGAATCACTTAAGCCCAAGAGTTTGAGGTTGCTGTGAGCTGTGATGCCACAGCACTTTACTGGGGGTAACATAGTGAGACTCTGTCTCAAGAAAAAAAAAAGTTGTGTAAATTCCACTACATGGTTATACCACATACCATAATTTAACAGTTCTTTATCGATGGATAAATTGTGTCCAGTCTTTTATGTAACAAACAATAAAGCAAAGAGTCCTTGTTTGTCTGTGTTCATATGCAGAAAAACGTTTCAGAAATTCACCTGCTGGATTAAAAGATGTGTGCATTTTAAATTTAACATGTGGACTCAGCACTTTTCACAATCACCCTCCATGATCTTCTCCTGGGTGGTTCTGTGACCAGACCTAGAGAAACACTATTTTGGGGGGAAGATAATCAACCAACAGCTACATTTTAGGAGTATCTCTTTAAGGCCAAAAAAAAAAGAGATTTTATACAAAAACTCACTGACCATGTTTAAAGAGGACAACATTTATTTAGTTGTATGTAAATAAAAATCATTTGGATACATGAGGGGAAACTATTAAGCACATGATGTAAATACACAATTAACAAATCTCTTCAAAGAACAATGAACAATAACATAAACAGGAAAGATTTGCTTAATTCTTTCTAGCATTCTCTATTATCATGTGGGCAACACGGATACTGCAAGTGACACTCACTGTATTTTTGTAATAGAGGAACTTCTACTGATTTGTGAGAAGTCACCGCTTCCAAAAATATAGTAAGTCAACAAACAACTGTACAAACTGAATGTGAGGGAGTCTAACTTGGATGTAATCAGAGCTGGGTTACTGGACATAAAGTTCATATTTGTGGTGTACAGCCAGCAGCGTGAACATGCAAATGCATTGGCTAGAGCACCATTCAAAATATTGAACACTGCCTCTTGTTAATTTGGTGTTGTCAGAAAATAAAAGTAATGAAGTGATGCCTTCAACTTTAAAATATACATGTTTTTCAGCCTACTCATCCTAATTTTGTGGTCAGTATACTATACATGTATATAGCATTGCCTCAGCTCTTAAGACTACTTTTATCAAACTAGAGAGCTGGATTCTTTAACAGCAGCCAAAGCTATCGTGTTAAGCAACAAGTGACTGTGTTGAACTAAATGGAGTATAACATGCAATTTATTATCTATAATACTTTACAGGCAATTCTCAACTCATTGGAGGTAATACTGAGTGTGTATATTAGCTATGCTTTTGTTTCTCCTTTCCATTAGCTGCCTTTTATTGTTTTGGTGGCCCTTTCAATGCACAACCCTTCCCACTAGACAGTAGAGCAGGGAATAATGGAGGTGAAACAAAAAGAAAACTTGTCCGTTGAATCCCTCATTAACAGCTTGGAAGGACTTGGCAGAGTCCAACTGGAACTGCTGGCTAAAATTAGGCTTGGGGTAACATTCTGTGACTCCAATTCCTAGTAGCACTCCTGCCTCTAATTACCAAGGATAATTGAGAATAGGCTGTACTTCACTTTAGATAAATTTGACCTAAGACACTGGCAATGATATTAAGGAATTTTTTTTTGTGTGCGTGATGAGCAAATTGTGAGTAGAAATTTAAATGGTCTTAAAATATGTGTAAACAAGTAAGGCAGCCAGAAATTTCATAATGATTCTGGGAAGAACATTCTGTAGTCTGAAAAATGTTTGGCATAGAAAAATAGACATCTGAGATAATGGAAGGGCCTTATTTGATGTCATGGATCACAGTTATCTTTTGTACGAAATCGATCAAGAGAACTATTTTTAAAACTATGAGGCTCTCAGGCAAGTGAATGATCTATTTAACAAGAGGCACTGGAGATGGGCTGTGTGTTACCACTCCTCCCACATCAGGTGCACAGGTGACATCTAGACATTCCATTTATTACCTTCACTACTTGATGGTCATATATCTATGTTTTATATTTTTTAAAATTTCAGGTTAACATGGAGGTCTACACAATTAGGTTCCTTTGCATTGGTAAGGTAAAGTCCAAGTTGTAGTTGTTTCCTTCACTCAGGAAGTGGGCCATATACCCGTGCATTGTTCCCTTCGGGTGGGAACTTGCTGCACCCTCTGCCCCGCCCCCCCTCTTGAATTTAACTGGGACTTTGAAGGAGCGTGTAGTTGTTAATCTACTGGTTTTGACTTAGCATTGAGCACATGTGGTGCTTGTTTTTCCATCCTTGTGATACCTAGGAGAGTGTTCTCTACATCAGTGGTCTCATATTTTGGATAGGAACATGCTTTACAAATGATTTAACCACCAACTTTACATGTTAATTAACAGTGATATGTAATATTTAGGGGAGAGGAGAAACCTAGAAAAATTGTTAGAAGACCCAGATCATGCTCATAATCTAAGACAGAGGCCAATGATATGAATAAAAGTGCTTGAATTATAGCCCTTGATTGAATGGTTGTGCACATGAATACATGTACAGCTTTCACTAAGGAAATCATTAATATTATTTATTAATTAAAGTTTTGCCTCAAGATTCAGTTTATAACTAGATAATACTGAACTAGGATTGATGGCAAATGCCTTCTCTTGGAGGAAGATTTAAAAATTATATGCCCTTCCTACAGAATTCTTTTATAAAAATATAAACTGTGTTTAATTATTATAGCCTGCCTTTGTTTTATATTGGTAGACCACTAGCTCCCTGTAATAATTAATTTCTGGAATAGAGTCATATTCTTGTGCTTGAAATCCATTTCTCCTAGAGCTTTCCAGAAACATAGACTTCAGTTTTGCCTTACAAAGAAGCAGTTGAGTTGGAAACCTTTTATTCCCTGTTTTTGCCTTAAAAGCTCTATCTAAAACCGTTGTCCCACTAGATGATGAAAGAATAGTTTTTATGAGGGCATTTCTACCAATCATTTACTACACCGTCTTTGAAGAACATTATCACCTCTAAAACAAATGTAGATCTTCTGTATTGCTTCTCCACAGAGGCAGTCCTGCTTATAAATGAGGCCAGAACAAGGACATATACAAATGACAATGCCAGCTACTGTACAAAGTGCTTTCCCACATTTTGTCATGTTAGGTGCCTCACAGCAACCATGTGAGGTAGGCGTGAGTATCACAATGAAATCTGACACGAAACATTCCAGGACACTAAACACGTGCACCATCCATGTATTTTCTTCTGTATTGTTCTATAATTCGAATACATGGTTGGATGAGCAAAAAGAGTATTCCTACCATGTAAAGCAAACCACATATATAGAAGGAAAAATCATATTTTTGTGTCATGTCGTAGATCCACCCTACAAAACAAACAAAAAAAGAACATATTTAGTGCAACATAGTTGATAGAACAAAAGTCAAGAACACAAGGCAGGTGTTTATTGCTACTGTACATATGTCTTAAAGAATTTACATGTCATTTAATGCCAATGTGTTTCACTTAGCTTTTTCCCGTATAAACCCGTGCTCCCAATGCCTCGGGATGGCTGTGATCCTCCTATAAGTCATTCAGGAACTTCTGAAGGTACTTGAGGCAGGACCCAGCTGACCCATGGGGAGAACCTTATGGTTAACTTGAAGGCTGACACAAGCCAAAATAGAAAAATGAATCCAATGATCTTTTTTCACAAATGCAAACATTAATCTTTTCCAAAATCTTCAAAACTCTTCTTAAGAAGTTTAAAGTGTGTCTCAAAAGAGGTCCAGCAGAAGGCAATAGAATTTTCATTCGTTCTGAATGAATGAATTTACCCATTTGAGGGCAAATATCTGTTCTAGAAAGAATAAAAATCTCTAGGTTTTATAAATTTCACATTTAAAGAAAAACAAACATTAAAAAAACTATGATCCTTTCTTTTAGCAAGTTAAAAGCTAGGAATTCTGGGCTCCGCACCTGTGGCTCAAGCAGCTAAGGTGCCAGCCACATATACCTAAGGTGGTGGGTTCAAATCCAGCCCGGGCCCGCCAAACAACAATGACGGCTGCAAGCAAAAAATAGCCAGGCGTTGTGGCGGGCCCCTATGGTCCCAGCTACTTGGGAGGCTGAGGTAGGAGACTCACTTGAGCCTAGGAGTTGGAGGTTGCTGTGAGCTGTCATGCCATGGCACTCTACCTAGGGCACAGCTTGAGGCTCTGTCTCAAAAAAAAAGAAAAAAAAAGCTAGGAATTCTGGATCTACTTTCAAAGTAAAGCAAGTTTTTCAATTTATTATTTCATATAGAAAAAAATAACAGACTCTTCAAAAGTGGCTCAGTAAAACTCTGTTATCATCTTTTCTTAATCTAAATGTAAATTAAAACAAGAAAGACAAAAAGAATTAAATATAGCCTAATAACAATGATTTGGTTTCAGAACTGAATCCCAACACTGACATATGAACAAAAATACACCCCACCTCGACTCCATGTTTCAGTGGTCGGCTGTGGAGGGCTGTGACAGAGTGAACAATTCACCTGCTGACGGTGCAGAGTGGGGTTGATCTATGGAGAGTACGTGATGGGACTGTCTACAATCTACAGTGTAAAAACATTCACAAATACCAATGAGGTTCTCCTATTCGACTCATCTCATATGACAGCTGACCATGTCATTTTAACAGCTAAATCCTCTATGATCAAGTGATTGAGCACAGAAATGATGGTTCTCAGTAGCAAGCCCTGACAGCTGAAACAAGTTCAACTATTATTTATTGTTGCTTAAAGTGAACCACAGAAATAGAACCAAATCCTACCTGACTGGAAAATTAACTTATCTCTAGTTCAGACTATTTATTTACTTTTTTGTTTGAGGTGGCTGACTTTAAGCTCCAGGCGTCTGTGACGTGGCCCCAGCTACCTTTCTCCCCTGCTGCCCCAGCTTACTCACCAGCACAGCCACACTGAAGAGTTTCAAGTGCATTTCTCTTGGTTCTCTCTGTCCATGTCCTGTTCCCCCTCCTGGTAGGGACAGTAATAAATTCTATCCCCATAGGGCACCCTAGAACCCCCTTCTCTCCACTCCATCCCTCTTCTTTACTCTGCAGAATATAGAAAATGTCTTCTGGCTTGGCGCCTGTGGCTCAAGCGGCTAAGGCGCCAGCCACATACACCTAAGGTGGCGGGTTCGAATCCCCAGCCCGGACCTGCCAAAAACAACAATGACGGCTGCAACCAAAAAAAAAAAAAAAAAAATAGCCGGGCGTTGTGGCGGGTGCCTGTGGTCCCAGCTACTTGGGAGGTAGAGGCAGGAGACTCGCTTGAGCCCAGGAGTTGGAGGTTGCTGTGAGCGTGATGCCATGGCACTCTACCCAGGGGGATAGCTTGAGGCTCCGTCTCAAAAAAAAAAAAAAAAAAAAAGAAAATGTCTTCTAAGAATTGCTATAGCCTTAAATTCATTAGTTTGTTTTATTAATCTTGTCTCTTTCCTCTAAAAGTAAAAGAATCCCCACATATCCCCAAACTTCAAAAGTAGCTCATACATCAATTTTTTAAAAAAAGTACACCCAACTTCACTGAACAATTTAATATGTACAAATTATAGGAGTTGTCCTCAATTTTCTGTTGAATCAGTCCCACAGGTTTCCTCCAATCTACTTTTAAGATTTATTCATAAATAACTTTAGATCTTTCCCCCTCCCTTTGCTGTCTGTTTTAATAATTTCTGCTATTTTGGACTCAAACCAAGACAGAGCAGAGCAGGTCAGGAGACACCAGTACTCTACCCGGGGTTTTGACCCTCAGCATGTGTTGACACAACCTTTTCCCACAAGTGGCCTTTCCCACTCATCCTTCACGGCCTCTCCCTCAAAGTCGGATCGTGGTTCCTCGACGTGGAATCCAGGAACCTTGGCAACCCTGACCCAGCCACCAATTCGAATCAAATCAACAGCTACAAAGTAAAACTTAGTTCCCTATTAAATTGCATTCTTTTTCATTTGAGTCTGTCAGATGAGAAATAATAGCTGTTTTTCTTATTAATTAAATAAGTACTCCCAGCTCTTGGTGAAAAACACTGCAAATTATTTTAAGGTGTTAGATTTTGTGGCCTGAAGGAGGTAATGTGTCTTATTCTCGTCAGCCAAATCTGAATGCCCAGGATTCCATACGTGAACCAGATCGAGATGTTCATGTTGCTTAGTGACATGGATGAAATGTCTGCTCCATATCTCTGACTGTGCATTACACTCATCTCCTAAGTGAAAATGTGTCATTGTCTACCATGGCAGAAAATTGTACCAAGTTTTTTTTAATGCCAGCAGAAACCTCTTTGAGAAATGGGAAAGGCACTTATTTCTGAACCATTTTTTAGAACAGGTAATGTGAACAGTAATTTTCCTTGCAGCAAACCCAGCTAAGTAATAATTTCCAGCCCATCTTGAATCTCTAATAAGAATTCAGTGTGATAATTTAGACACTCACATTGCCAGTCACTCTGACCCTATGGTGTACAAATTAATGACAGATTCCATTTCTGCACATAATATCTCTAAAGGGCCTATGAGAAAGGGTGGAGGAGCCACTCCTATGTCCTTGTAGCCTCAATGGGCATTTAACATCTCTAACAGGTTGCATTGGTTAACTGACCCAAACCACAATCCCAGTTCTTTTCTCTTTTCCTTCCTCTGATACACAGGCTGGAAAGCAAAGTACCCCAATTCACAGCTCTTCTTGAACTCTGGACTAGTATGTGACACAGCTCTGGCCAATCAGATGTAAGTGGAATTCTGCTGAGACTGAGCCTTTTCCCCCTACCTCCTCCCTGTTATAAACAATGTTGTAATGGCTGGTGCTACAGCATCTATTATGTGATCATGAGGTAACAAGAGGAACAGGCCAAAGAAGATCCCAAGACACTGTCTCAATATCAGCCAGTGCCTGGACTCTATGTTCCAGTTATATGACACAAGTCTGTTTAAACCATCATTGTTAAGGTGTTCTCTTATAACCAAATGTATCCCTACCTGATAGAAAACTCAGTACAATGAGATCAGTGAGCACTTTCAGCTCTTTCAACTGCCAAAACAGTTTGCTACACTGCTACAGTTACTGTTACCTAAAATGCTGCATCTATATCTCCATGTACAGGCAGACAACAGCAGCAGCCTGACCCAGGAAGAGCCCATTGGTAGCCACGGGGCTTCCTAAAGCAACTGTTGGGGCTTAAACCTTCAGTCGCTATATGCCATTTGTCAGCTGAATAGACAAAAACTCATGATTTCTTGACCTTTGGATTCCAACAGGGACTTATAAATGTTTGTTGGCAGATCCCTG
>NW_003852408.1:3511432-3512004 GCF_000181295.1 Otolemur garnettii | reverse complement strand
GGCTCCGACAGTCACTGCTGGTCCTGGCTCACCCTCTGACAGCCACCTCCGCAGAGCTGACAGTCACCACTGGTCCTGCTCACCTAGTGATGGCCACCTTCATAGAGTACTTTGTGTTGAGGTTGGGCCCCAGCCCCTGCCACCCGACATGAGCTCTGCTTCCAATTCTTGTACACAGGATAGACTTGTCCCTTTTGCACAGTACCTGGTATCTTGGGGCTTCAGTCCACCTCCCCAATCCTAACTTGCCTTTGCCACATAGCCTAACCCAGTTCACAATGACATTTTCAGGGAGTCACTGGCCCAGACACAAGACTCCTCAGAGTCCATGACTTCTGGTAAGCCCATTGCAGGAAGCACATTCTCTGGTGAACTGAGCTGAATACAAGGGACAGATCTTACTCTTGATGTTGCCAACTGGTGGCCTCTAGGCCTGCGGCCCTGGATCCTGTGAATGTGTAACCTAACAAGGCAAAATGGACTTTGCAGATGTGCTCCAGCTACGGATTTAGAGACAAGGAGATGATTCTGGACTGTCCAGGTGAGCTCTGTGTAATCCTTATAAGAAAAAG
>NW_003852408.1:3508783-3511208 GCF_000181295.1 Otolemur garnettii | reverse complement strand
GGGGCCCTGCTGTGTCCCCTGGTCCCCACCTGCTTTGCTGCCTTGATTTACCAGCCTGGCTGCTTTAGCGTGTGCAGAAGGATCGAAAGTTCAAAGTTCAGTGTAATATTCATTATACTATTCATGACAACACGCCCTCACTATCTACGTGCCCACTGAGGTCTTTAACCCTTACAGAGTTTACCTGCAAAAGGTGGTCCCAGCAATGCAGAGATGCCGTTAGCACAGATGATGATGCCGTAGGCGTTGGCCAGGTGTTCGATGCCAACCAGGTCTTCAGTCACGACAGGCATTAGGGAGAAATAACCACTGGAAAAGCCTATTAGTGCACAGATGACCGCCAGGCCAGCATAGGTGTGCATCAACGGCAGAATAAAAATACTGATGACGAGGGTGAAGTTGGCCATCAGGAAGACATTCCAGACGCTGCTGCAGGGTAAGTCGGCCACGATGCCCAGGATCACCTTCCCAAAGATGTGAACTATTGCTATAATTGAAGTCAGAGGGAAAACGTCATTTTGCTCCGATAAATTATACAGATTGACTATTTCAGGGAGGTGAATGAAGGGCATGACAAAGCTGCTGTACGCAAACAAAGCCCAGAAAATGAAGGCTACGAACATCCGGTTGGTAAAGAGGGAGGCTGTCCCAAAGTAGCCGGAGTACCAGTCGGAGAAGCCCCTCCTGACCCTCACGGTCAGCTGGCTGGCGGCCTTCAGAACCCGCAGGGCACACATGTTCTTCCTGTGCCGGGCCTCATCTGGGCACTCCTGGGCTTGAAGGTCACAAAGGGTCTCCTCGTTCCCGAGCCCCCCACCCTTCTCTTCTGTTGCCCCCAGCTGTCCGTTTGACTTCACGGATTCCACGGAGAGCGCCGCGGGGAGGACTCCCGGATCTTTCCCCCCTGGGTTGTTTCTGTCTTTCGGAAGGGAGAGGGGCCTCATGAGCGCCCCGCAAACACACAGGTTTAAGGAGACAGCACCCTGGATAAACATGGCGTTCCGCCATCCGTACTCCGCGCACAGGTACTTCAGCAGCACGGTCATTAGGAACGTGCCAAATCCAGTCCCCGTGGTGCTGAGGCCCTGGGCCAGGGCTCGTCTCTTCTGGAAATACTTCCCCACCATGACCACGGCCGGCAGGTAGGCCATCCCGCTGCCCAGGCCTGCGCGGGTTGAGAGGGAAGAAAAGGCACAGGCTACATGAATGGCTGTAGATGATCGTCGGCATTACCTTACATTAATGTCTGCCTATGCTTTTTCTTTCTACGAAGAAATAATGATGATTTTATTTATTTATTTGTTGAGACAGAGTGTCACTTTTTCACCCTGGGGTCGAGGGCTCTGGTGTCACAGCACAGCAACCTCAAACCCTTGGACTCAAGTGATCCTCTTGCCTCAGCCTCCCAAGTAGCTGGGACTACAGGTGCTGCCACAATGCCCGGCTAGTTTCTTCTATTTTAGTAGAGACAGGCTCTCACTCTTGTTCAGGTTGGTCTCTAACTCCTGAGCTCAAGAGAACCACCTGCCTTGGCCTTCCAGAGTGCTACGATTACAGGCATGAACCACTGTGCTGGCCAACAATAGTCATTTTAAAAAAGAAGAACTGGGCGGCGCCTGTGGCTCAAAGGAGTAGGGCGCCAGCCACCTCAGGGTCAAGCCCAGCCCCGGCCAAAAACTACAAAAAAAAAAAAAAAAAAAAGAAGAAGAACTGATCAATCCCTCTTCCTTTTCTCCCTCCCCCCAAGGAAGCAGTTAATGACATTTTTTAAAAAACGTTTTTCTGGCTTTGCCACAAATGAAATATTCCTTATCAATAAAATTTAAATGTAGTGGGAAAAAAAAAAGAAGGAGAACTGATGATAAAAACTGGGAGGAGCACCCCCAGAGTGGGTTTCTAGCTCATCATTCTCCCAGCAGGGCTTGAGGCCAGGTGCCCGCAATAGCAACGTGAAGCCATATTGTCATGTCCAGAGTATTAGCTCCACGTGGGCAGAACTGGGTCTGTATCTTCACCACCGGTGCACCTAGGACTGCCCAGAACGCATAGTAGGTGCTTAGGGATTTGTTTTAGAAAGAAAGAAAGAAAGAAAGAAAGAAAGAAAGAAAGAAAGAAAAGAAAAGAAAAGAAAAGAAAAAAGACTGGCTTCTCCAAGGGGCTGGACGCTGTTGTCTTAGGCCTCTGCTAATTGCATATGTGCAGGGATGAGGAGTGATGCCACCCAATTTGCAGGAGCCTCAGGAAAAGGCTAATTTGGTCACTAATTAATTGGAAGAAAAAAAGGAATTATAAGGTGCCCATAAATATACATACTTACCTGATGTCCACACTACATGGACTACATTATATCATTGATTTTTAATTGTATTAAAACAATGAAAACAGAGATAGTTTATTTACATTGACAAAACAATATGCTGGTGGC
>NW_003852408.1:3506625-3508201 GCF_000181295.1 Otolemur garnettii | reverse complement strand
AAAAAAAAAAAAGAAGTCTATTAAGAAACTACTACTCAGGAGATCGTGTTCTCAACTTCCAGGTATAAGCAGGCGGAAACGTGCTTGGGATGATCAAGGGGCCCACGTGGTCCCAACATGCAATACCTCTGACACCAGGGAACAGCATGGCAGTAGGCAAGAGGGTTTGACCATCATCACTCTCCAAAGCTGAAACCTCCCCAGTTCAGCAGCATTTAACAGTTTCAGAATTATCTGAGTTTGGAAGGACACCACAGCAATCACACATACAGATACAATAATAATTCTCACTAAGTGACCACCGAGTCACTGCCACTTGCTTTGCTGGCTTTACCCGATTCAGTTTCCACAACGACCCCTAAAGCAGCTGTGGTTATCACCGTTTTACACAAGGGGATGTTGAACATCGTGGGGATTAGGTTACTTGCCCAAGACCCAGTAGAGAGTAATTGAAGAACCCAAGTTGGAATTCGGATGCTGCTGAAGCATCTGGTCCCTTTCTCTCACCCACCCTTTCTCACCCTGTCCTGATCTGCCCCTCACCCTCCTCCTGCTGCTACAGGTGGCTGCTGAAGCACTGGGCAAAGTAGAAATCTCCAATTTCTAACATTCAAAAGGGCAGAGAAAAATATCCACTATTTGGTAAGCTAGGCTTATATTCTAATAAGTTTGTTGACTTTCAATTATCTGATATATCTGAATGCTAACTGAGAAAATGAATAGAATTCTGAAGTTCAAATATAGGAATTCTACAACCTAATTCTAGCCCAAGAATATGGGGAAAGGGTAAAGAGAGGGGGTAGGATATGTGGAGGGAGGGTAATTCGTGGGACTACACCTATTGTGCATCTTACAAGGGTATGTGTGAAACTTACTAAATGTAGAATATAAATGTCTTAACCTAACATTCAAAAGGGCAGAGAAAAATATCCACTATTTGGTAAGCTAGGCTTATATTCTAATAAGTTTGTTGACTTTCAATTATCTGATATATCTGAATGCTAACTGAGAAAATGAATAGAATTCTAAAGTTCAAATATAGGAATTCTACAACCTAATTCTAGCCCAAGAATATGGGGAGGGGGTAGGAGAGGGGAGGGGAGAAGGGCGGATGGGTGGAGGGAGGGTGATTGGAAAGATCACCTCTATGGTCTGTCTTACAAGGGTATAAATGAATCTTTCTAAAACTAGAGTATAAATGTCTTAACACAATAACTAAGTAAATGACATAAAGTCTATGTTAACCAGTTTGATAAAATATTTCAAATTGTATATGAAAACACTACACTGTACCCCATGTTTGCATTAATGTACACAGCTATAATTTAATAAAAAAATAAAAAAAAGAAATATAGGAATTATATAATGTCTACTGCATGATTATACAGTTGACATTTGAACAACATGGGTTTGAACTTTTCAGATTCATTTACATATGGATTTTCTTCTGCCTCTGCCGCCCCTGAGACGGCAAGAACAACTCTTCCTCAGCCTACTAGATGTGAAGAGCATAAGCGTAAAAACCTTATCATGATTCACTTAGTGAATAGTAAATGTATATTCTCTTCCTTCTTTT
>NW_003852408.1:3500435-3502660 GCF_000181295.1 Otolemur garnettii | reverse complement strand
TTGAGCCACAGGCTCCGAGCCAGTTACTGTATTTCTTAAAGAACCAAGAAATTCTTTAATATTAAATATTGCAGCATAAGATTATTGCCCTAGGATAGAATTGGGATGATGTGTACTAGAAAAAACCCAGATGGCCTTAGGTTCGAATCCTGGCTGTACTCCTCATGAGTAGCCATGTGATTTGATCAATGCAGGTAAACACCCTGAGGCTCAGCTTTCCCATTGGTAAGTCAAAGACAATGCTATTGGCTAATGAAACAGTTTAAATCAAATTAAAAGTAAGCTTTTTTTTTTTTTCCTGAGACTGAATCTCACTCTGTTGCCCCAGGTTAGAGTGCCAAGGCATCAGCTTAGCTCACAGCAACTTCAAATTCCTGGGCTCAAGTGCTCCTCCTGCCTCAGCCTCCCAAGTAGCTGAAACTACAGGTACCTGCCACAATGCCTGGCTAAGTTTTCTATATTTAGTAGAAACAGGATCTTGCTCTTGTTCAAGCTGGTCTTCAACTCCTGAGCTCAAGTGATCCTCCCACCCTGGCCTCCCAAAGTGCTAGGATTAATAGGTGTGAGCCACCACTCCAGCCCACAAAGAAAAATTTTATTTTATTTTATTTATTTATTTTTTTGAGACAGAGTCTCACTCTGTTGCCCTGCATAGAGTGCTGTGACATCATCATAGCTCACGGTAATCTCAAACACCTGAGCTCAAATGATCTTCCTGACTCAGCCTCCTGAGTAGCTGGTATACAGGCACCTGCCATAATGCCCAGCTAATTTTTTTCAATTTTTAGTAGACACAGAGTCTCACTCTTGTTCAGGCTGGTTTTGAACTCCCAAGCTCAAGCAATCTGCCCACCTTGGCCTCCCAGAGTGCTAGGATTAGAGTCACCAGTCCCTTCACCCAGCCCCAAGTAAGATTTTACAAAAAAGGAATGATTTAATGAATCTTTAAATACTGATCAGCTTCAACAATTATCAACTCATGGCTAGTCTTTCCCTCTCCACATCTCCTACCCCCGACTCCCTTCTTTGTATTATAAGGTATCCAAAAGCTGTCCATAAAGTCTCCATACATAGGGAAAATGGGAAATTATAGCTAAATGTACCTTTACCTATAAAGTAGTCATTACAAACTTTTATAAAATACAGTATTTACAAAATGTTGTCTATGTGCTGGCCACCTCTTTGTAAAAGACAAAAGGACACCCTAAATATAGATTTTGTTTATTGCCTGTGTTAGAGTGCAGGGCTGTCATCATTGCTCACTGCAACCTCCAACTCCTGGGCTCAAGTGACCCTCCTGCTTCAGCCTCCCAAGTAGTTGGGACTACAGAAGTGTGCCACCATTCCCAGCTAATTTTTCTATTTTTGTAAAGATAGAGTATTGCATGTTGCCCAGGCTGGTCTCAAAGTCCTAGCCTCAAGCTATCCTCCCACCTCAACCTCCCAAAGAGCTAGAACTATAGGCATGAGCCATTATGCCCGGCTTTCATACTATTTTGAAGAAAATCCCAAATATATTATTTCATATGCAAATATTTTAATTTTTTTGAGACAGAGTCTTACTTTGTCACCCTGGGTAGAGTGCATGGTGTCATAGCTCACGGCAACCTCAAACTCTTGGGCTCAAGTGATTCTCTTACCTCAGCCTCCCAAATAGCTGGGACTACAGGTGCTCGCCACAATGGCCAGCTACTTTTAGAGATGAGGTCTGATTCTGGCTCAGGCTGGTCTCAAACTCCTAAGCTCAAGCAATCCATCCATCTTGGCCTCCCACAGTGCTGGGATTACAAGTGTGAGCCACCGTGCCTGGCCATGTGCAAATATTTTAGTATAAATCTCCAAATATAATGTAAGAATTCTTTAAGCCACACAATCATATCATTATCTCATCTGAATAAAATGAATAACTTGCTATCATTAAATATCCAGAAGGTGTTTAAATTTCCAAATATTTCAAATGTTTTTTAAAAAAAACTTTATTTTTATTTTTATTTATTTTTTGAGACAGAGTCTCACTATGTCACCCTTGGTAGAGTGATATGGTGTCACAGCTCACAGCAACCTCCAACTGTTGAGCTTAAGTGATTCTCTTACCTCAGCCTCCCAAGTACTTGGGACTATAGGTGCCCACCACAATGCCTGCTTATTTTTTTGTTGCAGTTGTCATTGTTGTTTTAGCTGGCCCAGGCTGGGTTCGAACCTGCCAGCTTTGGTGTATGTGGCTG